>NC_083624.1:29301910-29663367 GCF_963584025.1 Labrus mixtus
ACTTTCAATTGACCCACCCCCCTCGCGAAAAAGTTGAAAAAAGACGAAACACCCCCCTCTTACGAAAAAGTTGAAAAAAGACGAAACACGCCCCCCTTACGAAAAGTTGAAAAAAGACGAAACACCCCCCCTTTGCGAAAACTTTTTTGAAGCCGAATTTCTTCATGAAAATTTTCAACTTTTTTGAAGCCCAAATACTTCATGAAAATTTTCAACTTTTTTGAAGCCGAATTTCTTCATGAAAATTTTAAACTTTTTTGAAGCCGAATTTCTTCATCAAAATTTAAAACATTTTTGAAGTCCAAATACTTCATGAAAATTTTAAACTTTTCTGAAGCCGAATTTCTTCATGAAAATTTAAAACATTTTTGAAGCCCAAATACTTCATGAAAATTTTCAACTTTTTTGAATCCGAATTTCTTCATGAATATTTTCAATTGACCCACCCCCCCCTTACGAAAAAGTTGAAAAAAGACGAAACACCCCCCCCTTACGAAAAAGTTGAAAAAAGACGAAACACCCCCCCCTCGCGAAAACTTTTTTGAATCCGAATTTCTTCATGAAAATTTTCAACTTTTTTGAAGCCGAATTTCTTCATGAATATTTTCAATTGACCCACCCCCTCACGAAAAAGTTGAAAAAAGACGAAACACACCCCTCTTACGAAAAAGTTGAAAAAAGACGAAACACCCCCCCCTTACGAAAAAGTTGAAAAAAGACGAAACACCCCCCCCTTGCGAAAACTTTTTTGAAGCCGAATTTCTTCATGAAAATTTTCAACTTTTTTGAAGCCCAAATACTTCATGAAAATTTTCAACTTTTTTGAAGCCGAATTTCTTCATGAATACTTTCAATTGACCCACCCCCCTCACGAAAAAGTTGAAAAAAGACGAAACACCCACCTCTTATGAAAAAGTTGAAAAAAGACGAAACACCCCCCCCCTTACGAAAAAGTTGAAAAAAGACGAAACACCCCCCCCTTGCGAAAACTTTTTTGAAGCCGAATTTCTTCATGAAAATTTTCAACTTTTTTGAAGCCGAATTTCTTCATGAAAATTTAAAACATTTTTGAAGCCCAAATACTTCATGAAAATTTTAAACTTTTTTGAAGCCCAAATACTTCATGAAAATTTTAAACTTTTTTGAAGCCCAAATACTTCATGAAAATTTTAAACTTTTTTGAAGCCGAATTTCTTCATGAATACTTTCAATTGACCCACCCCCCTCACGAAAAAGTTGAAAAAAGACGAAACACCCCCCTCTTACGAAAAAGTTGAAAAAAGACGAAACACCCCCCCCTTACGAAAAAGTTGAAAAAAGACGAAACACCCCCCCCTTACGAAAAAGTTGAAAAAAGACGAAACACCCCCCCCTTGCGAAAACTTTTTTGAATCCGAATTTCTTCATGAAAATTTTCAACTTTTTTGAAGCCCAAATACTTCATTAAAATTTTGAACTTTTTTGAAGCCGAATTTCTTCATGAATACTTTCAATTGACCCACCCCCCTCACGAAAAAGTTGAAAAAAGACGAAACACCCCCCTCTTACGAAAAAGTTGAAAAAAGACGAAACACCCCCCCCTTACGAAAAGTTGAAAAAAGACGAAACACCCCCCCTTTGCGAAAACTTTTTTGAAGCCGAATTTCTTCATGAAAATTTTCAACTTTTTTGAAGCCCAAATACTTCATGAAAATTTTCAACTTTTTTGAAGCCGAATTTCTTCATGAAAATTTTAAACTTTTTTGAAGCCGAATTTCTTCATCAAAATTTAAAACATTTTTGAAGTCCAAATACTTCATGAAAATTTTAAACTTTTTTGAAGCCGAATTTCTTCATGAAAATTTAAAACATTTTTGAAGCCCAAATACTTCATGAAAATTTTCAACTTTTTTGAATCCGAATTTCTTCATGAATATTTTCAATTGACCCACCCCCCCCTTACGAAAAAGTTGAAAAAAGACGAAACACCCCCCCTTTACGAAAAAGTTGAAAAAAGACGAAACACCCCCCCCTCGCGAAAACTTTTTTGAAGCCGAATTTCTTCATGAATATTTTCAATTGACCCACCCCCTCACGAAAAAGTTGAAAAAAGACGAAACACCCCCCCCTTACGAAAAAGTTGAAAAAAGACGAAACACCCCCCCCTTGCGAAAACTTTTTTGAAGCCGAATTTCTTCATGAAAATTTTCAACTTTTTTGAAGCCCAAATACTTCATGAAAATTTTCAACTTTTTTGAAGCCGAATTTCTTCATGAATACTTTCAGTTGACCCACCCCCCTCACGAAAAAGTTGAAAAAAGACGAAACACCCCCCTCTTATGAAAAAGTTGAAAAAAGACGAAACACCCCCCCCTTACGAAAAAGTTGAAAAAAGACGAAACACCCCCCCCTTGCGAAAACTTTTTTGAAGCCGAATTTCTTCATGAAAATTTAAAACATTTTTGAAGCCCAAATACTTCATGAAAATTTTCAACTTTTTTGAAGCCCAAATACTTCATGAAAATTTTCAACTTTTTTGAAGCCGAATTTCTTCATGAATACTTTCAGTTGACCCACCCCCCTCACGAAAAAGTTGAAAAAAGACGAAACACCCCCCTCTTATGAAAAAGTTGGAAAAAGACGAAACACCCCCCCCTTACGAAAAAGTTGAAAAAAGACGAAACACCCCCCCCTTGCGAAAACTTTTTTGAAGCCGAATTTCTTCATGAAAATTTTCAACTTTTTTGAAGCCGAATTTCTTCATGAAAATTTAAAACATTTTTGAAGCCCAAATACTTCATGAAAATTTTCAACTTTTTTGAAGCCCAAATACTTCATGAAAATTTTAAACTTTTTTGAAGCCCAAATACTTCATGAAAATTTTCAACTTTTTTGAAGCCCAAATCCTTCATGAAAATTTTAAACTTTTTTGAAGCCGAATTTCTTCATCAAAATTTAAAACATTTTTGAAGTCCAAATACTTCATGAAAATTTTAAACTTTTTTGAAGCCGAATTTCTTCATGAAAATTTTCAACTTTTTTGAAGCCCAAATACTTCATTAAAATTTTAAACTTTTTTGAAGCCGAATTTCTTCATGAATATTTTCAATTGACCCACCCCCTCACGAAAAAGTTGAAAAAAGACGAAACACACCCCTCTTACGAAAAAGTTGAAAAAAGACGAAACACCCCCCCCTTACGAAAAAGTTGAAAAAAGACGAAACACCCCCCCCTTGCGAAAACTTTTTTGAAGCCGAATTTCTTCATGAAAATTTTCAACTTTTTTGAAGCCCAAATACTTCATGAAAATTTTCAACTTTTTTGAAGCCGAATTTCTTCATGAATACTTTCAATTGACCCACCCCCCTCACGAAAAAGTTGAAAAAAGACGAAACAACCCCCTCTTATGAAAAAGTTGAAAAAAGACGAAACACCCCCCCCCTTACGAAAAAGTTGAAAAAAGACGAAACACCCCCCCCTTGCGAAAACTTTTTTGAAGCCAAATTTCTTCATGAAAATTTTCAACTTTTTTGAAGCCGAATTTCTTCATGAAAATTTAAAACATTTTTGAAGCCCAAATACTTCATGAAAATTTTCAACTTTTTTGAAGCCCAAATACTTCATGAAAATTTTAAACTTTTTTGAAGCCCAAATACTTCATGAAAATTTTCAACTTTTTTGAAGCCGAATTTCTTCATGAATACTTTCAATTGACCCACCCCCCTCACGAAAAAGTTGAAAAAAGACGAAACACCCCCCTTACGAAAAAGTTGAAAAAAGACGAAACACCCCCCCCTAACGAAAAAGTTTAAAAAAGACGAAACACCCCCCCCTTACGAAAAAGTTGAAAAAAGACGAAACACCCCCCCCTTGCGAAAACTTTTTTGAATCCGAATTTCTTCATGAAAATTTTCAACTTTTTTGAAGCCCAAATACTTCATTAAAATTTTAAACTTTTTTGAAGCCGAATTTCTTCATGAATACTTTCAATTGAACCACCCCCCTCACGAAAAAGTTGAAAAAAGACGAAACACCCCCCTCTTACGAAAAAGTTGAAAAAAGACGAAACACCCCCCCCTTACGAAAAGTTGAAAAAAGACGAAACACCCCCCCTTTGCGAAAACTTTTTTGAAGCCGAATTTCTTCATGAAAATTTTCAACTTTTTTGAAGCCCAAATACTTCATGAAAATTTTCAACTTTTTTGAAGCCGAATTTCTTCATGAATATTTTCAATTGACCCACCCCCTCACGAAAAAGTTGAAAAAAGACGAAACACACCCCTCTTACGAAAAAGTTGAAAAAAGACGAAACACCCCCCCCTTACGAAAAAGTTGAAAAAAGACGAAACACCCCCCCCTTGCGAAAACTTTTTTGAAGCCGAATTTCTTCATGAAAATTTTCAACTTTTTTGAACCCAAATACTTCATGAAAATTTTCAACTTTTTTGAAGCCGAATTTCTTCATGAATACTTTCAATTGACCCACCCCCCTCACGAAAAAGTTGAAAAAAGACGAAACACCCCCCTCTTATGAAAAAGTTGAAAAAAGACGAAACACCCCCCCCTCACGAAAAAGTTGAAAAAAGACGAAACACCCCCTCCTTGCGAAAACTTTTTTGAAGCCAAATTTCTTCATGAAAATTTTCAACTTTTTTGAAGCCGAATTTCTTCATGAAAATTTAAAACATTTTTGAAGCCCAAATACTTCATGAAAATTTTCAACTTTTTTGAAGCCGAAATACTTCATGAAAATTTTAAACTTTTTTGAAGCCCAAATACTTCATGAAAATTTTAAACTTTTTTGAAGCCGAATTTCTTCATGAATACTTTCAATTGACCCACCCCCTCACGAAAAAGTTGAAAAAAGACGAAACACACCCCTCTTACGAAAAAGTTGAAAAAAGACGAAACACCCCCCCCTTACG
This sequence comes from Labrus mixtus, assembly GCF_963584025.1. Classification (NCBI taxonomy): domain Eukaryota; kingdom Metazoa; phylum Chordata; class Actinopteri; order Labriformes; family Labridae; genus Labrus; species Labrus mixtus. The sequence goes on from NC_083624.1 coordinate 29,306,815, forward strand.
AAAAAGTTGAAAAAAGACGAAACACCCCCCCCTTGCGAAAACTTTTTTGAAGCCGAATTTCTTCATGAAAATTTTCAACTTTTTTGAAGCCGAATTTCTTCATGAATACTTTCAATTGACCCACCCCCCTCACGAAAAAGTTGAAAAAAGACGAAACACCCCCCCCTTACGAAAAAGTTGAAAAAAGACGAAACACCCCCTCCTTGCGAAAACTTTTTTGAAGCCAAATTTCTTCATGAAAATTTTCATCTTTTTTGAAGCCGAATTTCTTCATGAAAATTTAAAACATTTTTGAAGCCCAAATACTTCATGAAAAGTTTCAACTTTTTTGAAGCCGAAATACTTCATGAAAATTTTAAACTTTTTTGAAGCCGAATTTCTTCATGAATACTTTCAATTGACCCACCCCCCTCACGAAAAAGTTGAAAAAAGACGAAACACCCCCCTCTTACGAAAAAGTTGAAAAAAGACGAAACACCCCCCCCTTACGAAAAAGTTGAAAAAAGACGAAACACCCCCCCCTTACGAAAAAGTTGAAAAAAGACGAAACACCCCCCCCTTGCGAAAACTTTTTTGAATCCGAATTTCTTCATGAAAATTTTCAACTTTTTTGAAGCCCAAATACTTCATTAAAATTTTAAACTTTTTTGAAGCCGAATTTCTTCATGAATACTTTCAATTGACCCACCCCCCTCGCGAAAAAGTTGAAAAAAGACGAAACACCCCCCTCTTACGAAAAAGTTGAAAAAAGACGAAACACGCCCCCCTTACGAAAAGTTGAAAAAAGACGAAACACCCCCCCTTTGCGAAAACTTTTTTGAAGCCGAATTTCTTCATGAAAATTTTCAACTTTTTTGAAGCCCAAATACTTCATGAAAATTTTCAACTTTTTTGAAGCCGAATTTCTTCATGAAAATTTTAAACTTTTTTGTAGCCGAATTTCTTCATCAAAATTTAAAACATTTTTGAAGTCCAAATACTTCATGAAAATTTTAAACTTTTTTGAAGCCGAATTTCTTCATGAAAATTTAAAACATTTTGAAGCCCAAATACTTCATGAAAATTTTCAACTTTTTTGAATCCGAATTTCTTCATGAATATTTTCAATTGACCCACCCCCCCCTTACGAAAAAGTTGAAAAAAGACGAAACACCCCCCCCTTACGAAAAAGTTGAAAAAAGACGAAACACCCCCCCCTCGCGAAAACTTTTTTGAATCCGAATTTCTTCATGAAAATTTTCAACTTTTTTGAAGCCGAATTTCTTCATGAATATTTTCAATTGACCCACCCCCTCACGAAAAAGTTGAAAAAAGACGAAACACACCCCTCTTACGAAAAAGTTGAAAAAAGACGAAACACCCCCCCCTTACGAAAAAGTTGAAAAAAGACGAAACACCCCCCCCTTGCGAAAACTTTTTTGAAGCCGAATTTCTTCATGAAAATTTTCAACTTTTTTGAAGCCCAAATACTTCATGAAAATTTTCAACTTTTTTGAAGCCGAATTTCTTCATGAATACTTTCAATTGACCCACCCCCCTCACGAAAAAGTTGAAAAAAGACGAAACACCCACCTCTTATGAAAAAGTTGAAAAAAGACGAAACACCCCCCCCCTTACGAAAAAGTTGAAAAAAGACGAAACACCCCCCCCTTGCGAAAACTTTTTTGAAGCCGAATTTCGTCATGAAAATTTTCAACTTTTTTGAAGCCGAATTTCTTCATGAAAATTTAAAACATTTTTGAAGCCCAAATACTTCATGAAAATTTTCAACTTTTTTGAAGCCCAAATACTTCATGAAAATTTTAAACTTTTTTGAAGCCCAAATACTTCATGAAAATTTTCAACTTTTTTGAAGCCGAATTTCTTCATGAATACTTTCAATTGACCCACCCCCCTCACGAAAAAGTTGAAAAAAGACGAAACACCCCCCTCTTACGAAAAAGTTGAAAAAAGACGAAACACCCCCCCCTTACGAAAAAGTTGAAAAAAGACGAAACACCCCCCCCTTACGAAAAAGTTGAAAAAAGACGAAACACCCCCCCCTTGCGAAAACTTTTTTGAATCCGAATTTCTTCATGAAAATTTTCAACTTTTTTGAAGCCCAAATACTTCATTAAAATTTTGAACTTTTTTGAAGCCGAATTTCTTCATGAATACTTTCAATTGACCCACCCCCCTCACGAAAAAGTTGAAAAAAAACGAAACACCCCCCTCTTACGAAAAAGTTGAAAAAAGACGAAACACCCCCCCCTTACGAAAAGTTGAAAAAAGACGAAACACCCCCCCTTTGCGAAAACTTTTTTGAAGCCGAATTTCTTCATGAAAATTTTCAACTTTTTTGAAGCCCAAATACTTCATGAAAATTTTCAACTTTTTTGAAGCCGAATTTCTTCATGAAAATTTTAAACTTTTTTGAAGCCGAATTTCTTCATCAAAATTTAAAACATTTTTGAAGTCCAAATACTTCATGAAAATTTTAAACTTTTTTGAAGCCGAATTTCTTCATGAAAATTTAAAACATTTTTGAAGCCCAAATACTTCATGAAAATTTTCAACTTTTTTGAAGCCGAATTTCTTCATGAATATTTTCAATTGACCCACCCCCCCCTTACGAAAAAGTTGAAAAAAGACGAAACACCCCCCCTTTACGAAAAAGTTGAAAAAAGACGAAACACCCCCCCCTCGCGAAAACTTTTTTGAAGCCGAATTTCTTCATGAATATTTTCAATTGACCCACCCCCTCACGAAAAAGTTGAAAAAAGACGAAACACACCCCTCTTACGAAAAAGTTGAAAAAAGACGAAACACCCCCCCCTTACGAAAAAGTTGAAAAAAGACGAAACACCCCCCCCTTGCGAAAACTTTTTTGAAGCCGAATTTCTTCATGAAAATTTTCAACTTTTTTGAAGCCCAAATACTTCATGAAAATTTTCAACTTTTTTGAAGCCGAATTTCTTCATGAATACTTTCAGTTGACCCACCCCCCTCACGAAAAAGTTGAAAAAAGACGAAACACCCCCCTCTTATGAAAAAGTTGAAAAAAGACGAAACACCCCCCCCTTACGAAAAAGTTGAAAAAAGACGAAACACCCCCCCCTTGCGAAAACTTTTTTGAAGCCGAATTTCTTCATGAAAATTTTCAACTTTTTTGAAGCCGAATTTCTTCATGAAAATTTAAAACATTTTTGAAGCCCAAATACTTCATGAAAATTTTCAACTTTTTTGAAGCCCAAATACTTCATGAAAATTTTCAACTTTTTTGAAGCCGAATTTCTTCATGAATACTTTCAGTTGACCCACCCCCCTCACGAAAAAGTTGAAAAAAGACGAAACACCCCCCTCTTATGAAAAAGTTGAAAAAAGACGAAACACCCCCCCCTTACGAAAAAGTTGAAAAAAGACGAAACACCCCCCCCTTGCGAAAACTTTTTTGAAGCCGAATTTCTTCATGAAAATTTTCAACTTTTTTGAAGCCGAATTTCTTCATGAAAATTTAAAACATTTTTGAAGCCCAAATACTTCATGAAAATTTTCAACTTTTTTGAAGCCCAAATACTTCATGAAAATTTTAAACTTTTTTGAAGCCCAAATACTTCATGAAAATTTTCAACTTTTTTGAAGCCCAAATCCTTCATGAAAATTTTAAACTTTTTTGAAGCCGAATTTCTTCATCAAAATTTAAAACATTTTTGAAGTCCAAATACTTCATGAAAATTTTCAACTTTTTTGAAGCCGAATTTCTTCATGAAAATTTTCAACTTTTTTGAAGCCCAAATACTTCATTAAAATTTTAAACTTTTTTGAAGCCGAATTTCTTCATGAATATTTTCAATTGACCCACCCCCTCACGAAAAAGTTGAAAAAAGACGAAACACACCCCTCTTACGAAAAAGTTGAAAAAAGACGAAACACCCCCCCCTTACGAAAAAGTTGAAAAAAGACGAAACACCCCCCCCTTGCGAAAACTTTTTTGAAGCCGAATTTCTTCATGAAAATTTTCAACTTTTTTGAAGCCCAAATACTTCATGAAAATTTTCAACTTTTTTGAAGCCGAATTTCTTCATGAATACTTTCAATTGACCCACCCCCCTCACGAAAAAGTTGAAAAAAGACGAAACAACCCCCTCTTATGAAAAAGTTGAAAAAAGACGAAACACCCCCCCCCTTACGAAAAAGTTGAAAAAAGACGAAACACCCCCCCCTTGCGAAAACTTTTTTGAAGCCAAATTTCTTCATGAAAATTTTCAACTTTTTTGAAGCCGAATTTCTTCATGAAAATTTAAAACATTTTTGAAGCCCAAATACTTCATGAAAATTTTCAACTTTTTTGAAGCCCAAATACTTCATGAAAATTTTAAACTTTTTTGAAGCCCAAATACTTCATGAAAATTTTCAACTTTTTTGAAGCCGAATTTCTTCATGAATACTTTCAATTGACCCACCCCCCTCACGAAAAAGTTGAAAAAAGACGAAACACCCCCCTTACGAAAAAGTTGAAAAAAGACGAAACACCCCCCCCTAACGAAAAAGTTTAAAAAAGACGAAACACCCCCCCCTTACGAAAAAGTTGAAAAAAGACGAAACACCCCCCCCTTGCGAAAACTTTTTTGAATCCGAATTTCTTCATGAATACTTTCAATTGACCCACCCCCCTCACGAAAAAGTTGAAAAAAGACGAAACACCCCCCTTACGAAAAAGTTGAAAAAAGACGAAACACCCCCCCCTAACGAAAAAGTTTAAAAAAGACGAAACACCCCCCCCTTACGAAAAAGTTTAAAAAAGACGAAACACCCCCCCCTAACGAAAAAGTTTAAAAAAGACGAAACACCCCCCCCTTACGAAAAAGTTGAAAAAAGACGAAACACCCCCCCTTTGCGAAAACTTTTTTGAAGCCGAATTTCTTCATGAAAATTTTCAACTTTTTTGAAGCCCAAATACTTCATGAAAATTTTCAACTTTTTTGAAGCCGAATTTCTTCATGAATATTTTCAATTGACCCACCCCCTCACGAAAAAGTTGAAAAAAGACGAAACACACCCCTCTTACGAAAAAGTTGAAAAAAGACGAAACACCCCCCCCTTACGAAAAAGTTGAAAAAAGAAGAAACACCCCCCCCTTGCGAAAACTTTTTTGAAGCCGAATTTCTTCATGAAAATTTTCAACTTTTTTGAAGCCCAAATACTTCATGAAAATTTTCAACTTTTTTGAAGCCGAATTTCTTCATGAATACTTTCAATTGACCCACCCCCCTCACGAAAAAGTTGAAAAAAGACGAAACACCCCCCTCTTATGAAAAAGTTGAAAAAAGACGAAACACCCCCCCCTTACGAAAAAGTTGAAAAAAGACGAAACACCCCCTCCTTGCGAAAACTTTTTTGAAGCCAAATTTCTTCATGAAAATTTTCAACTTTTTTGAAGCCGAATTTCTTCATGAAAATTTAAAACATTTTTGAAGCCCAAATACTTCATGAAAATTTTCAACTTTTTTGAAGCCGAAATACTTCATGAAAATTTTAAACTTTTTTGAAGCCCAAATACTTCATGAAAATTTTCAACTTTTTTGAAGCCGAATTTCTTCATGAATACTTTCAATTGACCCACCCCCTCACGAAAAAGTTGAAAAAAGACGAAACACACCCCTCTTACGAAAAAGTTGAAAAAAGACGAAACACCCCCCCCTTACGAAAAAGTTGAAAAAAGACGAAACACCCCCCCCTTGCGAAAACTTTTTTGAAGCCGAATTTCTTCATGAAAATTTTCAACTTTTTTGAAGCCGAATTTCTTCATGAATACTTTCAATTGACCCACCCCCCTCACGAAAAAGTTGAAAAAAGACGAAACACCCCCCTCTTATGAAAAAGTTTAAAAAAGACGAAACACCCCCCCCTTACGAAAAAGTTGAAAAAAGACGAAACACCCCCTCCTTGCGAAAACTTTTTTGAAGCCAAATTTCTTCATGAAAATTTTCATCTTTTTTGAAGCAGAATTTCTTCATGAAAATTTAAAACATTTTTGAAGCCCAAATACTTCATGAAAATTTTAAACTTTTTTGAAGCCGAAATACTTCATGAAAATTTTAAACTTTTTTGAAGCCCAAATACTTCATGAAAATTTTCAACTTTTTTGAAGCCGAATTTCTTCATGAATACTTTCAATTGACCCACCCCCCTCACGAAAAAGTTGAAAAAAGACGAAACACCCCCCTTACGAAAAAGTTGAAAAAAGACGAAACACCCCCCCCTTACGAAAAAGTTTAAAAAAGACGAAACACCCCCCCCTTACGAAAAAGTTGAAAAAAGACGAAACACCCCCCCCTTGCGAAAACTTTTTTGAATCCGAATTTCTTCATGAAAATTTTCAACTTTTTTGAAGCCCAAATACTTCATTAAAATTTTAAACTTTTTTGAAGCCGAATTTCTTCATGAATACTTTCAATTGACCCACCCACCTCACGAAAAAGTTGAAAAAAGACGAAACACCCCCCTCTTACGAAAAAGTTGAAAAAAGACGAAACACCCCCCCCTTACGAAAAGTTGAAAAAAGACGAAACACCCCCCCTTTGCGAAAACTTTTTTGAAGCCGAATTTCTTCATGAAAATTTTCAACTTTTTTGAAGCCCAAATACTTCATGAAAATTTTCAACTTTTTTGAAGCCGAATTTCTTCATGAAAATTTTAAACTTTTTTGAAGCCGAATTTCTTCATCAAAATTTAAAACATTTTTGAAGTCCAAATACTTCATGAAAATTTTAAACTTTTTTGAAGCCGAATTTGTTCATGAAAATTTAAAACATTTTTGAAGCCCAAATACTTCATGAAAATTTTCAACTTTTTTGAAGCCGAATTTCTTCATGAATGTTTTCAATTGACCCACCCCCCCTTACGAAAAAGTTGAAAAAAGACGAAACACCCCCCCCTCGCGAAAACTTTTTTGAAGCCGAATTTCTTCATGAAAATTTTCAACTTTTTTGAAGCCGAATTTCTTCATGAATATTTTCAATTGACCCACCCCCTCACGAAAAAGTTGAAAAAAGACGAAACACCCCCCCCTTGCGAAAACTTTTTTGAAGCCAAATTTCTTCATGAAAATTTTCAACTTTTTTGAAGCCGAATTTCTTCATGAAAATTTAAAACATTTTTGAAGCCCAAATACTTCATGAAAATTTTCAACTTTTTTGAAGCCCAAATACTTCATGAAAATTTTAAACTTTTTTGAAGCCCAAATACTTCATGAAAATTTTCAACTTTTTTGAAGCCGAATTTCTTCATGAATACTTTCAATTGACCCACCCCCTCACGAAAAAGTTGAAAAAAGACGAAACACACCCCTCTTACAAAAAAGTTGAAAAAAGACGAAACACCCCCCCCTTACGAAAAAGTTGAAAAAAGACGAAACACCCCCCCCTTGCGAAAACTTTTTTGAAGCCGAATTTCTTCATGAAAATTTTCAACTTTTTTGAAGCCCAAATACTTCATGAAAATTTTCAACTTTTTTGAAGCCGAATTTCTTCATGAATACTTTCAATTGACCCACCCCCCTCACGAAAAAGTTGAAAAAAGACGAAACACCCCCCTCTTATGAAAAAGTTGAAAAAAGACGAAACACCCCCCCCCTTACGAAAAAGTTGAAAAAAGACGAAACACCCCCTCCTTGCGAAAACTTTTTTGAAGCCAAATTTCTTCATGAAAATTTTCAACTTTTTTGAAGCCGAATTTCTTCATGAAAATTTAAAACATTTTTGAAGCCCAAATACTTCATGAAAATTTTCAACTTTTTTGAAGCCGAAATACTTCATGAAAATTTTAAACTTTTTTGAAGCCCAAATACTTCATGAAAATTTTCAACTTTTTTGAAGCCGAATTTCTTCATGAATACTTTCAATTGACCCACCCCCCTCACGAAAAAGTTGAAAAAAGACGAAACACCCCCCTTACGAAAAAGTTGAAAAAAGACGAAACACCCCCCCTTTACGAAAAAGTTTAAAAAAGACGAAACACCCCCCCCTTACGAAAAAGTTGAAAAAAGACGAAACACCCCCCCCTTGCGAAAACTTTTTTGAATCCGAATTTCTTCATGAAAATTTTCAACTTTTTTGAAGCCCAAATACTTCATTAAAATTTTAAACTTTTTTGAAGCCGAATTTCTTCATGAATACTTTCAATTGACCCACCCCCCTCACGAAAAAGTTGAAAAAAGACGAAACACCCCCCTCTTACGAAAAAGTTGAAAAAAGACGAAACACCCCCCCCTTACGAAAAGTTGAAAAAAGACGAAACACCCCCCCTTTGCGAAAACTTTTTTGAAGCCGAATTTCTTCATGAAAATTTTCAACTTTTTTGAAGCCCAAATACTTCATGAAAATTTTCAACTTTTTTGAAGCCGAATTTCTTCATGAAAATTTTAAACTTTTTTGAAGCCGAATTTCTTCATCAAAATTTAAAACATTTTTGAAGTCCAAATACTTCATGAAAATTTTAAACTTTTTTGAAGCCGAATTTGTTCATGAAAATTTAAAACATTTTTGAAGCCCAAATACTTCATGAAAATTTTCAACTTTTTTGAAGCCGAATTTCTTCATGAATGTTTTCAATTGACCCACCCCCCCTTACGAAAAAGTTGAAAAAAGACGAAACACCCCCCCCTCGCGAAAACTTTTTTGAAGCCGAATTTCTTCATGAAAATTTTCAACTTTTTTGAAGCCGAATTTCTTCATGAATATTTTCAATTGACCCTCACGAAAAAGTTGAAAAAAGACGAAACACACCCCTCTTACGAAAAAGTTGAAAAAAGACGAAACACCCCCCCCTTACGAAAAAGTTGAAAAAAGACGAAACACCCCCCCTTGCGAAAACTTTTTTGAAGCCGAATTTCTTCATGAAAATTTTCAACTTTTTTGAAGCCGAATTTCTTCATGAATATTTTCAATTGACCCACCCCCTCACGAAAAAGTTGAAAAAAGACGAAACACACCCCTCTTATGAAAAAGTTGAAAAAAGACGAAACACCCCCCCCTTACGAAAAAGTTGAAAAAAGACGAAACACCCCCCCTTGCGAAAACTTTTTTGAAGCCGAATTTCTTCATGAAAATTTTCAACTTTTTTGAAGCCCAAATACTTCATGAAAATTTTCAACTTTTTTGAAGCCGAATTTCTTCATGAATACTTTCAATTGACCCACCCCCCTCACGAAAAAGTTGAAAAAAGACGAAACACCCCCCTCTTAGGAAAAAGTTGAAAAAAGACGAAACACCCCCCCCCTTACGAAAAAGTTGAAAAAAGACGAAACACCCCCCCCTTGCGAAAACTTTTTTGAAGCCGAATTTCTTCATGAAAATTTTCAACTTTTTTGAAGCCGAATATCTTCATGAAAATTTATAACATTTTTGAAGCCCAAATACTTCATGAAAATTTTCAACTTTTTTGAAGCCCAAATACTTCATGAAAATTTTAAACTTTTTTGAAGCCCAAATACTTCATGAAAATTTTCAACTTTTTTGAAGCCGAATTTCTTCATGAATACTTTCAATTGACCCACCCCCCTCACGAAAAAGTTGAAAAAAGACGAAACACCCCCCTCTTACGAAAAAGTTGAAAAAAGACGAAACACCCCCCCCTTACGAAAAAGTTGAAAAAAGACGAAACATCCCCCCCTTGCGAAAACTTTTTTGAAGCCGAATTTCTTCATGAAAATTTTAAACTTTTTTGAAGCCGAATTTCTTCATGAAAATTTAAAAAAAATTTCAAGCCCAAATACTTCATGAAAATTTTCAACTTTTTTGAAGCCGAATTTCTTCATGAATATTTTCAACTTTTTTGAAGCCCAAATACTTCATGAAAATTTTCAACCTTTTTGAAGCCGAATTTCTTCATGAAAATTTTAAACTTTTTTGAAGCCCAAATACTTCATGAAAATTTTCAACTTTTTTGAAGCCCAAATACTTCATGAAAATTTTCAACTTTTTTGAAGCCGAATTTCTTCATGAATACTTTCAATTGACCCACCCCCTCACGAAAAAGTTGAAAAAAGACGAAACACCCCCCTCTTACGAAAAAGTTGAAAAAAGACGAAACACCCCCCCTTACGAAAAAGTTGAAAAAAGACGAAACACCCCCCCCTTGCGAAAACTTTTTTGAAGCCGAATTTCTTCATGAAAATTTTCAACTTTTTTGAAGCCCAAATACTTCATGAAAATTTTCAACTTTTTTTAAGCCGAATTTCTTCATGAAATTTAAAAAAAATTTTGAAGCCCAAATACTTCATGAAAATTTTCAACTTTTTTGAAGCCGAATTTCTTCATGAATATTTTCAACTTTTTTGAAGCCCAAATACTTCATGAAAATTTTGAACTTTTTTGAAGTCCAAATACTTCATGAAAACGTTCAACTTTTTTGAAGCCGAATTTCTTCATGAAAATTTTCAACTTTTTTGAAGCCCAAATACTTCATGAAAATTTTCAACTTTTTTGAAGCCCAAATACTTCATGAATAATTTCAATTGACCAACCCCCCCATATGAAAAAGTTGAAAAAAGAGGAAACACCCCCCTTTACGAAAAAGTTGAAAAAAGACGAAACACCCCCCCTTGCGAAAACTTTTTTGAAGACGAATTTCTTCATGAAAATTTTAAACTTTTTTGAAGCCGAATTTCTTCATGAAAATTTAAAACATTTTTGAAGCCCAAATACTTCATGAAAATTTTCAACTTTTTTGAAGCCGAATTTCTTCATGAATATTTTCAATTGACCCACCCCCCCTCACGAAAAAGTTGATAAAAGACGAAACACCCCCCTCTTACGAAAAAGTTGAAAAAAGACGAAACACCCCCCCCTTACGAAAAAGTTGAAAAAAGACGAAACACCCCCCCTTTGCGAAAACTTTTTTGAAGCCGAATTTCTTCATGAAAATTTTCAACTGTTTTGAAGCCGAATTTCTTCATGAATATTTTCAACTTTTTTGAAACCCAAATACTTCATGAAAATTATCAACTTTTTTGAAACCCAAATACTTCATGAAAATTTTCAACTTTTTTGAAGCCCAAATACTTCATGAAAACGTTCATCTTTTTTGAAGCCGAATTTCTTCATGAAAATTTTCAACTTTTTTGAAGCCGAATTTCTTCATGAATATTTTCAATTGACCCACCCCCCCTCACGAAAAAGTTGAAAAAAAACGAAACACCCCCCTCTTACGAAAAAGTTGAAAAAAGACGAAACACCCCCCCCTTACGAAAAAGTTGAAAAAAGACGAAACATCCCCCCCTTGCGAAAACTTTTTTGAAGCCGAATTTCTTCATGAAAATTTTCAACTGTTTTGAAGCCGAATTTCTTCATGAATATTTTCAACTTTTTTAAAGCCCAAATACTTCATGAAAATTTTCAACTTTTTTGAAACCCAAATACTTCATGAAAATTTTCAACTTTTTTGAAGCCCAAATACTTCATGAAAACGTTCATCTTTTTTGAAGCCGAATTTCTTCATGAAAATTTTCAACTTTTTTGAAGCCCAAATACTTCATGAAAATTTTCAACTTTTTTGAAACCCAAATACTTCATGAAAATTTTCAACTTTTATGAAACCCAAATACTTCATGAAAACGTTCATCTTTTTTGAAGCCGAATTTCTTCATGAATATTTTCAATTGACCCACCCCCCCTCACGAAAAAGTTGAAAAAAGACGAAACACCCCCCCCCTTACTAAAAAGTTGAAAAAAGACGAAACACCCCCCCCTTGCCAAAACTTTTTTGAAGCCGAATTTCTTCATGAAAATTTTAAAAATTTTTGAAACCGAATTTCTTCATGAAAATTTTAAACATTTTTGAAGCCCAAATACTTCATGAAAATTTTCAACTTTTTTGAAGCCGAATTTCTTCATGAAAATTTTCAACTTTTTTTAAGCCCAAATTCTTCATGAAAATTTTCAACTTTTTTGAAGCCGAATTTCTTCATGAAAATTTAAAAAAAATTTCAAGCCCAAATACTTCATGAAAATTTTCAACTTTTTTGAAGCCGAATTTCTTCATGAATATTTTCAACTTTTTTGAAGCCCAAATACTTCATGAAAATTTTCAACTTTTTTTTAATCCGAATTTCTTCATGAAAATTTTCAACTTTTTGGAAGCCGAAATACTTCATGAAAATTTTCAACTTTTTTGAAGCCGAATTTCTTCATGAATATTTTCAATTGACCCACCCCCCCTCACGAAAAAGTTGAAAAAAGACGAAACACCCCCCTCTTACGAAAAAGTTGAAAAAAGACGAAACACCCCCCACTTACGAAAAAGTTGAAAAAAGACGAAACACCCCCCCCTTGCGAAAACTTTTTTGAAGCCGAATTTCTTCATGAAAATTTTCAACTTTTTTGAAGCCCAAATACTTCATGAAAATTTTAAACTTTTTTGAAGCCGAATTTCTTCATGAAAATTTTAAACTTTTTTGAAGCCGAATTTCTTCATGAAAATTTAAAAAAATTTTCAAGCCCAAATACTTCATGAAAATTTTCAACTTTTTTGAAGCCGAATTTCTTCATGAATATTTTCAACTTTTTTGAAGCCCAAATACTTCATGAAAATGTTCAACTTTTTTGAAGCCGAATTTCTTCATGAATATTTTCAATTGACCCACCCCCCCTCACGAAAAAGTTGAAAAAAGACGAAACACCCCCCTCTTACGAAAAAGTTGAAAAAAGACGAAACACCCCCCCCTTGTGAAAACTTTTTTGAAGCCGAATTTCTTCATGAAAATTTTAAACTTTTTTGAAGCCGAATTTCTTCATGAAAATTTAAAAAAAATTTCAAGCCCAAATACTTCATGAAAATTTTCAACTTTTTTGAAGCCGAATTTCTTCATGAATATTTTCAACTTTTTTGAAGCCGAAATACTTCATGAAAATTTTCAACTTTTTTGAAGCCGAAATACTTCATGAAAATTTTCAACTTTTTTGAAGCCGAAATCTTTTCATGAAAATTTTCAACTTTTTTGAAGCTGAATTTCTCCATGAAAATTTTCAACTTTTTGAAGCCGAATTTCTTAATGAAAATTTTCAACTTTTTTGAAGCCGAAATACTTCATGAAAATTTTCAACTTTTTTGAAGCCGAATTTCTTCATGAAAATTTTCAACTTTTTTGAAGCCGAATTTCTTCATGAAAATTTTCAACTTTTTTGAAGCAGAATTTCTTCATGAATATTTTCAACTTTTTTGAAAGCCAAAATCCTTCATGAAAATTTTCAACTTTTTTGAAGCCCAAACACTTCATGAAAATTTTCAACTTTTTTGAAGCCGAATTTCTTCATGAAAATTTTCAACTTTTTTGAAGTCGAATTTCTTCATGAAAATGTTCAACTTTTTTCAAGCCGAATTTCTTCATGAATATTTTCAATTGACCCACCCCCCTTACGAAAATGTTGAAAAAGAGGAAACACCCCCCCCCCATGGGAAAACTTTTTTGAAGCCGAATTTCTTCATGAAAATTTTCAACTTTTTTGAAGCCCAACTACTTCATGAAAATTTTCAACTTTTTTGAAGCCCAAATACTTCATGAAAATTTTCAACTTTTTTGAAGTCGAATTTCTTCATGAATATTTTCAATTGACCCACCCCCCCTTACGAAAAAGTTGAAAAAAGACAAAACACCCCCCCCTTACGAAAAAGTTTAAAAAAGACGAAACACCCCCCCCTTGGGAAAACTTTTTTGAAGCCGAATTTCTTCAAGAATATTTTCAACTTTTTTTAACCAGAATTTCTTCATGAATATTTTCAACTTTTTTGAAGCCGAATCTCTTCATGAATATTTTCAATTGACCCACCCCCCCTTACGAAAAACTTGAAAAAAGACGAAACACCCCCCCGTTACGAAAAAGTTGAAAAAAGACGAAACACCCCCCCCCTTACGAAAAATTTGAAAAAAGACGAAACACCCCCCCCTTGCGAAAACTTTTTTGAAGCGGAATTTCAACATTAATATTTTCAATTGACCCACCCCCGCTTACGAAAAAGTTGAAAAAAGACGAAACACCCCCCCTTACGAAAAAGTTGAAAAAAGACAAAACACCCCCCCCCCTTACGAAAAAGTTGAAAAAAGACGAAACACCCCCCCCTTGGGAAAACTTTTTTGATGCCGAATTTCTTCATGAATATTTTCAACTTTTTTTAACCCGAATTTCTTCATGAATATTTTCAACTTTTTTGAAGCCGAATCTCTTCATGAATATTTTCAATTGACCCACCCCCCCTCACGAAAAACTTGAAAAAAGACGAAACACCCCCCCGTTACGAAAAATTTGAAAAAAGATGAAACACCCCCCCCTTACGAAAAATTTGAAAAAAGACGAAACACCCCCCCCTTACGAAAAAGTTGAAAAAAGACGAAACACCCCCCTCTTGCGAAAAATTTGAAAAAAGACGAAACACCCCCCCCTTGCGAAAACTTTTTTGAAGCGGAATTTCAACATTAATATTTTCAATTGACCCACCCCCCCTTACGAAAAAGTTGAAAAAAGACGAAACACCCACCCCTTACGAAAAAGTTGAAAAAAGACAAAACACCCCCCCCTTATGAAAAAGTTGAAAAAAGACGAAACAACCTCCCCTTGGGAAAACTTTTTTGAAGCCGAATTTCTTCATGAAAATTTTCAACTTTTTTGAAGCCGAAATCTTTTCATGAAAATTTTCAACTTTTTTGAAGCTGAATTTCTCCATGAAAATTTTCAACTTTATGAAGGCGAAATACTTCATGAAAATTTTCAAGTTTTTTGAAGCCGAATTTCTTCATGAAAATTTTCAAGTTTTTTGAAGCCGAATTTCTTAATGAAAATTTTCAACTTTTTTGAAGCCGAAATACTTCATGAAAATTTTCAACTTTTTTGAAGCCGAATTTCTTAATGAAAATTTTCAACTTTTTTGAAGCCGAATTTCTTCATGAAAATTTTCAACTTTTTTGAAGCCGAATTTCTTCATGAATATTTTCAACTTTTTTGAAAGCCAAAATCCTTCATGAAAATTTTCAACTTTTTTGAAGCCGAAATCTTTTCATGAAAATTTTCAACTTTTTTGAAGCTGAATTTCTCCATGAAAATTTTCAACTTTATGAAGGCGAAATACTTCATGAAAATTTTTAACTTTTTTGAAGCCGAATTTCTTCATGAAAATTTTCAACTTTTTTGAAGCCGAATTTCTTAATGAAAATTTTCAACTTTTTTGAAGCCGAATTTCTTCATGAAAATTTTCAACTTTTTTGAAGCCGAATTTCTTCATGAATATTTTCAACTTTTTTGAAAGCCAAAATCCTTCATGAAAATTTTCAACTTTTTTGAAGCCCAAACACTTCATGAAAATTTTCAACTTTTTTGAAGCCGAATTTCTTCATGAAAATTTTCAACTTTTTTGAAGTCGAATTTCTTCATGAAAATTTTCAACTTTTTTGAAGCCGAATTTCTTCATGAATATTTTCAATTGACCCACCCCCCTTACGAAAATGTTGAAAAAGAGGAAACACCCCCCCCCTTGGGAAAACTTTTTTGAAGCCGAATTTCTTCATGAATATTTTCAACTTTTTTGAAAGACAAAATCCTTCATGAAAATTTTCAACTTTTTTGAAGCCCAAACACTTCATGAAAATTTTCAACTTTTTTGAAGCCGAATTTCTTCATGAAAATTTTCAACTTTTTTGAAGTCGAATTTCTTCATGAAAATTTTCAACTTTTTTGAATCCGAATTTCTTCATGAATATTTTCAATTGACCCACCCCCTTTACGAAAATGTTGAAAAAGAGGAAACACCCCCCCCCTTGGGAAAACTTTTTTGAAGCCGAATTTCTTCATGAAAATTTTCAACTTTTTTGAAGCCCAACTACTTCATGAAAATTTTCAACTTCTTTGAAGTCGAATTTCTTCATGAAAATTTTCAACTTTTTTGAAGCCCAACTACTTCATGAAAATTTTCAACTTTTTTGAAGCCGAATTTCTTCATGAAAATTTTCAACTTTTTTGAAGTCGAATTTCTTCATGAAAATTTTCAACTTTTTTGAAGCCGAATTTCTTCATGAATATTTTCAATTGACCCACCCCCCTTACGAAAATGTTGAAAAAGAGGAAACACCCCCCCCCTTGGGAAAACTTTTTTGAAGCCGAATTTCTTCATGAATATTTTCAACTTTTTTGAAAGACAAAATCCTTCATGAAAATTTTCAACTTTTTTGAAGCCCAAACACTTCATGAAAATTTTCAACTTTTTTGAAGCCGAATTTCTTCATGAAAATTTTCAACTTTTTTGAAGTCGAATTTCTTCATGAAAATTTTCAACTTTTTTGAAGCCGAATTTCTTCATGAATATTTTCAATTGACCCACCCCCCTTACGAAAATGTTGAAAAAGAGGAAACACCCCCCCCCTTGGGAAAACTTTTTTGAAGCCGAATTTCTTCATGAAAATTTTCAACTTTTTTGAAAGCCAAAATCCTTCATGAAAATTTTCAACTTTTTTGAAGCCCAAACACTTCATGAAAATTTTCAACTTTTTTGAAGCCGAATTTCTTCATGAAAATTTTCAACTTTTTTGAAGTCGAATTTCTTCATGAAAATTTTCAACTTTTTTGAATCCGAATTTCTTCATGAATATTTTCAATTGACCCACCCCCTTTACGAAAATGTTGAAAAAGAGGAAACACCCCCCCCCTTGGGAAAACTTTTTTGAAGCCGAATTTCTTCATGAAAATTTTCAACTTTTTTGAAGCCCAACTACTTCATGAAAATTTTCAACTTCTTTGAAGTCGAATTTCTTCATGAAAATTTTCAACTTTTTTGAAGCCCAAATACTTCATGAAAATTTTCAACTTTTTTGAAGTCGAATTTCTTCATGAATATTTTCAATTGACCCACCCCCCCTTACGAAAAAGTTGAAAAAAGACAAAACACCCCCCCCTTACGAAAAAGTTTAAAAAAGACGAAACACCCCCCCCTTGGGAAAACTTTTTTGAAGCCGAATTTCTTCAAGAATATTTTCAACTTTTTTTAACCCGAATTTCTTCATGAATATTTTCAACTTTTTTGAAGCCGAATCTCTTCATGAATATTTTCAATTGACCCACCCCCCTTACGAAAAACTTGAAAAAAGACGAAACACCCCCCCGTTACGAAAAAGTTGAAAAAAGACGAAACACCCCCCCCTTACGAAAAATTTGAAAAAAGACGAAACACCCCCCCCTTACGAAAAAGTTGAAAAAAGACGAAACACCCCCCTCTTGCGAAAAATTTGAAAAAAGACGAAACACCCCCCCCTTGCGAAAACTTTTTTGAAGCGGAATTTCAACATTAATATTTTCAACTTTTTTGAAGCCCAAATCCTTCATGAAAATTTTCAACTTTTTTGAAGCCGAAATACTTCATGAATATATTCAACTTTTTTGAAGCCCAAATACTTTCTTAAAATTTTCAACTTTTTTGAAGCCGAATTTCTTCATGAAAATACCCAACTTTATTGAAGGCGAAATGCTTCATGAAAATTTTCAACTTTTTTGAAGCCCAAATACTTCATGAAAATATACAACTTTTTTGAAGCCGAAATCCTTCATGAAAATTTTCAACTTTTTTGAAGCCCAAATACTTCATGAAAATTTTCAACTTTTTTCAAGCCGAATTTCTTCATGAATATTTTCAATTGACCCACCCCCCTTACAAAAATGTTGAAAAAGAGGAAACACCCCCCCCCCTTGGGAAAACTTTTTTGAAGCCGAATTTCTTCATGAAAATTTTCAACTTTTTTGTAGCCGAAATCTTTTCATGAAAATTTTCAACTTTTTTGAAGCTGAAATACTTCATGAAAATGTTCGACTTTTTTAAAGCCGAAATCCTGTCGTGAAAATTTTCAACTTTTTTGAAACCGAAATCTTTTCATGAAAAATTTCAACTTTTTTGAAGCTGAAATACTTCATGAAAATGTTCGACTTTTTTAAAGACGAAATACTGTCGTGAAAATTTTAAACTTTTTTGAAGCCGAAATCTTTTCATGAAAATTTTAAACTTTTTTGAAGCAGAAATCTTTTCATGAAAATTTTCAACTTTTTTGAAGCTGAAATACTTCATGAAAATGTTCGACTTTTTTAAAGCCGAAATCCTATCGTGAAAATTTTCAACTTTTTTGAATCCGAAATACTTCATGAAAATGTTCGACTTTTTTGAAGCCGAAATCCTGTCGTGAAAATTTTCAACTTTTTTGAAGCCGAAATCTTTTCATGAAAATTTTCATCTTTTTTGAAGCCGAAATCTTTTCATGAAAATTTTCAACTTTTTTGAAGCTGAAATACTTCATGAAAATGTTCGACTTTTTTAAAGACGAAATCCTGTCGTGAAAATTTTAAACTTTTTTGAATCCCAAATACTTCATGAAAATGTTCAACTTTTTTGAAGCCGAAATACTTCATGAAAATGTTCAACTTTTTTAAAGCCGAAATCCTGTCAAGAAAATTTTCAACCTTTTTGAAGCCGAAATCTTGTCATGAAAATTTTCAACTTTTTTGAAGCTGAAATACTTCATAAAAATGTTCGACTTTTTTAAAGACGAAATACTGTTGTGAAAATTTTCAACTTTTTTGAAGCCGAAATCTTTTCATGAAAATTTTCAACTTTTTTGAAGCAGAAATCTTTTCATGAAAATTTTCAACTTTTTTGAAGCTGAAATACTTCATGAAAATGTTCGACTTTTTTAAAGCCGAAATCCTATCGTGAAAATTTTCAACTTTTTTGAATCCGAAATACTTCATGAAAATGTTCGACTTTTTTGAAGCCGAAATCCTGTCGTGAAAATTTTTAACTTTTTTGAAGCCGAAATACTTCATGAAAATGTTCGACTTTTTTAAAGCCGAAATCCTGTCAAGAAAATTTTCAACCTTTCTGAAGCCGAAATCTTTTCATGAAAATTTTCAACTTTTTTGAAGCCGAAATCTTTTCATGAAAATTTTCAACTTTTTTTAAGTTGAAATCCTGTCGTGAAAATTTTCAACTTTTTTGAATCCGAAATACTTCATGAAAATGTTCGACTTTTTTAAAGCTGAAATCCTGTCTTGAAAATTTTCAACCTTTTTGAAGCCGAAATACTTCATGAAAATGTTCGACTTTTTTAAAGCCGAAATCCTGTCGTGAAAATTTTCAACTTTTTTGAAGCCCAAATACTTCATGAAAATGTTCGACTTTTTTAAAGCCAAAATCCTGTCGTGAAAATTTTCAACTTTTTTGAAGCCGAAATCTTTTCATGAAAATTTTCAACTTTTTTGTAGCCGAAATCTTTTCATGAATATTTTCAACTTTTTTGAAGTCCAAATCCTTCATGAAAATTTTCAACTTTTTTCCAGCCCAAATACTTCATGAATATTTTCAACTTTTTTGAAGCCCAAATCCTTCATGAAAATTTTCAACTTTTTTGAAGCCCAAATACTTCAAGAAAATTTTCAACTTTTTTGAAGCCGAAATACTTCATGAATATATTCAACTTTTTTGAAGCCCAAATACTTTCTTAAAATTTTCAACTTTTTTGAAGCCGAATTTCTTCATGAAATTACTCAACTTTATTGAAGGCGAAATGCTTCATGAAAATTTTCAACTTTTTTGAAGCCCAAATACTTCATGAAAATATACAACTTTTTTGAAGCCGAAATCCTTCATGAAAATTTTCAACTTTTTTGAAGCCCAAATACTTCATGAAAATTTTCAACTTTTTTGAAGCCGAATTTCTTCATGAAAATTTTCAACTTTTTTGTAGCCGAAATCTTTTCATGAAAATTTTCAACTTTTTTGAAGCTGAAATACTTCATGAAAATGTTCTACTTTTTTAAAGCCGAAATCCTGTCGTGAAAATTTTCAACTTTTTTGAAACCGAAATCTTTTCATGAAAATTTTCAACTTTTTTGAAGCTGAAATACTTCATGAAAATGTTCGACTTTTTTAAAGACGAAATACTGTCGTGAAAATTTTCAACTTTTTTGAAGCCGAAATCTTTTCATGAAAATTTTCAACTTTTTTGAAGCAGAAATCTTTTCATGAAAATTTTCAACTTTTTTGAAGCTGAAATACTTCATGAAAATGTTCGACTTTTTTAAAGCCGAAATCCTATCGTGAAAATTTTCAACTTTTTTGAATCCGAAATACTTCATGAAAATGTTCGACTTTTTCAAAGACGAAATCCTGTCGTGAAAATTTTCAACTTTTTTGAAGCCCAAATACTTCATGAAAATGTTCAACTTTTTTGAAGCCGAAATACTTCATGAAAATGTTCGACTTTTTTAAAGCCGAAATCCTGTCGTGAAAATTTTCAACTTTTTTGAAGCCGAAATCTTTTCATGAAAATCTTCAACTTTTTTGAAACCGAAATCTTTTCATGAAAATTTTCAACTTTTTTGAAGCCGAAATCTTTTCATGAAAATTTTCAACTTTTTTGAAGCAGAAATCTTTTCATGAAAATTTTCAACTTTTTTGAAGCTGAAATACTTCATGAAAATGTTCGACTTTTTTAAAGCCGAAATCCTATCGTGAAAATTTTCAACTTTTTTGAATCCGAAATACTTCATGAAAATGTTCGACTTTTTTGAAGCCGAAATCCTGTCGTGAAAATTTTTATCTTTTTTGAAGCCGAAATACTTTATGAAAATGTTCGACTTTTTTAAAGCCGAAATCCTGTCAAGAAAATTTTCAACCTTTCTGAAGCCGAAATCTTTTCATGAAAATTTTCAACTTTTTTGAAGCCGAAATCTTTTCATGAAAATTTTCAACTTTTTTTAAGTTGAAATCCTGTCGTGAAAATTTTCAACTTTTTTGAATCCGAAATACTTCATGAAAATGTTCGACTTTTTTAAAGCTGAAATCCTGTCTTGAAAATTTTCAACCTTTTTGAATCCGAAATACTTCATGAAAATGTTCGACTTTTTTGAAGCCGAAATCCTGTCGTGAAAATTTTCAACTTTTTTGAAGCCGAAATCTTTTCATGAAAATTTTCAACTTTTTTGAAGCCGAAATCTTTTCATGAAAATTTTCAACTTTTTTGAAGCTGAAATACTTCATGAAAATGTTCGACTTTTTCAAAGACGAAATCCTGTCGTGAAAATTTTCAACTTTTTTGAAGCCCAAATACTTCATGAAAATGTTCAACTTTTTTGAAGCCGAAATACTTCATGAAAATGTTCGACTTTTTTAAAGCCGAAATCCTGTCGTGAAAATTTTCAACTTTTTTGAAGCCGAAATCTTTTCATGAAAATCTTCAACTTTTTTGAAACCGAAATCTTTTCATGAAAATTTTCAACTTTTTTGAAGCCGAAATCTTTTCATGAAAATTTTCAACTTTTTTGAAGCAGAAATCTTTTCATGAAAATTTTCAACTTTTTTGAAGCTGAAATACTTCATGAAAATGTTCGACTTTTTTAAAGCCGAAATCCTATCGTGAAAATTTTCAACTTTTTTGAATCCGAAATACTTCATGAAAATGTTCGACTTTTTTGAAGCCGAAATCCTGTCGTGAAAATTTTTAACTTTTTTGAAGCCGAAATACTTCATGAAAATGTTCGACTTTTTTAAAGCCGAAATCCTGTCAAGAAAATTTTCAACCTTTCTGAAGCCGAAATCTTTTCATGAAAATTTTCAACTTTTTTGAAGCCGAAATCTTTTCATGAAAATTTTCAACTTTTTTTAAGTTGAAATCCTGTCGTGAAAATTTTCAACTTTTTTGAATCCGAAATACTTCATGAAAATGTTCGACTTTTTTAAAGCTGAAATCCTGTCTTGAAAATTTTCAACCTTTTTGAAGCCGAAATACTTCATGAAAATGTTCGACTTTTTTAAAGCCGAAATCCTGTCGTGAAAATTTTCAACTTTTTTGAAGCCCAAATACTTCATGAAAATGTTCGACTTTTTTAAAGCCAAAATCCTGTCGTGAAAATTTTCAACTTTTTTGAAGCCGAAATCTTTTCATGAAAATTTTCAACTTTTTTGTAGCCGAAATCTTTTCATGAATATTTTCAACTTTTTTGAAGTCCAAATCCTTCATGAAAATTTTCAACTTTTTTCCAGCCCAAATACTTCATGAATATTTTCAACTTTTTTGAAGCCCAAATCCTTCATGAAAATTTTCAACTTTTTTGAAGCCCAAATACTTCAAGAAAATTTTCAACTTTTTTGAAGCCGAAATACTTCATGAATATATTCAACTTTTTTGAAGCCCAAATACTTTCTTAAAATTTTCAACTTTTTTGAAGCCGAATTTCTTCATGAAATTACTCAACTTTATTGAAGGCGAAATGCTTCATGAAAATTTTCATCTTTTTTGAAGCCCAAATACTTCATGAAAATATACAACTTTTTTGAAGCCGAAATCCTTCATGAAAATTTTCAACTTTTTTGAAGCCCAAATACTTCATGAAAATTTTCAACTTTTTTGAAGCCGAATTTCTTCATGAAAATTTTCAACTTTTTTGTAGCCGAAATCTTTTCATGAAAATTTTCAACTTTTTTGAAGCTGAAATACTTCATGAAAATGTTCTACTTTTTTAAAGCCGAAATCCTGTCGTGAAAATTTTCAACTTTTTTGAAACCGAAATCTTTTCATGAAAATTTTCAACTTTTTTGAAGCAGAAATCTTTTCATGAAAATTTTCAACTTTTTTGAAGCTGAAATACTTCATGAAAATGTTCGACTTTTTTAAAGCCGAAATCCTATCGTGAAAATTTTCAACTTTTTTGAATCCGAAATACTTCATGAAAATGTTCGACTTTTTTGAAGCCGAAATCCTGTCGTGAAAATTTTCAACTTTTTTGAAGCCGAAATCTTTTCATGAAAATTTTCAACTTTTTTGAAGCCGAAATCTTTTCATGAAAATTTTCAACTTTTTTGAAGCTGAAATACTTCATGAAAATGTTCGACTTTTTTAAAGCCGAAATCCTGTCAAGAAAATTTTCAACCTTTCTGAAGCCGAAATCTTTTCATGAAAATTTTCAACTTTTTTGAAGCCGAAATCTTTTCATGAAAATTTTCAACTTTTTTTAAGTTGAAATCCTGTCGTGAAAATTTTCAACTTTTTTGAATCCGAAATACTTCATGAAAATGTTCGACTTTTTTAAAGCTGAAATCCTGTCTTGAAAATTTTCAACCTTTTTGAAGCCGAAATACTTCATGAAAATGTTCGACTTTTTTAAAGCCGAAATCCTGTCGTGAAAATTTTCAACTTTTTTGAAGCCCAAATACTTCATGAAAATGTTCGACTTTTTTAAAGCCAAAATCCTGTCGTGAAAATTTTCAACTTTTTTGAAGCCGAAATCTTTTCATGAAAATTTTCAACTTTTTTGTAGCCGAAATCTTTTCATGAATATTTTCAACTTTTTTGAAGTCCAAATCCTTCATGAAAATTTTCAACTTTTTTCCAGCCCAAATACTTCATGAATATTTTCAACTTTTTTGAAGCCCAAATCCTTCATGAAAATTTTCAACTTTTTTGAAGCCCAAATACTTCAAGAAAATTTTCAACTTTTTTGAAGCCGAAATACTTCATGAATATATTCAACTTTTTTGAAGCCCAAATACTTTCTTAAAATTTTCAACTTTTTTGAAGCCGAATTTCTTCATGAAATTACTCAACTTTATTGAAGGCGAAATGCTTCATGAAAATTTTCAACTTTTTTGAAGCCCAAATACTTCATGAAAATATACAACTTTTTTGAAGCCGAAATCCTTCATGAAAATTTTCAACTTTTTTGAAGCCCAAATACTTCATGAAAATTTTCAACTTTTTTGAAGCCGAATTTCTTCATGAAAATTTTCAACTTTTTTGTAGCCGAAATCTTTTCATGAAAATTTTCAACTTTTTTGAAGCTGAAATACTTCATGAAAATGTTCTACTTTTTTAAAGCCGAAATCCTGTCGTGAAAATTTTCAACTTTTTTGAAACCGAAATCTTTTCATGAAAATTTTCAACTTTTTTGAAGCTGAAATACTTCATGAAAATGTTCGACTTTTTTAAAGACGAAATACTGTCGTGAAAATTTTCAACTTTTTTGAAGCCGAAATCTTTTCATGAAAATTTTCAACTTTTTTGAAGCAGAAATCTTTTCATGAAAATTTTCAACTTTTTTGAAGCTGAAATACTTCATGAAAATGTTCGACTTTTTTAAAGCCGAAATCCTATCGTGAAAATTTTCAACTTTTTTGAATCCGAAATACTTCATGAAAATGTTCGACTTTTTTGAAGCCGAAATCCTGTCGTGAAAATTTTCAACTTTTTTGAAGCCGAAATCTTTTCATGAAAATTTTCAACTTTTTTGAAGCCGAAATCTTTTCATGAAAATTTTCAACTTTTTTGAAGCTGAAATACTTCATGAAAATGTTCGACTTTTTCAAAGACGAAATCCTGTCGTGAAAATTTTCAACTTTTTTGAAGCCCAAATACTTCATGAAAATGTTCAACTTTTTTGAAGCCGAAATACTTCATGAAAATGTTCGACTTTTTTAAAGCCGAAATCCTGTCGTGAAAATTTTCAACTTTTTTGAAGCCGAAATCTTTTCATGAAAATCTTCAACTTTTTTGAAACCGAAATCTTTTCATGAAAATTTTCAACTTTTTTGAAGCCGAAATCTTTTCATGAAAATTTTCAACTTTTTTGAAGCAGAAATCTTTTCATGAAAATTTTCAACTTTTTTGAAGCTGAAATACTTCATGAAAATGTTCGACTTTTTTAAAGCCGAAATCCTATCGTGAAAATTTTCAACTTTTTTGAATCCGAAATACTTCATGAAAATGTTCGACTTTTTTGAAGCCGAAATCCTGTCGTGAAAATTTTTAACTTTTTTGAAGCCGAAATACTTCATGAAAATGTTCGACTTTTTTAAAGCCGAAATCCTGTCAAGAAAATTTTCAACCTTTCTGAAGCCGAAATCTTTTCATGAAAATTTTCAACTTTTTTGAAGCCGAAATCTTTTCATGAAAATTTTCAACTTTTTTTAAGTTGAAATCCTGTCGTGAAAATTTTCAACTTTTTTGAATCCGAAATACTTCATGAAAATGTTCGACTTTTTTAAAGCTGAAATCCTGTCTTGAAAATTTTCAACCTTTTTGAAGCCGAAATACTTCATGAAAATGTTCGACTTTTTTAAAGCCGAAATCCTGTCGTGAAAATTTTCAACTTTTTTGAAGCCCAAATACTTCATGAAAATGTTCGACTTTTTTAAAGCCAAAATCCTGTCGTGAAAATTTTCAACTTTTTTGAAGCCGAAATCTTTTCATGAAAATTTTCAACTTTTTTGTAGCCGAAATCTTTTCATGAATATTTTCAACTTTTTTGAAGTCCAAATCCTTCATGAAAATTTTCAACTTTTTTCCAGCCCAAATACTTCATGAATATTTTCAACTTTTTTGAAGCCCAAATCCTTCATGAAAATTTTCAACTTTTTTGAAGCCCAAATACTTCAAGAAAATTTTCAACTTTTTTGAAGCCGAAATACTTCATGAATATATTCAACTTTTTTGAAGCCCAAATACTTTCTTAAAATTTTCAACTTTTTTGAAGCCGAATTTCTTCATGAAATTACTCAACTTTATTGAAGGCGAAATGCTTCATGAAAATTTTCAACTTTTTTGAACCCCAAATACTTCATGAAAATATACAACTTTTTTGAAGCCGAAATCCTTCATGAAAATTTTCAACTTTTTTGAAGCCCAAATACTTCATGAAAATTTTCAACTTTTTTGAAGCCGAATTTCTTCATGAAAATTTTCAACTTTTTTGTAGCCGAAATCTTTTCATGAAAATTTTCAACTTTTTTGAAGCTGAAATACTTCATGAAAATGTTCTACTTTTTTAAAGCCGAAATCCTGTCGTGAAAATTTTCAACTTTTTTGAAACCGAAATCTTTTCATGAAAATTTTAAACTTTTTTGAAGCTGAAATACTTCATGAAAATGTTCGACTTTTTTAAAGACGAAATACTGTCGTGAAAATTTTCAACTTTTTTGAAGCCGAAATCTTTTCATGAAAATTTTCAACTTTTTTGAAGCAGAAATCTTTTCATGAAAATTTTCAACTTTTTTGAAGCTGAAATACTTCATGAAAATGTTCGACTTTTTTAAAGCCGAAATCCTATCGTGAAAATTTTCAACTTTTTTGAATCCGAAATACTTCATGAAAATGTTCGACTTTTTTGAAGCCGAAATCCTGTCGTGAAAATTTTCAACTTTTTTGAAGCCGAAATCTTTTCATGAAAATTTTCAACTTTTTTGAAGCCGAAATCTTTTCATGAAAATTTTCAACTTTTTTGAAGCTGAAATACTTCATGAAAATGTTCGACTTTTTCAAAGACGAAATCCTGTCGTGAAAATTTTCAACTTTTTTGAAGCCCAAATACTTCATGAAAATGTTCAACTTTTTTGAAGCCGAAATACTTCATGAAAATGTTCGACTTTTTTAAAGCCGAAATCCTGTCGTGAAAATTTTCAACTTTTTTGAAGCCGAAATCTTTTCATGAAAATCTTCAACTTTTTTGAAACCGAAATCTTTTCATGAAAATTTTCAACTTTTTTGAAGCTGAAATACTTCATGAAAATGTTCGACTTTTTTAAAGACGAAATACTGTCGTGAAAATTTTCAACTTTTTTGAAGCCGAAATCTTTTCATGAAAATTTTCAACTTTTTTGAAGCCCAAATACTTCATGAAAATGTTCGACTTTTTTAAAGCCAAAATCCTGTCGTGAAAATTTTCAACTTTTTTGAAGCCGAAATCTTTTAATGAAAATTTTCAACTTTTTTGAAGCCAAAATCTTTTCATGAAAATTTTCAACTTTTTTGAATCCGAAATACTTCATGAAAATGTTCGACTTTTTTGAAGCCGAAATACTTCATGAAAATGTTCGACTTTTTTAAAGCCCAAATACTTTCTTAAAATTTTCAACTTTTTTGAAGCCGAATTTCTTCATGAAATTACTCAACTTTATTGAAGGCGAAATGCTTCATGAAAATTTTCAACTTTTTAAAAGCCCAAATACTTCATGAAAATATACAACTTTTTTGAAGCCGAAATCCTTCATGAAAATTTTCAACTTTTTTGAAGCCCAAATACTTCATGAAAATTTTCAACTTTTTTGAAGCCGAATTTCTTCGTGAAAATTTTCAACTTTTTTGTAGCCGAAATCTTTTCATGAAAATTTTCAACTTTTTTGAAGCTGAAATACTTCATGAAAATGTTCGACTTTTTTAAAGCCGAAATCCTGTCGTGAAAATTTTCAACTTTTTTGAAACCGAAATCTTTTCATGAAAATTTTCAACTTTTTTGAAGCTGAAATACTTCATGAAAATGTTCGACTTTTTTAAAGACGAAATACTGTCGTGAAAATTTTCAACTTTTTTGAAGCCGAAATCTTTTCATGAAAATTTTCAACTTTTTTGAAGCAGAAATCTTTTCATGAAAATTTTCAACTTTTTTGAAGCTGAAATACGTCATGAAAATGTTAAACTTTTTTAAAGCCGAAATCCTATCGTGAAAATTTTCAACTTTTTTGAATCCGAAATACTTCATGAAAATGTTCGACTTTTTTGAAGCCGAAATCCTGTCGTGAAAATTTTCAACTTTTTTGAAGCCGAAATCTTTTCATGAAAATTTTCAACTTTTTTGAAGCCGAAATCTTTTCATGAAAATTTTCAACTTTTTTGAAGCTGAAATACTTCATGAAAATGTTCGACTTTTTTAAAGACGAAATCCTGTCGTGAAAATTTTCAACTTTTTTGAATCCGAAATACTTCATGAAAATGTTCGACTTTTTTAAAGCCGAAATCCTGTCGTGAAAATTTTCAACTTTTTTGAATCCGAAATACTTCATGAAAATGTTCGACTTTTTTGAAGCCGAAATCCTGTCGTGAAAATTTTCAACTTTTTTGAAGCCGAAATCTTTTCATGAAAATTTTCAACTTTTTTGAAGCCGAAATCTTTTCATGAAAATTTTCAACTTTTTTGAAGCTGAAATACTTCATGAAAATGTTCGACTTTTTCAAAGACGAAATCCTGTCGTGAAAATTTTCAACTTTTTTGAAGCCCAAATACTTCATGAAAATTTTCAACTTTTTTGAAGCCGAAATACTTCATGAAAATGTTCGACTTTTTTAAAGCCGAAATCCTGTCAAGAAAATTTTCAACCTTTTTGAAGCCGAAATCTTTTCATGAAAATTTTCAACTTTTTTGAAGCCGAAATCTTTTCATGAAAATTTTCAACTTTTTTGAATCCGAAATACTTCATGAAAATGTTCGACTTTTTTAAAGCCGAAATCCTGTCGTGAAAATTTTCAACTTTTTTGAAGCCGAAATCTTTTCATGAAAATCTTCAACTTTTTTGAAACCGAAATCTTTTCATGAAAATTTTCAACTTTTTTGAAGCTGAAATACTTCATGAAAATGTTCGACTTTTTTAAAGACGAAATACTGTCGTGAAAATTTTCAACTTTTTTGAAGCCGAAATCTTTTCATGAAAATTTTCAACTTTTTTGAAGCCCAAATACTTCATGAAAATGTTCGACTTTTTTAAAGCCAAAATCCTGTCGTGAAAATTTTCAACTTTTTTGAAGCCGAAATCTTTTAATTAAAATTTTCAACTTTTTTGAAGCCAAAATCTTTTCATGAAAATTTTCAACTTTTTTGAATCCGAAATACTTCATGAAAATGTTCGACTTTTTTGAAGCCGAAATACTTCATGAAAATGTTCGACTTTTTTAAAGCCCAAATACTTTCTTAAAATTTTCAACTTTTTTGAAGCCGAATTTCTTCATGAAATTACTCAACTTTATTGAAGGCGAAATGCTTCATGAAAATTTTCAACTTTTTAAAAGCCCAAATACTTCATGAAAATATACAACTTTTTTGAAGCCGAAATCCTTCATGAAAATTTTCAACTTTTTTGAAGCCCAAATACTTCATGAAAATTTTCAACTTTTTTGAAGCCGAATTTCTTCATGAAA
This sequence comes from Labrus mixtus, assembly GCF_963584025.1. Taxonomy (NCBI): domain Eukaryota; kingdom Metazoa; phylum Chordata; class Actinopteri; order Labriformes; family Labridae; genus Labrus; species Labrus mixtus. Next base: position 29,335,775 of record NC_083624.1, read on the forward strand.
ATTTTCAACTTTTTTGTAGCCGAAATCTTTTCATGAAAATTTTCAACTTTTTTGAAGCTGAAATACTTCATGAAAATGTTCGACTTTTTTAAAGCCGAAATCCTGTCGTGAAAATTTTCAACTTTTTTGAAACCGAAATCTTTTCATGAAAATTTTCAACTTTTTTGAAGCTGAAATACTTCATGAAAATGTTCGACTTTTTTAAAGACGAAATACTGTCGTGAAAATTTTCAACTTTTTTGAAGCCGAAATCTTTTCATGAAAATTTTCAACTTTTTTGAAGCAGAAATCTTTTCATGAAAATTTTCAACTTTTTTGAAGCTGAAATACGTCATGAAAATGTTCGACTTTTTTAAAGCCGAAATCCTATCGTGAAAATTTTCAACTTTTTTGAATCCGAAATACTTCATGAAAATGTTCGACTTTTTTGAAGCCGAAATCCTGTCGTGAAAATTTTCAACTTTTTTGAAGCCGAAATCTTTTCATGAAAATTTTCAACTTTTTTGAAGCCGAAATCTTTTCATGAAAATTTTCAACTTTTTTGAAGCTGAAATACTTCATGAAAATGTTCGACTTTTTTAAAGACGAAATCCTGTCGTGAAAATTTTCAACTTTTTTGAATCCGAAATACTTCATGAAAATGTTCGACTTTTTTAAAGCCGAAATCCTGTCGTGAAAATTTTCAACTTTTTTGAAACCGAAATCTTTTCATGAAAATTTTCAACTTTTTTTAAGCTGAAATACTTCATGAAAATGTTCGACTTTTTTAAAGCCGAAATCCTATCGTGAAAATTTTCAACTTTTTGAATCCGAAATACTTCATGAAAATGTTCGACTTTTTTAAAGCCGAAATCCTGTCGTGAAAATTTTCAACTTTTTTGAAGCCGAAATCGTTTCATGAAAATTTTCAACTTTTTTGAAGCCGAAATCTTTTCATGAAAATTTTCAACTTTTTTGAAGCCGAAATCTTTTCATGAAAATTTTCAACTTTTTTGATGCTGAAATACTTCATAAAAATGTTCGACTTTTTTAACGCCGAAATCCTGTCGTGAAAATTTTCAACTTTTTTGAATCCGAAATACTTCATGAAAATTTTCAACTTTTTTGAAGCCGAAATACTTCATGAAAATGTTGGACTTTTTTAAAGTCGAAATCCTGTCGTGCAAATTTTCAACTCTTTTGAAGCCGAAATCTTTTCATGAAAATTTTCAACTTTTTTGAAGCCGAAATCTTTTCATGAAAATTTTCAACTTTTTTGATGCTGAATTACTTCATGAAAATGTTTGACTTTTTTAAAGCCGAAATCCTGTCGTGAAAATTTTCAACTTTTTTGAAGCCGAAATCTTTTCATGAAAATTTTCAACTTTTTTGAAACCGAAATCTTTTCATGAAAATTTTCAACTTTTTTTAAGCTGAAATACTTCATGAAAATGTTCAACTTTTTTAAAGCCGAAATCCTGTCGTGAAAATTTTCAACTTTTTTGAAAGCGAAATACTTCATGAAAATTTTCAACTTTTTTGAAGCCGAAATACTTCATGAAAATGTTGGACTTTTTTAAAGTCGAAATCCTGTCGTGAAAATGTTCAACTTTTTTGAAGCCGAAATCTTTTCATGAAAATTTTCAACTTTTTTGAAACCGAAATCTTTTCATGAAAATTTTCAACTTTTTTTAAGCTGAAATACTTCATGAAAATGTTCGACTTTTTTAAAGCCGAAATCCTGTCGTGAAAATTTTCAACTTTTTTGAAGCCGAAATCTTTTCATGAAAATTTTCAACTTTTTTGAAGCCGAAATCTTTTCATGAAAATTTTAAACTTTTTTGAAGCCGAAATCTTTTCATGAAAATTTTCAACTTTTTTGAAGCTGAAATACTTCATGAAAATGTTGGACTTTTTTAAAGTCGAAATCCTGTCGTGAAAATTTTCAACTCTTTTGAAGCCGAAATCTTTTCATGAAAATTTTCAACTTTTTTGAAGATGAAATACTTCATGAAAATGTTGGACTTTTTTAAAGTCGAAATCCTGTCGTGAAAATTTTCAACTCTTTTGAAGCCGAAATCTTTTCATGAAAATTTTAAACTTTTTTGAAGCCGAAATCTTTTCATGAAAATTTTCAACTTTTTTGAAGCTGAATTACTTCAAGAAAATGTTCGACTTTTTTAAAGCCGAAATCCTGTCGTGAAAATTTTCAACTTTTTTGAAGCCGAAATCTTTTCATGAAAATTTTCAACTTTTTTGAAGCCGAAATCTTTTCATGAAAATTTTCAACTTTTTTTAAGCTGAAATACTATATGAAAATGTTCGACTTTTTTAAAGCCGAAATCCTGTCGTGAAAATTTTCAACTTTTTTGAATCCGAAATACTTCATGAAAATGTTCGACTTTTTTAAAGCCGAAATCCTGTCCTGAAAATTTTCAACTTTTTTGAAGCCGAAATCTTTTCATGAAAATTTTCAACTTTTTTTAAGCTGAAATACTTCATGAAAATGTTCGACTTTTTTAAAGCCGAAATCCTGTCGTGAAAATTTTCAACTCTTTTGAAGCCGAAATCTTTTCATGAAAATTTTCAACTTTTTTGAAGCCGAAATCTTTTCATGAAAATTTTCAACTTTTTTGAATCCGAAATACTTCATGAAAATGTTCGACTTTTTTGAAGCCGAAATACTTCATGAAAATGTTCGACTTTTTTAAAGCCCAAATACTTTCTTAAAATTTTCAACTTTTTTGAAGCCGAATTTCTTCATGAAATTACTCAACTTTATTGAAGGCGAAATGCTTCATGAAAATTTTCAACTTTTTAAAAGCCCAAATACTTCATGAAAATATACAACTTTTTTGAAGCCGAAATCCTTCATGAAAATTTTCAACTTTTTTGAAGCCCAAATACTTCATGAAAATTTTCAACTTTTTTGAAGCCGAATTTCTTCATGAAAATTTTCAACTTTTTTGTAGCCGAAATCTTTTCATGAAAATTTTCAACTTTTTTGAAGCTGAAATACTTCATGAAAATGTTCGACTTTTTTAAAGCCGAAATCCTGTCGTGAAAATTTTCAACTTTTTTGAAACCGAAATCTTTTCATGAAAATTTTCAACTTTTTTGAAGCTGAAATACTTCATGAAAATGTTCGACTTTTTTAAAGACGAAATACTGTCGTGAAAATTTTCAACTTTTTTGAAGCCGAAATCTTTTCATGAAAATTTTCAAATTTTTTGAAGCAGAAATCTTTTCATGAAAATTTTCAACTTTTTTGAAGCTGAAATACGTCATGAAAATGTTCGACTTTTTTAAAGCCGAAATCCTATCGTGAAAATTTTCAACTTTTTTGAATCCGAAATACTTCATGAAAATGTTCGACTTTTTTGAAGCCGAAATCCTGTCGTGAAAATTTTCAACTTTTTTGAAGCCGAAATCTTTTCATGAAAATTTTCAACTTTTTTGAAGCCGAAATCTTTTCATGAAAATTTTCAACTTTTTTGAAGCTGAAATACTTCATGAAAATGTTCGACTTTTTTAAAGCCGAAATCCTATCGTGAAAATTTTCAACTTTTTGAATCCGAAATACTTCATGAAAATGTTCGACTTTTTTAAAGCCGAAATCCTGTCGTGAAAATTTTCAACTTTTTTGAAGCCGAAATCGTTTCATGAAAATTTTCAACTTTTTTGAAGCCGAAATCTTTTCATGAAAATTTTCAACTTTTTTGAAGCCGAAATCTTTTCATGAAAATTTTCAACTTTTTTGATGCTGAAATACTTCATAAAAATGTTCGACTTTTTTAACGCCGAAATCCTGTCGTGAAAATTTTCAACTTTTTTGAATCCGAAATACTTCATGAAAATTTTCAACTTTTTTGAAGCCGAAATACTTCATGAAAATGTTGGACTTTTTTAAAGTCGAAATCCTGTCGTGCAAATTTTCAACTCTTTTGAAGCCGAAATCTTTTCATGAAAATTTTCAACTTTTTTGAAGCCGAAATCTTTTCATGAAAATTTTCAACTTTTTTGATGCTGAATTACTTCATGAAAATGTTTGACTTTTTTAAAGCCGAAATCCTGTCGTGAAAATTTTCAACTTTTTTGAAGCCGAAATCTTTTCATGAAAATTTTCAACTTTTTTGAAACCGAAATCTTTTCATGAAAATTTTCAACTTTTTTTAAGCTGAAATACTTCATGAAAATGTTCAACTTTTTTAAAGCCGAAATCCTGTCGTGAAAATTTTCAACTTTTTTGAAAGCGAAATACTTCATGAAAATTTTCAACTTTTTTGAAGCCGAAATACTTCATGAAAATGTTGGACTTTTTTAAAGTCGAAATCCTGTCGCGAAAATGTTCAACTTTTTTGAAGCCGAAATTTTTTCATGAAAATTTTCAACTTTTTTGAAACCGAAATCTTTTCATGAAAATTTTCAACTTTTTTTAAGCTGAAATACTTCATGAAAATGTTCGACTTTTTTAAAGCCGAAATCCTGTCGTGAAAATTTTCAACTTTTTTGAAGCCGAAATCTTTTCATGAAAATTTTCAACTTTTTTGAAGCCGAAATCTTTTCATGAAAATTTTAAACTTTTTTGAAGCCGAAATCTTTTCATGAAAATTTTCAACTTTTTTGAAGCTGAAATACTTCATGAAAATGTTGGACTTTTTTAAAGTCGAAATCCTGTCGTGAAAATTTTCAACTCTTTTGAAGCCGAAATCTTTTCATGAAAATTTTCAACTTTTTTGAAGATGAAATACTTCATGAAAATGTTGGACTTTTTTAAAGTCGAAATCCTGTCGTGAAAATTTTCAACTCTTTTGAAGCCGAAATCTTTTCATGAAAATTTTAAACTTTTTTGAAGCCGAAATCTTTTCATGAAAATTTTCAACTTTTTTGAAGCTGAATTACTTCAAGAAAATGTTCGACTTTTTTAAAGCCGAAATCCTGTCGTGAAAATTTTCAACTTTTTTGAAGCCGAAATCTTTTCATGAAAATGTTCAACTTTTTTAAAGCCGAAATCCTGTCGTGAAAATTTTCAACTTTTTTGAAAGCGAAATACTTCATGAAAATTTTCAACTTTTTTGAAGCCGAAATACTTCATGAAAATGTTGGACTTTTTTAAAGTCGAAATCCTGTCGTGAAAATGTTCAACTTTTTTGAAGCCGAAATCTTTTCATGAAAATTTTCAACTTTTTTGAAACCGAAATCTTTTCATGAAAATTTTCAACTTTTTTTAAGCTGAAATACTTCATGAAAATGTTCGACTTTTTTAAAGCCGAAATCCTGTCGTGAAAATTTTCAACTTTTTTGAAGCCGAAATCTTTTCATGAAAATTTTCAACTTTTTTGAAGCCGAAATCTTTTCATGATAATTTTAAACTTTTTTGAAGCCGAAATCTTTTCATGAAAATTTTCAACTTTTTTGAAGCTGAAATACTTCATGAAAATGTTGGACTTTTTTAAAGTCGAAATCCTGTCGTGAAAATTTTCAACTCTTTTGAAGCCGAAATCTTTTCATGAAAATTTTCAACTTTTTTGAAGATGAAATACTTCATGAAAATGTTGGACTTTTTTAAAGTCGAAATCCTGTCGTGAAAATTTTCAACTCTTTTGAAGCCGAAATCTTTTCATGAAAATTTTAAACTTTTTTGAAGCCGAAATCTTTTCATGAAAATTTTCAACTTTTTTGAAGCTGAATTACTTCAAGAAAATGTTCGACTTTTTTAAAGCCGAAATCCTGTCGTGAAAATTTTCAACTTTTTTGAAGCCGAAATCTTTTCATGAAAATTTTCAACTTTTTTGAAGCCGAAATCTTTTCATGAAAATTTTCAACTTTTTTTAAGCTGAAATACTATATGAAAATGTTCGACTTTTTTAAAGCCGAAATCCTGTCGTGAAAATTTTCAACTTTTTTGAATCCGAAATACTTCATGAAAATGTTCGACTTTTTTAAAGCCGAAATCCTGTCCTGAAAATTTTCAACTTTTTTGAAGCCGAAATCTTTTCATGAAAATTTTCAACTTTTTTTAAGCTGAAATACTTCATGAAAATGTTCGACTTTTTTAAAGCCTAAATCCTGTCGTGAAAATTTTCAACTCTTTTGAAGCCGAAATCTTTTCATGAAAATTTTCAACTTTTTTGAAGCCGAAATCTTTTCATGAAAATTTTCAACTTTTTTGAAGCTGAATTACTTCATGAAAATGTTCGACTTTTTTAAAGCCGAAATCCTGTCCTGAAAATTTTCAACTTTTTTGAAGCCGAAATCTTTTCATGAAAATTTTCAACTTTTTTGAAGCTGAATTACTTCATGAAAATGTTCGACTTTTTTAAAGCCGAAATCCTGTCGTGAAAATTTTCAACTTTTTTGAAACCGAAATCTTTTCATGAAAATTTTCAACTTTTTATAAGCTGAAATACTTCATGAAAATGTTCGACTTTTTTAAAGCCGAAATCCTATCGTGAAAATTTTCAACTTTTTTGAAGCCGAAATCTTTTCATGAAAATTTTCAACTTTTTTGAAGACGAAATCTTTTCATGAAAATTTTCAACTTTTTTGAAGCCGAAATCTTTTCATGAAAATTTTCAACTTTTTTGAAACCGAAATCTTTTCATGAAAATTTTCAACTTTTTTGAAGCTGAATTACTTCATGAAAATGTTCGCCTTTTTTAAAGCCGAAATCCTGTCGTGAAAATTTTCAACTTTTTTGAAGCCGAAATCTTTTCATGAAAATTTTCAACTTTTTTGAAGCCGAAATCTTTTCATGAAAACTTTCAACTTTTTTTAAGCTGAAATACTTCATGAAAATGTTCGACTTTTTCAAAGCCGAAATCCTGTCGTGAAAATTTTCAACTTTTTTGAATCCGAAATACTTCATGAAAATGTTCGACTTTTTTGTAGCCGAAATCCTGTCGTGAAAATTTTCAACTTTTTTGAAGCCGAAATCTTTCCATGAAAATTTTAAACTTTTTTGAAGCCGAAATCTTTTCATGAAAATTTTCAACTTTTTTGAAGCCGAATTTCTTCATGAAAATTTTCAACTTTTTTGTAGCCGAAATCTTTTCATGAAAATTTTCAACTTTTTTGAAGCTGAAATACTTCATGAAAATGTTCGACTTTTTTAAAGCCGAAATCCTGTCGTGAAAATTTTCAACTTTTTTGAAACCGAAATCTTTTCATGAAAATTTTCAACTTTTTTGAAGCTGAAATACTTCATGAAAATGTTCGACTTTTTTAAAGACGAAATACTGTCGTGAAAATTTTCAACTTTTTTGAAGCCGAAATCTTTTCATGAAAATTTTCAACTTTTTTGAAGCAGAAATCTTTTCATGAAAATTTTCAACTTTTTTGAAGCTGAAATACGTCATGAAAATGTTCGACTTTTTTAAAGCCGAAATCCTATCGTGAAAATTTTCAACTTTTTTGAATCCGAAATACTTCATGAAAATGTTCGACTTTTTTGAAGCCGAAATCCTGTCGTGAAAATTTTCAACTTTTTTGAAGCCGAAATCTTTTCATGAAAATTTTCAACTTTTTTGAAGCCGAAATCTTTTCATGAAAATTTTCAACTTTTTTGAAGCTGAAATACTTCATGAAAATGTTCGACTTTTTTAAAGACGAAATCCTGTCGTGAAAATTTTCAACTTTTTTGAATCCGAAATACTTCATGAAAATGTTCGACTTTTTTAAAGCCGAAATCCTGTCGTGAAAATTTTCAACTTTTTTGAAACCGAAATCTTTTCATGAAAATTTTCAACTTTTTTGAAGCTGAAATACTTCATGAAAATGTTCGACTTTTTTAAAGCCGAAATCCTATCGTGAAAATTTTCAACTTTTTGAATCCGAAATACTTCATGAAAATGTTCGACTTTTTTAAAGCCGAAATCCTGTCGTGAAAATTTTCAACTTTTTTGAAGCCGAAATCGTTTCATGAAAATTTTCAACTTTTTTGAAGCCGAAATCTTTTCATGAAAATTTTCAACTTTTTTGAAGCCGAAATCTTTTCATGAAAATTTTCAACTTTTTTGATGCTGAAATACTTCATAAAAATGTTCGACTTTTTTAACGCCGAAATCCTGTCGTGAAAATTTTCAACTTTTTTGAATCCGAAATCTTTTCATGAAAATTTTCAACTTTTTTGAAGCTGAAATACTTCATGAAAATGTTCGACTTTTTTAAAGACGAAATACTGTCGTGAAAATTTTCAACTTTTTTGAAGCCGAAATCTTTTCATGAAAATTTTCAACTTTTTTGAAACCGAAATCTTTTCATGAAAATTTTCAACTTTTTTTAAGCTGAAATACTTCATGAAAATGTTCGACTTTTTTAAAGCCGAAATCCTGTCGTGAAAATTTTCAACTTTTTTGAAGCCGAAATCTTTTCATGAAAATTTTCAACTTTTTTGAAGCCGAAATCTTTTCATGAAAATTTTAAACTTTTTTGAAGCCGAAATCTTTTCATGAAAATTTTCAACTTTTTTGAAGCTGAAATACTTCATGAAAATGTTGGACTTTTTTAAAGTCGAAATCCTGTCGTGAAAATTTTCAACTCTTTTGAAGCCGAAATCTTTTCATGAAAATTTTCAACTTTTTTGAAGCTGAAATACTTCATGAAAATGTTGGACTTTTTTAAAGTCGAAATCCTGTCGTGAAAATTTTCAACTCTTTTGAAGCCGAAATCTTTTCATGAAAATTTTCAACTTTTTTGAAGCCGAAATCTTTTCATGAAAATTTTCAACTTTTTTGAAGCTGAATTACTTCATGAAAATGTTCGACTTTTTTAAAGCCGAAATCCTGTCGTGAAAATTTTCAACTTTTTTGAAACCGAAATCTTTTCATGAAAATTTTCAACTTTTTATAAGCTGAAATACTTCATGAAAATGTTTGACTTTTTTAAAGCCGAAATCCTGTCGTGAAAATTTTCAACTTTTTTGAAGCCGAAATCTTTTCATGAAAATTTTCAACTTTTTTGAAGACGAAATCTTTTCATGAAAATTTTCAACTTTTTTGAAGCCGAAATCTTTTCATGAAAATTTTCAACTTTTTTGAAACCGAAATCTTTTCATGAAAATTTTCAACTTTTTTGAAGCTGAATTACTTCATGAAAATGTTCGCCTTTTTTAAAGCCGAAATCCTGTCGTGAAAATTTTCAACTTTTTTGAAGCCGAAATCTTTTCATGAAAATTTTCAACTTTTTTGAAGCCGAAATCTTTTCATGAAAACTTTCAACTTTTTTTAAGCTGAAATACTTCATGAAAATGTTCGACTTTTTCAAAGCCGAAATCCTGTCGTGAAAATTTTCAACTTTTTTGAATCCGAAATACTTCATGAAAATGTTCGACTTTTTTGTAGCCGAAATCCTGTCGTGAAAATTTTCAACTTTTTTGAAGCCGAAATCTTTCCATGAAAATTTTAAACTTTTTTGAAGCCGAAATCTTTTCATGAAAATTTTCAACTTTTTTGAAGCCGAATTTCTTCATGAAAATTTTCAACTTTTTTGTAGCCGAAATCTTTTCATGAAAATGTTCAACTTTTTTGAAGCTGAAATACTTCATGAAAATGTTCGACTTTTTTAAAGCCGAAATCCTGTCGTGAAAATTTTCAACTTTTTTGGAACCGAAATCTTTTCATGAAAATTTTCAACTTTTTTGAAGCTGAAATACTTCATGAAAATGTTCGACTTTTTTAAAGACGAAATACTGTCGTGAAAATTTTCAACTTTTTTGAAGCCGAAATCTTTTCATGAAAATTTTCAACTTTTTTGAAGCAGAAATCTTTTCATGAAAATTTTCAACTTTTTTGAAGCTGAAATACGTCATGAAAATGTTCGACTTTTTTAAAGCCGAAATCCTATCGTGAAAATTTTCAACTTTTTTGAATCCGAAATACTTCATGAAAATGTTCGACTTTTTTGAAGCCGAAATCCTGTCGTGAAAATTTTCAACTTTTTTGAAGCCGAAATCTTTTCATGAAAATTCTCAACTTTTTTGAAGCCGAAATCTTTTCATGAAAATTTTCAACTTTTTTGAAGCTGAAATACTTCATGAAAATGTTCGACTTTTTTAAAGACGAAATCCTGTCGTGAAAATTTTCAACTTTTTTGAATCCGAAATACTTCATGAAAATGTTCGACTTTTTTAAAGCCGAAATCCTGTCGTGAAAATTTTCAACTTTTTTGAAACCGAAATCTTTTCATGAAAATTTTCAACTTTTTTGAAGCTGAAATACTTCATGAAAATGTTCGACTTTTTTAAAGCCGAAATCCTATCGTGAAAATTTTCAACTTTTTGAATCCGAAATACTTCATGAAAATGTTCGACTTTTTTAAAGCCGAAATCCTGTCGTGAAAATTTTCAACTTTTTTGAAGCCGAAATCGTTTCATGAAAATTTTCAACTTTTTTGAAGCCGAAATCTTTTCATGAAAATTTTCAACTTTTTTGAAGCCGAAATCTTTTCATGAAAATTTTCAACTTTTTTGATGCTGAAATACTTCATAAAAATGTTCGACTTTTTTAACGCCGAAATCCTGTCGTGAAAATTTTCAACTTTTTTGAATCCGAAATCTTTTCATGAAAATTTTCAACTTTTTTGAAGCTGAAATACTTCATGAAAATGTTCGACTTTTTTAAAGACGAAATACTGTCGTGAAAATTTTCAACTTTTTTGAAGCCGAAATCTTTTCATGAAAATTTTCAACTTTTTTGAAGCAGAAATCTTTTCATGAAAATTTTCAACTTTTTTGAAGCTGAAATACGTCATGAAAATGTTCGACTTTTTTAAAGCCGAAATCCTATCGTGAAAATTTTCAACTTTTTTGAATCCGAAATACTTCATGAAAATGTTCGACTTTTTTGAAGCCGAAATCCTGTCGTGAAAATTTTCAACTTTTTTGAAGCCGAAATCTTTTCATGAAAATTTTCAACTTTTTTGAAGCCGAAATCTTTTCATGAAAATTTTCAACTTTTTTGAAGCTGAAATACTTCATGAAAATGTTCGACTTTTTTAAAGACGAAATCCTGTCGTGAAAATTTTCAACTTTTTTGAATCCGAAATACTTCATGAAAATGTTCGACTTTTTTAAAGCCGAAATCCTGTCGTGAAAATTTTCAACTTTTTTGAAACCGAAATCTTTTCATGAAAATTTTCAACTTTTTTGAAGCTGAAATACTTCATGAAAATGTTCGACTTTTTTAAAGCCGAAATCCTATCGTGAAAATTTTCAACTTTTTGAATCCGAAATACTTCATGAAAATGTTCGACTTTTTTAAAGCCGAAATCCTGTCGTGAAAATTTTCAACTTTTTTGAAGCCGAAATCGTTTCATGAAAATTTTCAACTTTTTTGAAGCCGAAATCTTTTCATGAAAATTTTCAACTTTTTTGAAGCCGAAATCTTTTCATGAAAATTTTCAACTTTTTTGATGCTGAAATACTTCATAAAAATGTTCGACTTTTTTAACGCCGAAATCCTGTCGTGAAAATTTTCAACTTTTTTGAATCCAAAATACTTCATGAAAATTTTCAACTTTTTTGAAGCCGAAATACTTCATGAAAATGTTGGACTTTTTTATAGTCGAAATCCTGTCGTGCAAATTTTCAACTCTTTTGAAGCCGAAATCTTTTCATGAAAATTTTCAACTTTTTTGAAGCCGAAATCTTTTCATGAAAATTTTCAACTTTTTTGAAGCTGAATTACTTCATGAAAATGTTTGACTTTTTTAAAGCCGAAATCCTGTCGTGAAAATTTTCAACTTTTTTGAAGCCGAAATCTTTTCATGAAAATTTTCAACTTTTTTGAAACCGAAATCTTTTCATGAAAATTTTCAACTTTTTTTAAGCTGAAATACTTCATGAAAATGTTCAACTTTTTTAAAGCCGAAATCCTGTCGTGAAAATTTTCAACTTTTTTGAAAGCGAAATACTTCATGAAAATTTTCAACTTTTTTGAAGCCGAAATACTTCATGAAAATGTTGGACTTTTTTAAAGTCGAAATCCTGTCGTGCAAATTTTCAACTCTTTTGAAGCCGAAATCTTTTCATGAAAATTTTCAACTTTTTTGAAGCCGAAATCTTTTCATGAAAATTTTCAACTTTTTTGAAGCTGAATTACTTCATGAAAATGTTTGACTTTTTTGAAGCCGAAATCCTGTCGTGAAAATGTTCAACTTTTTTGAAGCCGAAATCTTTTCATGAAAATTTTCAACTTTTTTTAAGCTGAAATACTTCATGAAAATGTTCGACTTTTTTAAAGCCGAAATCCTGTCGTGAAAATTTTCAACTTTTTTGAAGCCGAAATCTTTTCATGAAAATTTTCAACTTTTTTGAAGCCGAAATCTTTTCATGAAAATTTTAAACTTTTTTGAAGCCGAAATCTTTTCATGAAAATTTTCAACTTTTTTGAAGCTGAAATACTTCATAAAAATGTTCGACTTTTTTAACGCCGAAATCCTGTCGTGAAAATTTTCAACTTTTTTGAATCCGAAATACTTCATGAAAATTTTCAACTTTTTTGAAGCCGAAATACTTCATGAAAATGTTGGACTTTTTTAAAGTCGAAATCCTGTCGTGAAAATTTTCAACTCTTTTGAAGCCGAAATCTTTTCATGAAAATTTTCAACTTTTTTGAAGCCGAAATCTTTTCATGAAAATTTTCAACTTTTTTGAAGCTGAATTACTTCATGAAAATGTTCGACTTTTTTAAAGCCGAAATCCTGTCGTGAAAATTTTCAACTTTTTTGAAGCCGAAATCTTTTCATGAAAATTTTCAACTTTTTTGAAGCCGAAATCTTTTCATGAAAATTTTCAACTTTTTTTAAGCTGAAATACTATATGAAAATGTTCGACTTTTTTAAAGCCGAAATCCTGTCGTGAAAATTTTCAACTTTTTTGAATCCGAAATACTTCATGAAAATGTTCGACTTTTTTAAAGCCGAAATCCTGTCCTGAAAATTTTCAACTTTTTTGAAGCCGAAATCTTTTCATGAAAATTTTCAACTTTTTTTAAGCTGAAATACTTCATGAAAATGTTCGACTTTTTTAAAGCCGAAATCCTGTCGTGAAAATTTTCAACTCTTTTGAAGCCGAAATCTTTTCATGAAAATTTTCAACTTTTTTGAAGCCGAAATCTTTTCATGAAAATTTTCAACTTTTTTGAAGCTGAATTACTTCATGAAAATGTTCGACTTTTTTAAAGCCGAAATCCTGTCCTGAAAATTTTCAACTTTTTTGAAGCCGAAATCTTTTCATGAAAATTTTCAACTTTTTTTAAGCTGAAATACTTCATGAAAATGTTCGACTTTTTTAAAGCCGAAATCCTGTCGTGAAAATTTTCAACTTTTTTGAAACCGAAATCTTTTCATGAAAATGTTCAACTTTTTTGAAGCTGAAATACTTCATGAAAATGTTCGACTTTTTTAAAGCCGAAATCCTATCGTGAAAATTTTCAACTTTTTGAATCCGAAATACTTCATGAAAATGTTCGACTTTTTTAAAGCCGAAATCCTGTCGTGAAAATTTTCAACTTTTTTGAAACCGAAATCTTTTCATGAAAATTTTCAACTTTTTTTAAGCTGAAATACTTCATGAAAATGTTCGACTTTTTTAAAGCCGAAATCCTGTCGTGAAAATTTTCAACTTTTTTGAAGCCGAAATCTTTTCATGAAAATTTTCAACTTTTTTGAAGCCGAAATCTTTTCATGAAAACTTTCAACTTTTTTTAAGCTGAAATACTTCATGAAAATGTTCGACTTTTTCAAAGCCGAAATCCTGTCGTGAAAATTTTCAACTTTTTTGAATCCGAAATACTTCATGAAAATGTTCGACTTTTTTGTAGCCGAAATCCTGTCGTGAAAATTTTCAACTTTTTTGAATCCGAAATACTTCATGAAAATGTTCGACTTTTTTAAAGCCGAAATCCTGTCGTGAAAATTTTCAACTTTTTTGAAGCCGAAATCTTTTCATGAAAATTTTCAACTTTTTTTAAGCTGAAATACTTCATGAAAATGTTCGACTTTTTTAAAGCCGAAATCCTGTCGTGAAAATTTTCAACTTTTTTGAATCCGAAATACTTCATGAAAACGTTCGCCTTTTTTATAGCCGAAATCCTGTCGTGAAAATTTTCAACTTTTTTGAAACCGAAATCTTTTCATGAAAATTTTCAACTTTTTTGAAGCTGAAATACTTCATAAAAATGTTCGACTTTTTTAAAGCCGAAATCCTGTCGTGAAAATTTTCAACTTTTTTGAATCAGAAATACTTCATGAAAATTTTCAACTTTTTTGAAGCCGAAATACTTCATGAAAATGTTGGACTTTTTTAAAGTCGAAATCCTGTCGTGAAAATTTTCAACTCTTTTGAAGCCGAAATCTTTTCATGAAAATTTTAAACTTTTTTGAAGCCGAAATCTTTTCATGAAAATTTTCAACTTTTTTGAAGCCGAAATCTTTTCATGAAAATTTTCAACTTTTTTGAAGCTGAAATACTTCATGAAAATTTTCAACTTTTTTGAAGCCGAAATCTTTTCATGAAAATTTTCAACTTTTTTGAAGCTGAATTACTTCATGAAAATGTTCGACTTTTTTAAAGCCGAAATCCTGTCGTGAAAATTTTCAACTTTTTTGAAGCCGAAATCTTTTCATGAAAATTTTCAACTTTTTTGAAGCCGAAATCTTTTCATGAAAACTTTCAACTTTTTTTAAACTGAAATACTTCATGAAAATGTTCGACTTTTTTAAAGCCGAAATCCTGTCGTGAAAATTTTCAACTTTTTTGAATCCGAAATACTTCATGAAAATGTTCGACTTTTTTGTAGCCGAAATCCTGTCGTGAAAATTTTCAACTTTTTTGAAGCCGAAATCTTTCCATGAAAATTTTAAACTTTTTTGAAGCCGAAATCTTTTCATGAAAATTTTCAACTTTTTTGAAGCCGAAATCTTTTCATGAAAATTTTCAACTTTTTTGAAGCTGAAATACTTCATAAAAATGTTCGACTTTTTTAATGCCGAAATCCTGTCGTGAAAATTTTCAACTTTTTTGAATCCGAAATACTTCATGAAAATTTTCAACTTTTTTGAAGCCGAAATACTTCATGAAAATGTTGGACTTTTTTAAAGTCGAAATCCTGTCGTGAAAATTTTCAACTCTTTTGAAGCCGAAATCTTTTCATGAAAATTTTCAACTTTTTTGAAGCCGAAATCTTTTCATGAAAATTTTCAACTTTTTTGAAGCTGAATTACTTCATGAAAATGTTCAACTTTTTTAAAGCCGAAATCCTGTCGTGAAAATTTTCAACTTTTTTGAAGCCGAAATCTTTTCATGAAAATTTTCAACTTTTTTGAAGCCGAAATCTTTTCATGAAAATTTTCAACTTTTTTTAAGCTGAAATACTTCATGAAAATGTTCGACTTTTTTAAAGCCGAAATCCTGTCGTGAAAATTTTCAACTTTTTTGAATCCGAAATACTTCATGAAAATGTTCGACTTTTTTAAAGCCGAAATCCTGTCGTGAAAATTTTCAACTTTTTTGAAACCGAAATCTTTTCATGAAAATTTTCAACTTTTTTGAAGCTGAAATACTTCATGAAAATGTTGGACTTTTTTAAAGTCGAAATCCTGTCGTGAAAATTTTCAACTCTTTTGAAGCCGAAATCTTTTCATGAAAATTTTCAACTTTTTTGAAGCCGAAATCTTTTCATGAAAATTTTCAACTTTTTTGAAGCTGAATTACTTCATGAAAATGTTCGACTTTTTTAAAGCCGAAATCCTGTCGTGAAAATTTTCAACTTTTTTGAAGCCGAAATCTTTTCATGAAAATTTTCAACTTTTTTGAAGCCGAAATCTTTTCATGAAAACTTTCAACTTTTTTTAAGCTGAAATACTTCATGAAAATGTTCGACTTTTTTAAAGCCGAAATCCTGTCGTGAAAATTTTCAACTTTTTTGAAGCCGAAATACTTCATGAAAATGTTCGACTTTTTTGTAGCCGAAATCCTGTCGTGAAAATTTTCAACTTTTTTGAAGCCGAAATCTTTTCATGAAAATTTTAAACTTTTTTGAAGCCGAAATCTTTTCATGAAAATTTTCAACTTTTTTGAAGCCGAAATCTTTTCATGAAAATTTTCAACTTTTTTGAAGCCGAAATCTTTTCATGAAAATTTTCAACTTTTTTGAAGCTGAATTACTTCATGAAAATGTTGGACTTTTTTAAAGTCGAAATCCTGTCGTGCAAATTTTCAATTCTTTTGAAGCCGAAATCTTTTCATGAAAATTTTCAACTTTTTTGAAGCCGAAATCTTTTCATGAAAATTTTCAACTTTTTTGAAGCTGAATTACTTCATGAAAATGTTTGACTTTTTTGAAGCCGAAATCCTGTCGTGAAAATGTTCAACTTTTTTGAAGCCGAAATCTTTTCATGAAAATTTTCAACTTTTTTGAAACCGAAATCTTTTCATGAAAATTTTCAACTTTTTTTAAGCTGAAATACTTCATGAAAATGTTCGACTTTTTTAAAGCCGAAATCCTGTCGTGAAAATTTTCAACTTTTTTGAAGCCGAAATCTTTTCATGAAAATTTTCAACTTTTTTGAAGCCGAAATCTTTTCATGAAAATTTTAAACTTTTTTGAAGCCGAAATCTTTTCATGAAAATTTTCAACTTTTTTGAAGCTGAAATACTTCATAAAAATGTTCGACTTTTTTAACGCCGAAATCCTGTCGTGAAAATTTTCAACTTTTTTGAATCCGAAATACTTCATGAAAATTTTCAACTTTTTTGAAGCCGAAATACTTCATGAAAATGTTGGACTTTTTTAAAGTCGAAATCCTGTCGTGAAAATTTTCAACTCTTTTGAAGCCGAAATCTTTTCATGAAAATTTTCAACATTTTTGAAGCCGAAATCTTTTCATGAAAATTTTCAACTTTTTTGAAGCTGAATTACTTCATGAAAATGTTCGACTTTTTTAAAGCCGAAATCCTGTCGTGAAAATTTTCAACTTTTTTGAAGCCGAAATCTTTTCATGAAAATTTTCAACTTTTTTGAAGCCGAAATCTTTTCATGAAAATTTTCAACTTTTTTTAAGCTGAAATACTATATGAAAATGTTCGACTTTTTTAAAGCCGAAATCCTGTCGTGAAAATTTTCAACTTTTTTGAATCCGAAATACTTCATGAAAATGTTCGACTTTTTTAAAGCCGAAATCCTGTCCTGAAAATTTTCAACTTTTTTGAAGCCGAAATCTTTTCATGAAAATTTTCAACTTTTTTTAAGCTGAAATACTTCATGAAAATGTTCGACTTTTTTAAAGCCGAAATCCTGTCGTGAAAATTTTCAACTCTTTTGAAGCCGAAATCTTTTCATGAAAATTTTCAACTTTTTTGAAGCCGAAATCTTTTCATGAAAATTTTCAACTTTTTTGAAGCTGAATTACTTCATGAAAATGTTCGACTTTTTTAAAGCCGAAATCCTGTCCTGAAAATTTTCAACTTTTTTGAAGCCGAAATCTTTTCATGAAAATTTTCAACTTTTTTTAAGCTGAAATACTTCATGAAAATGTTCGACTTTTTTAAAGCCGAAATCCTGTCGTGAAAATTTTCAACTTTTTTGAAACCGAAATCTTTTCATGAAAATGTTCAACTTTTTTGAAGCTGAAATACTTCATGAAAATGTTCGACTTTTTTAAAGCCGAAATCCTATCGTGAAAATTTTCAACTTTTTGAATCCGAAATACTTCATGAAAATGTTCGACTTTTTTAAAGCCGAAATCCTGTCGTGAAAATTTTCAACTTTTTTGAAACCGAAATCTTTTCATGAAAATTTTCAACTTTTTTTAAGCTGAAATACTTCATGAAAATGTTCGACTTTTTTAAAGCCGAAATCCTGTCGTGAAAATTTTCAACTTTTTTGAAGCCGAAATCTTTTCATGAAAATTTTCCACTTTTTTGAAACCGAAATCTTTTCATGAAAATTTTCAACTTTTTTGAAGCTGAATTACTTCATGAAAATGTTCGACTTTTTTAAAGCCGAAATCCTGTCGTGAAAATTTTCAACTTTTTTGAAGCCGAAAACTTTTCATGAAAATTTTCAACTTTTTTGAAGCCGAAATCTTTTCATGAAAACTTTCAACTTTTTTTAAGCTGAAATACTTCATGAAAATGTTCGACTTTTTCAAAGCCGAAATCCTGTCGTGAAAATTTTCAACTTTTTTGAATCCGAAATACTTCATGAAAATGTTCGACTTTTTTGTAGCCGAAATCCTGTCGTGAAAATTTTCAACTTTTTTGAAGCCGAAATCTTTCCATGAAAATTTTAAACTTTTTTGAAGCCGAAATCTTTTCATGAAAATTTTCAACTTTTTTGAAGCCGAAATCTTTTCATGAAAATTTTCAACTTTTTTGAAGCTGAAATACTTCATAAAAATGTTCGACTTTTTTAACGCCGAAATCCTGTCGTGAAAATTTTCAACTTTTTTGAATCCGAAATACTTCATGAAAATTTTCAACTTTTTTGAAGCCGAAATACTTCATGAAAATGTTGGACTTTTTTAAAGTCGAAATCCTATCGTGAAAATGTTCAACTCTTTTGAAGCCGAAATCTTTTCATGAAAATTTTCAACTTTTTTGAAGCCGAAATCTTTTCATGAAAATTTTCAACTTTTTTGAAGCTGAATTACTTCATGAAAATGTTCAACTTTTTTAAAGCCGAAATCCTGTCGTGAAAATTTTCAACTTTTTTGAAGCCGAAATCTTTTCATGAAAATTTTCAACTTTTTTGAAGCCGAAATCTTTTCATGAAAATTTTCAACTTTTTTTAAGCTGAAATACTTCATGAAAATGTTCGACTTTTTTAAAGCCGAAATCCTGTCGTGAAAATTTTCAACTTTTTTGAAACCGAAATCTTTTCATGAAAATTTTCAACTTTTTTTAAGCTGAAATACTTCATGAAAATGTTTGACTTTTTTAAAGCCGAAATCCTGTCGTGAAAATTTTCAACTTTTTTGAATCCGAAATACTTCATGAAAATGTTCGACTTTTTTAAAGCCGAAATCCTGTCGTGAAAATTTTCAACTCTTTTGAAGCCGAAATCTTTTCATGAAAATTTTCAACTTTTTTGAAGCCGAAATCTTTTCATGAAAATTTTCAACTTTTTTGAAGCTGAATTACTTCATGAAAATGTTCGACTTTTTTAAAGCCGAAATCCTGTCCTGAAAATTTTCAACTTTTTTGAAGCCGAAATCTTTTCATGAAAATTTTCAACTTTTTTTAAGCTGAAATACTTCATGAAAATGTTCGACTTTTTTAAAGCCGAAATCCTGTCGTGAAAATTTTCAACTTTTTTGAAACCGAAATCTT
Source organism: Labrus mixtus (assembly GCF_963584025.1). Lineage (NCBI taxonomy): Eukaryota > Metazoa > Chordata > Actinopteri > Labriformes > Labridae > Labrus > Labrus mixtus. Next base: position 29,355,084 of record NC_083624.1, read on the forward strand.
TTCATGAAAATGTTCAACTTTTTTGAAGCTGAAATACTTCATGAAAATGTTCGACTTTTTTAAAGCCGAAATCCTATCGTGAAAATTTTCAACTTTTTGAATCCGAAATACTTCATGAAAATGTTCGACTTTTTTAAAGCCGAAATCCTGTCGTGAAAATTTTCAACTTTTTTGAAACCGAAATCTTTTCATGAAAATTTTCAACTTTTTTTAAGCTGAAATACTTCATGAAAATGTTCGACTTTTTTAAAGCCGAAATCCTGTCGTGAAAATTTTCAACTTTTTTGAAGCCGAAATCTTTTCATGAAAATTTTCAACTTTTTTGAAACCGAAATCTTTTCATGAAAATTTTCAACTTTTTTGAAGCTGAATTACTTCATGAAAATGTTCGACTTTTTTAAAGCCGAAATCCTGTCGTGAAAATTTTCAACTTTTTTGAAGCCGAAAACTTTTCATGAAAATTTTCAACTTTTTTGAAGCCGAAATCTTTTCATGAAAACTTTCAACTTTTTTTAAGCTGAAATACTTCATGAAAATGTTCGACTTTTTCAAAGCCGAAATCCTGTCGTGAAAATTTTCAACTTTTTTGAATCCGAAATACTTCATGAAAATGTTCGACTTTTTTGTAGCCGAAATCCTGTCGTGAAAATTTTCAACTTTTTTGAAGCCGAAATCTTTCCATGAAAATTTTAAACTTTTTTGAAGCCGAAATCTTTTCATGAAAATTTTCAACTTTTTTGAAGCCGAAATCTTTTCATGAAAATTTTCAACTTTTTTGAAGCTGAAATACTTCATAAAAATGTTCGACTTTTTTAACGCCGAAATCCTGTCGTGAAAATTTTCAACTTTTTTGAATCCGAAATACTTCATGAAAATTTTCAACTTTTTTGAAGCCGAAATACTTCATGAAAATGTTGGACTTTTTTAAAGTCGAAATCCTATCGTGAAAATGTTCAACTCTTTTGAAGCCGAAATCTTTTCATGAAAATTTTCAACTTTTTTGAAGCCGAAATCTTTTCATGAAAATTTTCAACTTTTTTGAAGCTGAATTACTTCATGAAAATGTTCAACTTTTTTAAAGCCGAAATCCTGTCGTGAAAATTTTCAACTTTTTTGAAGCCGAAATCTTTTCATGAAAATTTTCAACTTTTTTGAAGCCGAAATCTTTTCATGAAAATTTTCAACTTTTTTTAAGCTGAAATACTTCATGAAAATGTTCGACTTTTTTAAAGCCGAAATCCTGTCGTGAAAATTTTCAACTTTTTTGAAACCGAAATCTTTTCATGAAAATTTTCAACTTTTTTTAAGCTGAAATACTTCATGAAAATGTTTGACTTTTTTAAAGCCGAAATCCTGTCGTGAAAATTTTCAACTTTTTTGAATCCGAAATACTTCATGAAAATGTTCGACTTTTTTAAAGCCGAAATCCTGTCGTGAAAATTTTCAACTTTTTTGAAGCCGAAATCTTTTCATGAAAATTTTCAACTTTTTTTAAGCTGAAATACTTCATGAAAATGTTCGACTTTTTTAAAGCCGAAATCCTGTCGTGAAAATTTTCAACTTTTTTGAATCCGAAATACTTCATGAAAACGTTCGACTTTTTTATAGCCGAAATCCTGTCGTGAAAATTTTCAACTTTTTTGAAACCGAAATCTTTTCATGAAAATTTTCAACTTTTTTGAAGCTGAAATACTTCATAAAAATGTTCGACTTTTTTAACGCCGAAATCCTGTCGTGAAAATTTTCAACTTTTTTGAATCAGAAATACTTCATGAAAATTTTCAACTTTTTTGAAGCCGAAATACTTCATGAAAATGTTGGACTTTTTTAAAGTCGAAATCCTGTCGTGAAAATTTTCAACTCTTTTGAAGCCGAAATCTTTTCATGAAAATTTTCAACTTTTTTGAAGCCGAAATCTTTTCATGAAAATTTTCAACTTTTTTGAAGCTGAATTACTTCATGAAAATGTTCGACTTTTTTAAAGCCGAAATCCTGTCGTGAAAATTTTCAACTTTTTTGAAGCCGAAATCTTTTCATGAAAATTTTCAACTTTTTTGAAGCTGAATTACTTCATGAAAATGTTCGACTTTTTTAAAGCCGAAATCCTGTCGTGAAAATTTTCAACTTTTTTGAAGCCGAAATCTTTTCATGAAAATTTTCAACTTTTTTGAAGCCGAAATCTTTTCATGAAAACTTTCAACTTTTTTTAAGCTGAAATACTTCATGAAAATGTTCGACTTTTTTAAAGCCGAAATCCTGTCGTGAAAATTTTCAACTTTTTTGAATCCGAAATACTTCATGAAAATGTTCGACTTTTTTGTAGCCGAAATCCTGTCGTGAAAATTTTCAACTTTTTTGAAGCCGAAATCTTTTCATGAAAATTTTCAACTTTTTTGAAGCCGAAATCTTTTCATGAAAATTTTCAACTTTTTTGAAGCTGAATTACTTCATGAAAATGTTCGACTTTTTTAAAGCCGAAATCCTGTCGTGAAAATTTTCAACTTTTTTGAAGCCGAAATCTTTTCATGAAAATTTTCAACTTTTTTGAAGCCGAAATCTTTTCATGAAAACTTTCAACTTTTTTTAAGCTGAAATACTTCATGAAAATGTTCGACTTTTTTAAAGCCGAAATCCTGTCGTGAAAATTTTCAACTTTTTTGAAGCCGAAATACTTCATGAAAATGTTCGACTTTTTTGTAGCCGAAATCCTGTCGTGAAAATTTTCAACTTTTTTGAAGCCGAAATCTTTTCATGAAAATTTTAAACTTTTTTGAAGCCGAAATCTTTTCATGAAAATTTTCAACTTTTTTGAAGCCGAAATCTTTTCATGAAAATTTTCAACTTTTTTGAAGCTGAATTACTTCATGAAAATGTTGGACTTTTTTAAAGTCGAAATCCTGTCGTGCAAATTTTCAACTCTTTTGAAGCCGAAATCTTTTCATGAAAATTTTCAACTTTTTTGAAGCCGAAATCTTTTCATGAAAATTTTCAACTTTTTTGAAGCTGAATTACTTCATGAAAATGTTTGACTTTTTTGAAGCCGAAATCCTGTCGTGAAAATGTTCAACTTTTTTGAAGCCGAAATCTTTTCATGAAAATTTTCAACTTTTTTGAAACCGAAATCTTTTCATGAAAATTTTCAACTTTTTTTAAGCTGAAATACTTCATGAAAATGTTCGACTTTTTTAAAGCCGAAATCCTGTCGTGAAAATTTTCAACTTTTTTGAAGCCGAAATCTTTTCATGAAAATTTTCAACTTTTTTGAAGCCGAAATCTTTTCATGAAAATTTTAAACTTTTTTGAAGCCGAAATCTTTTCATGAAAATTTTCAACTTTTTTGAAGCTGAAATACTTCATAAAAATGTTCGACTTTTTTAACGCCGAAATCCTGTCGTGAAAATTTTCAACTTTTTTGAATCCGAAATACTTCATGAAAATTTTCAACTTTTTTGAAGCCGAAATACTTCATGAAAATGTTGGACTTTTTTAAAGTCGAAATCCTGTCGTGAAAATTTTCAACTTTTTTGAAGCCGAAATCTTTTCATGAAAATTTTCAACTTTTTTGAAGCCGAAATCTTTTCATGAAAATTTTAAACTTTTTTGAAGCCGAAATCTTTTCATGAAAATTTTCAACTTTTTTGAAGCTGAAATACTTCATAAAAATGTTCGACTTTTTTAACGCCGAAATCCTGTCGTGAAAATTTTCAACTTTTTTGAATCCGAAATACTTCATGAAAATTTTCAACTTTTTTGAAGCCGAAATACTTCATGAAAATGTTGGACTTTTTTAAAGTCGAAATCCTGTCGTGAAAATTTTCAACTCTTTTGAAGCCGAAATCTTTTCATGAAAATTTTCAACATTTTTGAAGCCGAAATCTTTTCATGAAAATTTTCAACTTTTTTGAAGCTGAATTACTTCATGAAAATGTTCGACTTTTTTAAAGCCGAAATCCTGTCGTGAAAATTTTCAACTTTTTTGAAGCCGAAATCTTTTCATGAAAATTTTCAACTTTTTTGAAGCCGAAATCTTTTCATGAAAATTTTCAACTTTTTTTAAGCTGAAATAATATATGAAAATGTTCGACTTTTTTAAAGCCGAAATCCTGTCGTGAAAATTTTCAACTTTTTTGAATCCGAAATACTTCATGAAAATGTTCGACTTTTTTAAAGCCGAAATCCTGTCCTGAAAATTTTCAACTTTTTTGAAGCCGAAATCTTTTCATGAAAATTTTCAACTTTTTTTAAGCTGAAATACTTCATGAAAATGTTCGACTTTTTTAAAGCCGAAATCCTGTCGTGAAAATTTTCAACTCTTTTGAAGCCGAAATCTTTTCATGAAAATTTTCAACTTTTTTGAAGCCGAAATCTTTTCATGAAAATTTTCAACTTTTTTGAAGCTGAATTACTTCATGAAAATGTTCGACTTTTTTAAAGCCGAAATCCTGTCCTGAAAATTTTCAACTTTTTTGAAGCCGAAATCTTTTCATGAAAATTTTCAACTTTTTTTAAGCTGAAATACTTCATGAAAATGTTCGACTTTTTTAAAGCCGAAATCCTGTCGTGAAAATTTTCAACTTTTTTGAAACCGAAATCTTTTCATGAAAATGTTCAACTTTTTTGAAGCTGAAATACTTCATGAAAATGTTCGACTTTTTTAAAGCCGAAATCCTATCGTGAAAATTTTCAACTTTTTGAATCCGAAATACTTCATGAAAATGTTCGACTTTTTTAAAGCCGAAATCCTGTCGTGAAAATTTTCAACTTTTTTGAAACCGAAATCTTTTCATGAAAATTTTCAACTTTTTTTAAGCTGAAATACTTCATGAAAATGTTCGACTTTTTTAAAGCCGAAATCCTGTCGTGAAAATTTTCAACTTTTTTGAAGCCGAAATCTTTTCATGAAAATTTTCAACTTTTTTGAAGACGAAATCTTTTCATGAAAATTTTCAACTTTTTTGAAGCCGAAATCTTTTCATGAAAATTTTCAACTTTTTTGAAACCGAAATCTTTTCATGAAAATTTTCAACTTTTTTGAAGCTGAATTACTTCATGAAAATGTTCGACTTTTTTAAAGCCGAAATCCTGTCGGGAAAATTTTCAACTTTTTTGAAGCCGAAAACTTTTCATGAAAATTTTCAACTTTTTTGAAGCCGAAATCTTTTCATGAAAACTTTCAACTTTTTTTAAGCTGAAATACTTCATGAAAATGTTCGACTTTTTCAAAGCCGAAATCCTGTCGTGAAAATTTTCAACTTTTTTGAATCCGAAATACTTCATGAAAATGTTCGACTTTTTTGTAGCCGAAATCCTGTCGTGAAAATTTTCAACTTTTTTGAAGCCGAAATCTTTCCATGAAAATTTTAAACTTTTTTGAAGCCGAAATCTTTTCATGAAAATTTTCAACTTTTTTGAAGCCGAAATCTTTTCATGAAAATTTTCAACTTTTTTGAAGCTGAAATACTTCATAAAAATGTTCGACTTTTTTAACGCCGAAATCCTGTCGTGAAAATTTTCAACTTTTTTGAATCCGAAATACTTCATGAAAATTTTCAACTTTTTTGAAGCCGAAATACTTCATGAAAATGTTGGACTTTTTTAAAGTCGAAATCCTATCGTGAAAATGTTCAACTCTTTTGAAGCCGAAATCTTTTCATGAAAATTTTCAACTTTTTTGAAGCCGAAATCTTTTCATGAAAATTTTCAACTTTTTTGAAGCTGAATTACTTCATGAAAATGTTCAACTTTTTTAAAGCCGAAATCCTGTCGTGAAAATTTTCAACTTTTTTGAAGCCGAAATCTTTTCATGAAAATTTTCAACTTTTTTGAAGCCGAAATCTTTTCATGAAAATTTTCAACTTTTTTTAAGCTGAAATACTTCATGAAAATGTTCGACTTTTTTAAAGCCGAAATCCTGTCGTGAAAATTTTCAACTTTTTTGAAACCGAAATCTTTTCATGAAAATTTTCAACTTTTTTTAAGCTGAAATACTTCATGAAAATGTTCGACTTTTTTAAAGCCGAAATCCTGTCGTGAAAATTTTCAACTTTTTTGAATCCGAAATACTTCATGAAAATGTTCGACTTTTTTAAAGCCGAAATCCTGTCGTGAAAATTTTCAACTTTTTTGAAGCCGAAATCTTTTCATGAAAATTTTCAACTTTTTTTAAGCTGAAATACTTCATGAAAATGTTCGACTTTTTTAAAGCCGAAATCCTGTCGTGAAAATTTTCAACTTTTTTGAATCCGAAATACTTCATGAAAACGTTCGACTTTTTTATAGCCGAAATCCTGTCGTGAAAATTTTCAACTTTTTTGAAACCGAAATCTTTTCATGAAAATTTTCAACTTTTTTGAAGCTGAAATACTTCATAAAAATGTTCGACTTTTTTAACGCCGAAATCCTGTCGTGAAAATTTTCAACTTTTTTGAATCAGAAATACTTCATGAAAATTTTCAACTTTTTTGAAGCCGAAATACTTCATGAAAATGTTGGACTTTTTTAAAGTCGAAATCCTGTCGTGAAAATTTTCAACTCTTTTGAAGCCGAAATCTTTTCATGAAAATTTTAAACTTTTTTGAAGCCGAAATCTTTTCATGAAAATTTTCAACTTTTTTGAAGCCGAAATCTTTTCATGAAAATTTTCAACTTTTTTGAAGCTGAAATACTTCATGAAAATTTTCAACTTTTTTGAAGCCGAAATCTTTTCATGAAAATTTTCAACTTTTTTGAAGCTGAATTACTTCATGAAAATGTTCGACTTTTTTAAAGCCGAAATCCTGTCGTGAAAATTTTCAACTTTTTTGAAGCCGAAATCTTTTCATGAAAATTTTCAACTTTTTTGAAGCCGAAATCTTTTCATGAAAATTTTCAACTTTTTTTAAGCTGAAATACTATATGAAAATGTTCGACTTTTTTAAAGCCGAAATCCTGTCGTGAAAATTTTCAACTTTTTTGAATCCGAAATACTTCATGAAAATGTTCGACTTTTTTAAAGCCGAAATCCTGTCCTGAAAATTTTCAACTTTTTTGAAGCCGAAATCTTTTCATGAAAATTTTCAACTTTTTTTAAGCTGAAATACTTCATGAAAATGTTCGACTTTTTTAAAGCCGAAATCCTGTCGTGAAAATTTTCAACTCTTTTGAAGCCGAAATCTTTTCATGAAAATTTTCAACTTTTTTGAAGCCGAAATCTTTTCATGAAAATTTTCAACTTTTTTGAAGCTGAATTACTTCATGAAAATGTTCGACTTTTTTAAAGCCGAAATCCTGTCCTGAAAATTTTCAACTTTTTTGAAGCCGAAATCTTTTCATGAAAATTTTCAACTTTTTTTAAGCTGAAATACTTCATGAAAATGTTCGACTTTTTTAAAGCCGAAATCCTGTCGTGAAAATTTTCAACTTTTTTGAAACCGAAATCTTTTCATGAAAATGTTCAACTTTTTTGAAGCTGAAATACTTCATGAAAATGTTCGACTTTTTTAAAGCCGAAATCCTATCGTGAAAATTTTCAACTTTTTGAATCCGAAATACTTCATGAAAATGTTCGACTTTTTTAAAGCCGAAATCCTGTCGTGAAAATTTTCAACTTTTTTGAAACCGAAATCTTTTCATGAAAATTTTCAACTTTTTTTAAGCTGAAATACTTCATGAAAATGTTCGACTTTTTTAAAGCCGAAATCCTGTCGTGAAAATTTTCAACTTTTTTGAAGCCGAAATCTTTTCATGAAAATTTTCAACTTTTTTGAAGACGAAATCTTTTCATGAAAATTTTCAACTTTTTTGAAGCCGAAATCTTTTCATGAAAATTTTCAACTTTTTTGAAACCGAAATCTTTTCATGAAAATTTTCAACTTTTTTGAAGCTGAATTACTTCATGAAAATGTTCGACTTTTTTAAAGCCGAAATCCTGTCGTGAAAATTTTCAACTTTTTTGAAGCCGAAAACTTTTCATGAAAATTTTCAACTTTTTTGAAGCCGAAATCTTTTCATGAAAACTTTCAACTTTTTTTAAGCTGAAATACTTCATGAAAATGTTCGACTTTTTCAAAGCCGAAATCCTGTCGTGAAAATTTTCAACTTTTTTGAATCCGAAATACTTCATGAAAATGTTCGACTTTTTTGTAGCCGAAATCCTGTCGTGAAAATTTTCAACTTTTTTGAAGCCGAAATCTTTCCATGAAAATTTTAAACTTTTTTGAAGCCGAAATCTTTTCATGAAAATTTTCAACTTTTTTGAAGCCGAAATCTTTTCATGAAAATTTTCAACTTTTTTGAAGCTGAAATACTTCATAAAAATGTTCGACTTTTTTAACGCCGAAATCCTGTCGTGAAAATTTTCAACTTTTTTGAATCCGAAATACTTCATGAAAATTTTCAACTTTTTTGAAGCCGAAATACTTCATGAAAATGTTGGACTTTTTTAAAGTCGAAATCCTATCGTGAAAATGTTCAACTCTTTTGAAGCCGAAATCTTTTCATGAAAATTTTCAACTTTTTTGAAGCCGAAATCTTTTCATGAAAATTTTCAACTTTTTTGAAGCTGAATTACTTCATGAAAATGTTCAACTTTTTTAAAGCCGAAATCCTGTCGTGAAAATTTTCAACTTTTTTGAAGCCGAAATCTTTTCATGAAAATTTTCAACTTTTTTGAAGCCGAAATCTTTTCATGAAAATTTTCAACTTTTTTTAAGCTGAAATACTTCATGAAAATGTTCGACTTTTTTAAAGCCGAAATCCTGTCGTGAAAATTTTCAACTTTTTTGAAACCGAAATCTTTTCATGAAAATTTTCAACTTTTTTTAAGCTGAAATACTTCATGAAAATGTTCGACTTTTTTAAAGCCGAAATCCTGTCGTGAAAATTTTCAACTTTTTTGAATCCGAAATACTTCATGAAAATGTTCGACTTTTTTAAAGCCGAAATCCTGTCGTGAAAATTTTCAACTTTTTTGAAGCCGAAATCTTTTCATGAAAATTTTCAACTTTTTTTAAGCTGAAATACTTCATGAAAATGTTCGACTTTTTTAAAGCCGAAATCCTGTCGTGAAAATTTTCAACTTTTTTGAATCCGAAATACTTCATGAAAACGTTCGACTTTTTTATAGCCGAAATCCTGTCGTGAAAATTTTCAACTTTTTTGAAACCGAAATCTTTTCATGAAAATTTTCAACTTTTTTGAAGCTGAAATACTTCATAAAAATGTTCGACTTTTTTAACGCCGAAATCCTGTCGTGAAAATTTTCAACTTTTTTGAATCAGAAATACTTCATGAAAATTTTCAACTTTTTTGAAGCCGAAATACTTCATGAAAATGTTGGACTTTTTTAAAGTCGAAATCCTGTCGTGAAAATTTTCAACTCTTTTGAAGCCGAAATCTTTTCATGAAAATTTTAAACTTTTTTGAAGCCGAAATCTTTTCATGAAAATTTTCAACTTTTTTGAAGCCGAAATCTTTTCATGAAAATTTTCAACTTTTTTGAAGCTGAAATACTTCATGAAAATTTTCAACTTTTTTGAAGCCGAAATCTTTTCATGAAAATTTTCAACTTTTTTGAAGCTGAATTACTTCATGAAAATGTTCGACTTTTTTAAAGCCGAAATCCTGTCGTGAAAATTTTCAACTTTTTTGAAGCCGAAATCTTTTCATGAAAATTTTCAACTTTTTTGAAGCCGAAATCTTTTCATGAAAATTTTCAACTTTTTTTAAGCTGAAATACTATATGAAAATGTTCGACTTTTTTAAAGCCGAAATCCTGTCGTGAAAATTTTCAACTTTTTTGAATCCGAAATACTTCATGAAAATGTTCGACTTTTTTAAAGCCGAAATCCTGTCCTGAAAATTTTCAACTTTTTTGAAGCCGAAATCTTTTCATGAAAATTTTCAACTTTTTTTAAGCTGAAATACTTCATGAAAATGTTCGACTTTTTTAAAGCCGAAATCCTGTCGTGAAAATTTTCAACTCTTTTGAAGCCGAAATCTTTTCATGAAAATTTTCAACTTTTTTGAAGCCGAAATCTTTTCATGAAAATTTTCAACTTTTTTGAAGCTGAATTACTTCATGAAAATGTTCGACTTTTTTAAAGCCGAAATCCTGTCCTGAAAATTTTCAACTTTTTTGAAGCCGAAATCTTTTCATGAAAATTTTCAACTTTTTTTAAGCTGAAATACTTCATGAAAATGTTCGACTTTTTTAAAGCCGAAATCCTGTCGTGAAAATTTTCAACTTTTTTGAATCCGAAATACTTCATGAAAATGTTCGACTTTTTTAAAGCCGAAATCCTGTCGTGAAAATTTTCAACTTTTTTGAAGCCGAAATCTTTTCATGAAAATTTTCAACTTTTTTTAAGCTGAAATACTTCATGAAAATGTTCGACTTTTTTAAAGCCGAAATCCTGTCGTGAAAATTTTCAACTTTTTTGAATCCGAAATACTTCATGAAAACGTTCGACTTTTTTATAGCCGAAATCCTGTCGTGAAAATTTTCAACTTTTTTGAAACCGAAATCTTTTCATGAAAATTTTCAACTTTTTTGAAGCTGAAATACTTCATAAAAATGTTCGACTTTTTTAACGCCGAAATCCTGTCGTGAAAATTTTCAACTTTTTTGAATCAGAAATACTTCATGAAAATTTTCAACTTTTTTGAAGCCGAAATACTTCATGAAAATGTTGGACTTTTTTAAAGTCGAAATCCTGTCGTGAAAATTTTCAACTCTTTTGAAGCCGAAATCTTTTCATGAAAATTTTAAACTTTTTTGAAGCCGAAATCTTTTCATGAAAATTTTCAACTTTTTTGAAGCCGAAATCTTTTCATGAAAATTTTCAACTTTTTTGAAGCTGAAATACTTCATGAAAATTTTCAACTTTTTTGAAGCCGAAATCTTTTCATGAAAATTTTCAACTTTTTTGAAGCTGAATTACTTCATGAAAATGTTCGACTTTTTTAAAGCCGAAATCCTGTCGTGAAAATTTTCAACTTTTTTGAAGCCGAAATCTTTTCATGAAAATTTTCAACTTTTTTGAAGCCGAAATCTTTTCATGAAAACTTTCAACTTTTTTTAAGCTGAAATACTTCATGAAAATGTTCGACTTTTTTAAAGCCGAAATCCTGTCGTGAAAATTTTCAACTTTTTTGAATCCGAAATACTTCATGAAAATGTTCGACTTTTTTGTAGCCGAAATCCTGTCGTGAAAATTTTCAACTTTTTTGAAGCCGAAATCTTTCCATGAAAATTTTAAACTTTTTTGAAGCCGAAATACTTCATGAAAATGTTCGACTTTTTTAAAGCCGAAATCCTGTCGTGAAAATTTTCAACTTTTTTGAAACCGAAATCTTTTCATGAAAATGTTCAACTTTTTTGAAGCTGAAATACTTCATGAAAATGTTCGACTTTTTTAAAGCCGAAATCCTATCGTGAAAATTTTCAACTTTTTGAATCCGAAATACTTCATGAAAATGTTCGACTTTTTTAAAGCCGAAATCCTGTCGTGAAAATTTTCAACTTTTTTGAAACCGAAATCTTTTCATGAAAATTTTCAACTTTTTTTAAGCTGAAATACTTCATGAAAATGTTCGACTTTTTTAAAGCCGAAATCCTGTCGTGAAAATTTTCAACTTTTTTGAAGCCGAAATCTTTTCATGAAAATTTTCAACTTTTTTGAAGACGAAATCTTTTCATGAAAATTTTCAACTTTTTTGAAGCCGAAATCTTTTCATGAAAATTTTCAACTTTTTTGAAACCGAAATCTTTTCATGAAAATTTTCAACTTTTTTGAAGCTGAATTACTTCATGAAAATGTTCGACTTTTTTAAAGCCGAAATCCTGTCGTGAAAATTTTCAACTTTTTTGAAGCCGAAAACTTTTCATGAAAATTTTCAACTTTTTTGAAGCCGAAATCTTTTCATGAAAACTTTCAACTTTTTTTAAGCTGAAATACTTCATGAAAATGTTCGACTTTTTCAAAGCCGAAATCCTGTCGTGAAAATTTTCAACTTTTTTGAATCCGAAATACTTCATGAAAATGTTCGACTTTTTTGTAGCCGAAATCCTGTCGTGAAAATTTTCAACTTTTTTGAAGCCGAAATCTTTCCATGAAAATTTTAAACTTTTTTGAAGCCGAAATCTTTTCATGAAAATTTTCAACTTTTTTGAAGCCGAAATCTTTTCATGAAAATTTTCAACTTTTTTGAAGCTGAAATACTTCATAAAAATGTTCGACTTTTTTAATGCCGAAATCCTGTCGTGAAAATTTTCAACTTTTTTGAATCCGAAATACTTCATGAAAATTTTCAACTTTTTTGAAGCCGAAATACTTCATGAAAATGTTGGACTTTTTTAAAGTCGAAATCCTATCGTGAAAATGTTCAACTCTTTTGAAGCCGAAATCTTTTCATGAAAATTTTCAACTTTTTTGAAGCCGAAATCTTTTCATGAAAATTTTCAACTTTTTTGAAGGTGAATTACTTCATGAAAATGTTCAACTTTTTTAAAGCCGAAATCCTGTCGTGAAAATTTTAAACTTTTTTGAAGCCGAAATCTTTTCATGAAAATTTTCAACTTTTTTGAAGCCGAAATCTTTTCATGAAAATTTTCAACTTTTTTTAAGCTGAAATACTTCATGAAAATGTTCGACTTTTTTAAAGCCGAAATCCTGTCGTGAAAATTTTCAACTTTTTTGAAACCGAAATCTTTTCATGAAAATTTTCAACTTTTTTTAAGCTGAAATACTTCATGAAAATGTTCGACTTTTTTAAAGCCGAAATCCTGTCGTGAAAATTTTCAACTTTTTTGAATCCGAAATACTTCATGAAAATGTTCGACTTTTTTAAAGCCGAAATCCTGTCGTGAAAATTTTCAACTTTTTTGAAGCCGAAATCTTTTCATGAAAATTTTCAACTTTTTTTAAGCTGAAATACTTCATGAAAATGTTCGACTTTTTTAAAGCCGAAATCCTGTCGTGAAAATTTTCAACTTTTTTGAATCCGAAATACTTCATGAAAACGTTCGACTTTTTTATAGCCGAAATCCTGTCGTGAAAATTTTCAACTTTTTTGAAACCGAAATCTTTTCATGAAAATTTTCAACTTTTTTGAAGCTGAAATACTTCATAAAAATGTTCGACTTTTTTAACGCCGAAATCCTGTCGTGAAAATTTTCAACTTTTTTGAATCAGAAATACTTCATGAAAATTTTCAACTTTTTTGAAGCCGAAATACTTCATGAAAATGTTGGACTTTTTTAAAGTCGAAATCCTGTCGTGAAAATTTTCAACTCTTTTGAAGCCGAAATCTTTTCATGAAAATTTTAAACTTTTTTGAAGCCGAAATCTTTTCATGAAAATTTTCAACTTTTTTGAAGCCGAAATCTTTTCATGAAAATTTTCAACTTTTTTGAAGCTGAAATACTTCATGAAAATTTTCAACTTTTTTGAAGCCGAAATCTTTTCATGAAAATTTTCAACTTTTTTGAAGCTGAATTACTTCATGAAAATGTTCGACTTTTTTAAAGCCGAAATCCTGTCGTGAAAATTTTCAACTTTTTTGAAGCCGAAATCTTTTCATGAAAATTTTCAACTTTTTTGAAGCCGAAATCTTTTCATGAAAACTTTCAACTTTTTTTAAGCTGAAATACTTCATGAAAATGTTCGACTTTTTTAAAGCCGAAATCCTGTCGTGAAAATTTTCAACTTTTTTGAATCCGAAATACTTCATGAAAATGTTCGACTTTTTTGTAGCCGAAATCCTGTCGTGAAAATTTTCAACTTTTTTGAAGCCGAAATCTATCCATGAAAATTTTAAACTTTTTTGAAGCCGAAATCTTTTCATGAAAATTTTCAACTTTTTTGAAGCCGAAATCTTTTCATGAAAATTTTCAACTTTTTTGAAGCTGAAATACTTCATAAAAATGTTCGACTTTTTTAATGCCGAAATCCTGTCGTGAAAATTTTCAACTTTTTTGAATCCGATATACTTCATGAAAATTTTCAACTTTTTTGAAGCCGAAATACTTCATGAAAATGTTGGACTTTTTTAAAGTCGAAATCCTGTCGTGAAAATTTTCAACTCTTTTGAAGCCGAAATCTTTTCATGAAAATTTTCAACTTTTTTGAAGCCGAAATCTTTTCATGAAAATTTTCAACTTTTTTGAAGCTGAATTACTTCATGAAAATGTTCAACTTTTTTAAAGCCGAAATCCTGTCGTGAAAATTTTCAACTTTTTTGAAGCCGAAATCTTTTCATGAAAATTTTCAACTTTTTTGAAGCCGAAATCTTTTCATGAAAATTTTCAACTTTTTTTAAGCTGAAATACTTCATGAAAATGTTCGACTTTTTTAAAGCCGAAATCCTGTCGTGAAAATTTTCAACTTTTTTGAATCCGAAATACTTCATGAAAATGTTCGACTTTTTTAAAGCCGAAATCCTGTCGTGAAAATTTTCAACTTTTTTGAAACCGAAATCTTTTCATGAAAATTTTCAACTTTTTTGAAGCTGAAATACTTCATGAAAATGTTGGACTTTTTTAAAGTCGAAATCCTGTCGTGAAAATTTTCAACTCTTTTGAAGCCGAAATCTTTTCATGAAAATTTTCAACTTTTTTGAAGCCGAAATCTTTTCATGAAAATTTTCAACTTTTTTGAAGCTGAATTACTTCATGAAAATGTTCGACTTTTTTAAAGCCGAAATCCTGTCGTGAAAATTTTCAACTTTTTTGAAGCCGAAATCTTTTCATGAAAATTTTCAACTTTTTTGAAGCCGAAATCTTTTCATGAAAACTTTCAACTTTTTTTAAGCTGAAATACTTCATGAAAATGTTCGACTTTTTTAAAGCCGAAATCCTGTCGTGAAAATTTTCAACTTTTTTGAATCCGAAATACTTCATGAAAATGTTCGACTTTTTTGTAGCCGAAATCCTGTCGTGAAAATTTTCAACTTTTTTGAAGCCGAAATCTTTTCATGAAAATTTTAAACTTTTTTGAAGCCGAAATCTTTTCATGAAAATTTTCAACTTTTTTGAAGCCGAAATCTTTTCATGAAAATTTTCAACTTTTTTGAAGCCGAAATCTTTTCATGAAAATTTTCAACTTTTTTGAAGCTGAATTACTTCATGAAAATGTTCGACTTTTTTAAAGCCGAAATCCTGTCGTGAAAATTTTCAACTTTTTTGAAGCCGAAATCTTTTCATGAAAATTTTCAACTTTTTTGAAGCCGAAATCTTTTCATGAAAACTTTCAACTTTTTTTAAGCTGAAATACTTCATGAAAATGTTCGACTTTTTTAAAGCCGAAATCCTGTCGTGAAAATTTTCAACTTTTTTGAAGCCGAAATCTTTTCATGAAAATTTTCAACTTTTTTGAAGCCGAAATCTTTTCATGAAAACTTTCAACTTTTTTTAAGCTGAAATACTTCATGAAAATGTTCGACTTTTTTAAAGCCGAAATCCTGTCGTGAAAATTTTCAACTTTTTTGAATCCGAAATACTTCATGAAAATGTTCGACTTTTTTGTAGCCGAAATCCTGTCGTGAAAATTTTCAACTTTTTTGAAGCCGAAATCTATCCATGAAAATTTTAAACTTTTTTGAAGCCGAAATCTTTTCATGAAAATTTTCAACTTTTTTGAAGCCGAAATCTTTTCATGAAAATTTTCAACTTTTTTGAAGCTGAAATACTTCATAAAAATGTTCGACTTTTTTAATGCCGAAATCCTGTCGTGAAAATTTTCAACTTTTTTGAATCCGAAATACTTCATGAAAATTTTCAACTTTTTTGAAGCCGAAATACTTCATGAAAATGTTGGACTTTTTTAAAGTCGAAATCCTGTCGTGAAAATTTTCAACTCTTTTGAAGCCGAAATCTTTTCATGAAAATTTTCAACTTTTTTGAAGCCGAAATCTTTTCATGAAAATTTTCAACTTTTTTGAAGCTGAATTACTTCATGAAAATGTTCAACTTTTTTAAAGCCGAAATCCTGTCGTGAAAATTTTCAACTTTTTTGAAGCCGAAATCTTTTCATGAAAATTTTCAACTTTTTTGAAGCCGAAATCTTTTCATGAAAATTTTCAACTTTTTTTAAGCTGAAATACTTCATGAAAATGTTCGACTTTTTTAAAGCCGAAATCCTGTCGTGAAAATTTTCAACTTTTTTGAATCCGAAATACTTCATGAAAATGTTCGACTTTTTTAAAGCCGAAATCCTGTCGTGAAAATTTTCAACTTTTTTGAAACCGAAATCTTTTCATGAAAATTTTCAACTTTTTTGAAGCTGAAATACTTCATGAAAATGTTGGACTTTTTTAAAGTCGAAATCCTGTCGTGAAAATTTTCAACTCTTTTGAAGCCGAAATCTTTTCATGAAAATTTTCAACTTTTTTGAAGCCGAAATCTTTTCATGAAAATTTTCAACTTTTTTGAAGCTGAATTACTTCATGAAAATGTTCGACTTTTTTAAAGCCGAAATCCTGTCGTGAAAATTTTCAACTTTTTTGAAGCCGAAATCTTTTCATGAAAATTTTCAACTTTTTTGAAGCCGAAATCTTTTCATGAAAACTTTCAACTTTTTTTAAGCTGAAATACTTCATGAAAATGTTCGACTTTTTTAAAGCCGAAATCCTGTCGTGAAAATTTTCAACTTTTTTGAATCCGAAATACTTCATGAAAATGTTCGACTTTTTTGTAGCCGAAATCCTGTCGTGAAAATTTTCAACTTTTTTGAAGCCGAAATCTTTTCATGAAAATTTTAAACTTTTTTGAAGCCGAAATCTTTTCATGAAAATTTTCAACTTTTTTGAAGCCGAAATCTTTTCATGAAAATTTTCAACTTTTTTGAAGCCGAAATCTTTTCATGAAAATTTTCAACTTTTTTGAAGCTGAATTACTTCATGAAAATGTTCGACTTTTTTAAAGCCGAAATCCTGTCGTGAAAATTTTCAACTTTTTTGAAGCCGAAATCTTTTCATGAAAATTTTCAACTTTTTTGAAGCCGAAATCTTTTCATGAAAACTTTCAACTTTTTTTAAGCTGAAATACTTCATGAAAATGTTCGACTTTTTTAAAGCCGAAATCCTGTCGTGAAAATTTTCAACTTTTTTGAATCCGAAATACTTCATGAAAATGTTGGACTTTTTTGTAGCCGAAATCCTGTCATGAAAATTTTCAACTTTTTTGAATCCGAAATACTTCATGAAAATGTTCGACTTTTTTATAGCCGAAATCCTGTCGTGAAAATTTTCAACTTTTTTGAAACCGAAATCTTTTCATGAAAATTTTCAACTTTTTTGAAGCTGAAATATTTCATAAAAATGTTCGACTTTTTTAACGCCGAAATCCTGTCGTGAAAATTTTCAACTTTTTTGAATCAGAAATACTTCATGAAAATTTTCAACTTTTTTGAAGCCGAAATACTTCATGAAAATGTTGGACTTTTTTAAAGTCGAAATCCTGTCGTGAAAATTTTCAACTCTATTGAAGCCGAAATCTTTTCATGAAAATTTTAAACTTTTTTGAAGCCGAAATCTTTTCATGAAAATTTTCAACTTTTTTGAAGCCGAAATCTTTTCATGAAAATTTTCAACTTTTTTGAAGCTGAAATACTTCATGAAAATTTTCAACTTTTTTGAAGCCGAAATCTTTTCATGAAAATTTTCAACTTTTTTGAAGCTGAATTACTTCATGAAAATGTTCGACTTTTTTAAAGCCGAAATCCTGTCGTGAAAATTTTCAACTTTTTTGAAGCCGAAATCTTTTCATGAAAATTTTCAACTTTTTTGAAGCCGAAATCTTTTCATGAAAATTTTCAACTTTTTTTAAGCTGAAATACTTCATGAAAATGTTCGACTTTTTTAAAGCCGAAATCCTGTCGTGAAAATTTTCAACTTTTTTGAATCCGAAATACTTCATGAAAATGTTCAACTTTTTTGAAGCTGAAATACTTCATGAAAATGTTCGACTTTTTTAAAGCCGAAATCCTGTCGTGAAAATTTTCAACTTTTTTGAATCCGAAATACTTCATGAAAATGTTCGACTTTTTTGTAGCCGAAATCCTGTCGTGAAAATTTTCAACTTTTTTGAAGCCGAAATCTTTTCATGAAAATTTTAAACTTTTTTGAAGCCGAAATCTTTTCATGAAAATTTTCAACTTTTTTGAAGCCGAAATCTTTTCATGAAAATTTTCAACTTTTTTGAAGCCGAAATCTTTTCATGAAAATTTTCAACTTTTTTGAAGCTGAATTACTTCATGAAAATGTTCGACTTTTTTAAAGCCGAAATCCTGTCGTGAAAATTTTCAACTTTTTTGAAGCCGAAATCTTTTCATGAAAATTTTCAACTTTTTTGAAGCCGAAATCTTTTCATGAAAACTTTCAACTTTTTTTAAGCTGAAATACTTCATGAAAATGTTCGACTTTTTTAAAGCCGAAATCCTGTCGTGAAAATTTTCAACTTTTTTGAAGCCGAAATCTTTTCATGAAAATTTTCAACTTTTTTGAAGCCGAAATCTTTTCATGAAAACTTTCAACTTTTTTTAAGCTGAAATACTTCATGAAAATGTTCGACTTTTTTAAAGCCGAAATCCTGTCGTGAAAATTTTCAACTTTTTTGAATCCGAAATACTTCATGAAAATGTTCGACTTTTTTGTAGCCGAAATCCTGTCGTGAAAATTTTCAACTTTTTTGAAGCCGAAATCTATCCATGAAAATTTTAAACTTTTTTGAAGCCGAAATCTTTTCATGAAAATTTTCAACTTTTTTGAAGCCGAAATCTTTTCATGAAAATTTTCAACTTTTTTGAAGCTGAAATACTTCATAAAAATGTTCGACTTTTTTAATGCCGAAATCCTGTCGTGAAAATTTTCAACTTTTTTGAATCCGAAATACTTCATGAAAATTTTCAACTTTTTTGAAGCCGAAATACTTCATGAAAATGTTGGACTTTTTTAAAGTCGAAATCCTGTCGTGAAAATTTTCAACTCTTTTGAAGCCGAAATCTTTTCATGAAAATTTTCAACTTTTTTGAAGCCGAAATCTTTTCATGAAAATTTTCAACTTTTTTGAAGCTGAATTACTTCATGAAAATGTTCAACTTTTTTAAAGCCGAAATCCTGTCGTGAAAATTTTCAACTTTTTTGAAGCCGAAATCTTTTCATGAAAATTTTCAACTTTTTTGAAGCCGAAATCTTTTCATGAAAATTTTCAACTTTTTTTAAGCTGAAATACTTCATGAAAATGTTCGACTTTTTTAAAGCCGAAATCCTGTCGTGAAAATTTTCAACTTTTTTGAATCCGAAATACTTCATGAAAATGTTCGACTTTTTTAAAGCCGAAATCCTGTCGTGAAAATTTTCAACTTTTTTGAAACCGAAATCTTTTCATGAAAATTTTCAACTTTTTTGAATCCGAAATACTTCATGAAAATGTTCGACTTTTTTGTAGCCGAAATCCTGTCGTGAAAATTTTCAACTTTTTTGAAGCCGAAATCTATCCATGAAAATTTTAAACTTTTTTGAAGCCGAAATCTTTTCATGAAAATTTTCAACTTTTTTGAAGCCGAAATCTTTTCATGAAAATTTTCAACTTTTTTGAAGCTGAAATACTTCATAAAAATGTTCGACTTTTTTAATGCCGAAATCCTGTCGTGAAAATTTTCAACTTTTTTGAATCCGAAATACTTCATGAAAATTTTCAACTTTTTTGAAGCCGAAATACTTCATGAAAATGTTGGACTTTTTTAAAGTCGAAATCCTGTCGTGAAAATTTTCAACTCTTTTGAAGCCGAAATCTTTTCATGAAAATTTTCAACTTTTTTGAAGCCGAAATCTTTTCATGAAAATTTTCAACTTTTTTGAAGCTGAATTACTTCATGAAAATGTTCAACTTTTTTAAAGCCGAAATCCTGTCGTGAAAATTTTCAACTTTTTTGAAGCCGAAATCTTTTCATGAAAATTTTCAACTTTTTTGAAGCCGAAATCTTTTCATGAAAATTTTCAACTTTTTTTAAGCTGAAATACTTCATGAAAATGTTCGACTTTTTTAAAGCCGAAATCCTGTCGTGAAAATTTTCAACTTTTTTGAATCCGAAATACTTCATGAAAATGTTCGACTTTTTTAAAGCCGAAATCCTGTCGTGAAAATTTTCAACTTTTTTGAAACCGAAATCTTTTCATGAAAATTTTCAACTTTTTTGAAGCTGAAATACTTCATGAAAATGTTGGACTTTTTTAAAGTCGAAATCCTGTCGTGAAAATTTTCAACTCTTTTGAAGCCGAAATCTTTTCATGAAAATTTTCAACTTTTTTGAAGCCGAAATCTTTTCATGAAAATTTTCAACTTTTTTGAAGCTGAATTACTTCATGAAAATGTTCGACTTTTTTAAAGCCGAAATCCTGTCGTGAAAATTTTCAACTTTTTTGAAGCCGAAATCTTTTCATGAAAATTTTCAACTTTTTTGAAGCCGAAATCTTTTCATGAAAACTTTCAACTTTTTTTAAGCTGAAATACTTCATGAAAATGTTCGACTTTTTTAAAGCCGAAATCCTGTCGTGAAAATTTTCAACTTTTTTGAATCCGAAATACTTCATGAAAATGTTCGACTTTTTTGTAGCCGAAATCCTGTCGTGAAAATTTTCAACTTTTTTGAAGCCGAAATCTTTTCATGAAAATTTTAAACTTTTTTGAAGCCGAAATCTTTTCATGAAAATTTTAAACTTTTTTGAAGCCGAAATCTTTTCATGAAAATTTTCAACTTTTTTGAAGCCGAAATCTTTTCATGAAAATTTTCAACTTTTTTGAAGCTGAATTACTTCATGAAAATGTTCGACTTTTTTAAAGCCGAAATCCTGTCGTGAAAATTTTCAACTTTTTTGAAGCCGAAATCTTTTCATGAAAATTTTCAACTTTTTTGAAGCCGAAATCTTTTCATGAAAACTTTCAACTTTTTTTAAGCTGAAATACTTCATGAAAATGTTCGACTTTTTTAAAGCCGAAATCCTGTCGTGAAAATTTTCAACTTTTTTGAATCCGAAATACTTCATGAAAATGTTGGACTTTTTTGTAGCCGAAATCCTGTCATGAAAATTTTCAACTTTTTTGAATCCGAAATACTTCATGAAAATGTTCGACTTTTTTATAGCCGAAATCCTGTCGTGAAAATTTTCAACTTTTTTGAAACCGAAATCTTTTCATGAAAATTTTCAACTTTTTTGAAGCTGAAATATTTCATAAAAATGTTCGACTTTTTTAACGCCGAAATCCTGTCGTGAAAATTTTCAACTTTTTTGAATCAGAAATACTTCATGAAAATTTTCAACTTTTTTGAAGCCGAAATACTTCATGAAAATGTTGGACTTTTTTAAAGTCGAAATCCTGTCGTGAAAATTTTCAACTCTATTGAAGCCGAAATCTTTTCATGAAAATTTTAAACTTTTTTGAAGCCGAAATCTTTTCATGAAAATTTTCAACTTTTTTGAAGCCGAAATCTTTTCATGAAAATTTTCAACTTTTTTGAAGCTGAAATACTTCATGAAAATTTTCAACTTTTTTGAAGCCGAAATCTTTTCATGAAAATTTTCAACTTTTTTGAAGCTGAATTACTTCATGAAAATGTTCGACTTTTTTAAAGCCGAAATCCTGTCGTGAAAATTTTCAACTTTTTTGAAGCCGAAATCTTTTCATGAAAATTTTCAACTTTTTTGAAGCCGAAATCTTTTCATGAAAATTTTCAACTTTTTTTAAGCTGAAATACTTCATGAAAATGTTCGACTTTTTTAAAGCCGAAATCCTGTCGTGAAAATTTTCAACTTTTTTGAATCCGAAATACTTCATGAAAATGTTCAACTTTTTTGAAGCTGAAATACTTCATGAAAATGTTCGACTTTTTTAAAGCCGAAATCCTGTCGTGAAAATTTTCAACTTTTTTGAATCCGAAATACTTCATGAAAACGTTCGACTTTTTTATAGCCGAAATCCTGTCGTGAAAATTTTCAACTTTTTTGAAACCGAAATCTTTTCATGAAAATTTTCAACTTTTTTGAAGCTGAAATACTTCATAAAAATGTTCGACTTTTTTAACGCCGAAATCCTGTCGTGAAAATTTTCAACTTTTTTGAATCAGAAATACTTCATGAAAATTTTCAACTTTTTTGAAGCCGAAATACTTCATGAAAATGTTGGACTTTTTTAAAGTCGAAATCCTGTCGTGAAAATTTTCAACTCTTTTGAAGCCGAAATCTTTTCATGAAAATTTTAAACTTTTTTGAAGCCGAAATCTTTTCATGAAAATTTTCAACTTTTTTGAAGCCGAAATCTTTTCATGAAAATTTTCAACTTTTTTGAAGCTGAAATACTTCATGAAAATTTTCAACTTTTTTGAAGCCGAAATCTTTTCATGAAAATTTTCAACTTTTTTGAAGCTGAATTACTTCATGAAAATGTTCGACTTTTTTAAAGCCGAAATCCTGTCGTGAAAATTTTCAACTTTTTTGAAGCCGAAATCTTTTCATGAAAATTTTCAACTTTTTTGAAGCCGAAATCTTTTCATGAAAACTTTCAACTTTTTTTAAGCTGAAATACTTCATGAAAATGTTCGACTTTTTTAAAGCCGAAATCCTGTCGTGAAAATTTTCAACTTTTTTGAATCCGAAATACTTCATGAAAATGTTCGACTTTTTTGTAGCCGAAATCCTGTCGTGAAAATTTTCAACTTTTTTGAAGCCGAAATCTTTCCATGAAAATTTTAAACTTTTTTGAAGCCGAAATCTTTTCATGAAAATTTTCAACTTTTTTGAAGCCGAAATCTTTTCATGAAAATTTTCAACTTTTTTGAAGCTGAAATACTTCATAAAAATGTTCGACTTTTTTAATGCCGAAATCCTGTCGTGAAAATTTTCAACTTTTTTGAATCCGAAATACTTCATGAAAATTTTCAACTTTTTTGAAGCCGAAATACTTCATGAAAATGTTGGACTTTTTTAAAGTCGAAATCCTGTCGTGAAAATTTTCAACTCTTTTGAAGCCGAAATCTTTTCATGAAAATTTTCAACTTTTTTGAAGCCGAAATCTTTTCATGAAAATTTTCAACTTTTTTGAAGCTGAATTACTTCATGAAAATGTTCAACTTTTTTAAAGCCGAAATCCTGTCGTGAAAATTTTCAACTTTTTTGAAGCCGAAATCTTTTCATGAAAATTTTCAACTTTTTTGAAGCCGAAATCTTTTCATGAAAATTTTCAACTTTTTTTAAGCTGAAATACTTCATGAAAATGTTCGACTTTTTTAAAGCCGAAATCCTGTCGTGAAAATTTTCAACTTTTTTGAATCCGAAATACTTCATGAAAATGTTCGACTTTTTTAAAGCCGAAATCCTGTCGTGAAAATTTTCAACTTTTTTGAAACCGAAATCTTTTCATGAAAATTTTCAACTTTTTTGAAGCTGAAATACTTCATGAAAATGTTGGACTTTTTTAAAGTCGAAATCCTGTCGTGAAAATTTTCAACTCTTTTGAAGCCGAAATCTTTTCATGAAAATTTTCAACTTTTTTGAAGCCGAAATCTTTTCATGAAAATTTTCAACTTTTTTGAAGCTGAATTACTTCATGAAAATGTTCGACTTTTTTAAAGCCGAAATCCTGTCGTGAAAATTTTCAACTTTTTTGAAGCCGAAATCTTTTCATGAAAATTTTCAACTTTTTTGAAGCCGAAATCTTTTCATGAAAACTTTCAACTTTTTTTAAGCTGAAATACTTCATGAAAATGTTCGACTTTTTTAAAGCCGAAATCCTGTCGTGAAAATTTTCAACTTTTTTGAATCTGAAATACTTCATGAAAATGTTCGACTTTTTTGTAGCCGAAATCCTGTCGTGAAAATTTTCAACTTTTTTGAAGCCGAAATCTTTTCATGAAAATTTTAAACTTTTTTGAAGCCGAAATCTTTTCATGAAAATTTTCAACTTTTTTGAAGCCGAAATCTTTTCATGAAAATTTTCAACTTTTTTGAAGCCGAAATCTTTTCATGAAAATTTTCAACTTTTTTGAAGCTGAATTACTTCATGAAAATGTTCGACTTTTTTAAAGCCGAAATCCTGTCGTGAAAATTTTCAACTTTTTTGAAGCCGAAATCTTTTCATGAAAATTTTCAACTTTTTTGAAGCCGAAATCTTTTCATGAAAACTTTCAACTTTTTTTAAGCTGAAATACTTCATGAAAATGTTCGACTTTTTTAAAGCCGAAATCCTGTCGTGAAAATTTTCAACTTTTTTGAATCCGAAATACTTCATGAAAATGTTGGACTTTTTTGTAGCCGAAATCCTGTCGTGAAAATTTTCAACTTTTTTGAATCCGAAATACTTCATGAAAATGTTCGACTTTTTTATAGCCGAAATCCTGTCGTGAAAATTTTCAACTTTTTTGAAACCGAAATCTTTTCATGAAAATTTTCAACTTTTTTGAAGCTGAAATATTTCATAAAAATGTTCGACTTTTTTAACGCCGAAATCCTGTCGTGAAAATTTTCAACTTTTTTGAATCAGAAATACTTCATGAAAATTTTCAACTTTTTTGAAGCCGAAATACTTCATGAAAATGTTGGACTTTTTTAAAGTCGAAATCCTGTCGTGAAAATTTTCAACTCTTTTGAAGCCGAAATCTTTTCATGAAAATTTTAAACTTTTTTGAAGCCGAAATCTTTTCATGAAAATTTTCAACTTTTTTGAAGCCGAAATCTTTTCATGAAAATTTTCAACTTTTTTGAAGCCGAAATCTTTTCATGAAAATTTTCAACTTTTTTGAAGCTGAATTACTTCATGAAAATGTTCGACTTTTTTAAAGCCGAAATCCTGTCGTGAAAATTTTCAACTTTTTTGAAGCCGAAATCTTTTCATGAAAATTTTCAACTTTTTTGAAGCCGAAATCTTTTCATGAAAATTTTCAACTTTTTTTAAGCTGAAATACTTCATGAAAATGTTCGACTTTTTTAAAGCCGAAATCCTGTCGTGAAAATTTTCAACTTTTTTGAATCCGAAATACTTCATGAAAATGTTCAACTTTTTTGAAGCTGAAATACTTCATGAAAATGTTCGACTTTTTTAAAGCCGAAATCCTGTCGTGAAAATTTTCAACTTTTTTGAATCCGAAATACTTCATGAAAACGTTCGACTTTTTTATAGCCGAAATCCTGTCGTGAAAATTTTCAACTTTTTTGAAACCGAAATCTTTTCATGAAAATTTTCAACTTTTTTGAAGCTGAAATACTTCATAAAAATGTTCGACTTTTTTAACGCCGAAATCCTGTCGTGAAAATTTTCAACTTTTTTGAATCAGAAATACTTCATGAAAATTTTCAACTTTTTTGAAGCCGAAATACTTCATGAAAATGTTGGACTTTTTTAAAGTCGAAATCCTGTCGTGAAAATTTTCAACTCTTTTGAAGCCGAAATCTTTTCATGAAAATTTTAAACTTTTTTGAAGCCGAAATCTTTTCATGAAAATTTTCAACTTTTTTGAAGCCGAAATCTTTTCATGAAAATTTTCAACTTTTTTGAAGCTGAAATACTTCATGAAAATGTTCGACTTTTTTAAAGCCGAAATCCTGTCGTGAAAATTTTCAACTTTTTTGAATCCGAAATACTTCATGAAAATGTTCAACTTTTTTGAAGCTGAAATACTTCATGAAAATGTTCGACTTTTTTAAAGCCGAAATCCTGTCGTGAAAATTTTCAACTTTTTTGAATCCGAAATACTTCATGAAAACGTTCGACTTTTTTATAGCCGAAATCCTGTCGTGAAAATTTTCAACTTTTTTGAAACCGAAATCTTTTCATGAAAATTTTCAACTTTTTTGAAGCTGCAATACTTCATAAAAATGTTCGACTTTTTTAACGCCGAAATCCTGTCGTGAAAATTTTCAACTTTTTTGAATCAGAAATACTTCATGAAAATTTTCAACTTTTTTGAAGCCGAAATACTTCATGAAAATGTTGGACTTTTTTAAAGTCGAAATCCTGTCGTGAAAATTTTCAACTCTTTTGAAGCCGAAATCTTTTCATGAAAATTTTAAACTTTTTTGAAGCCGAAATCTTTTCATGAAAATTTTCAACTTTTTTGAAGCCGAAATCTTTTCATGAAAATTTTCAACTTTTTTGAAGCTGAAATACTTCATGAAAATTTTCAACTTTTTTGAAGCCGAAATCTTTTCATGAAAATTTTCAACTTTTTTGAAGCTGAATTACTTCATGAAAATGTTCGACTTTTTTAAAGCCGAAATCCTGTCGTGAAAATTTTCAACTTTTTTGAAGCCGAAATCTTTTCATGAAAATTTTCAACTTTTTTGAAGCCGAAATCTTTTCATGAAAACTTTCAACTTTTTTTAAGTGAAATACTTCATGAAAATGTTCGACTTTTTTAAAGCCGAAATCCTGTCGTGAAAATTTTCAACTTTTTTGAATCCGAAATACTTCATGAAAATGTTCGACTTTTTTGTAGCCGAAAT
Organism: Labrus mixtus; assembly: GCF_963584025.1. Taxonomy (NCBI): domain Eukaryota; kingdom Metazoa; phylum Chordata; class Actinopteri; order Labriformes; family Labridae; genus Labrus; species Labrus mixtus. The sequence continues at coordinate 29,381,553 of NC_083624.1, forward strand.
CCTGTCGTGAAAATTTTCAACTTTTTTGAAGCCGAAATCTTTCCATGAAAATTTTAAACTTTTTTGAAGCCGAAATCTTTTCATGAAAATTTTCAACTTTTTTGAAGCCGAAATCTTTTCATGAAAATTTTCAACTTTTTTGAAGCTGAAATACTTCATAAAAATGTTCGACTTTTTTAATGCCGAAATCCTGTCGTGAAAATTTTCAACTTTTTTGAATCCGAAATACTTCATGAAAATTTTCAACTTTTTTGAAGCCGAAATACTTCATGAAAATGTTGGACTTTTTTAAAGTCGAAATCCTGTCGTGAAAATTTTCAACTCTTTTGAAGCCGAAATCTTTTCATGAAAATTTTCAACTTTTTTGAAGCCGAAATCTTTTCATGAAAATTTTCAACTTTTTTGAAGCTGAATTACTTCATGAAAATGTTCAACTTTTTTAAAGCCGAAATCCTGTCGTGAAAATTTTCAACTTTTTTGAAGCCGAAATCTTTTCATGAAAATTTTCAACTTTTTTGAAGCCGAAATCTTTTCATGAAAATTTTCAACTTTTTTTAAGCTGAAATACTTCATGAAAATGTTCGACTTTTTTAAAGCCGAAATCCTGTCGTGAAAATTTTCAACTTTTTTGAATCCGAAATACTTCATGAAAATGTTCGACTTTTTTAAAGCCGAAATCCTGTCGTGAAAATTTTCAACTTTTTTGAAACCGAAATCTTTTCATGAAAATTTTCAACTTTTTTGAAGCTGAAATACTTCATGAAAATGTTGGACTTTTTTAAAGTCGAAATCCTGTCGTGAAAATTTTCAACTCTTTTGAAGCCGAAATCTTTTCATGAAAATTTTCAACTTTTTTGAAGCCGAAATCTTTTCATGAAAATTTTCAACTTTTTTGAAGCTGAATTACTTCATGAAAATGTTCGACTTTTTTAAAGCCGAAATCCTGTCGTGAAAATTTTCAACTTTTTTGAAGCCGAAATCTTTTCATGAAAATTTTCAACTTTTTTGAAGCCGAAATCTTTTCATGAAAACTTTCAACTTTTTTTAAGCTGAAATACTTCATGAAAATGTTCGACTTTTTTAAAGCCGAAATCCTGTCGTGAAAATTTTCAACTTTTTTGAATCCGAAATACTTCATGAAAATGTTCGACTTTTTTGTAGCCGAAATCCTGTCGTGAAAATTTTCAACTTTTTTGAAGCCGAAATCTTTTCATGAAAATTTTAAACTTTTTTGAAGCCGAAATCTTTTCATGAAAATTTTCAACTTTTTTGAAGCCGAAATCTTTTCATGAAAATTTTCAACTTTTTTGAAGCCGAAATCTTTTCATGAAAATTTTCAACTTTTTTGAAGCTGAATTACTTCATGAAAATGTTCGACTTTTTTAAAGCCGAAATCCTGTCGTGAAAATTTTCAACTTTTTTGAAGCCGAAATCTTTTCATGAAAATTTTCAACTTTTTTGAAGCCGAAATCTTTTCATGAAAACTTTCAACTTTTTTTAAGCTGAAATACTTCATGAAAATGTTCGACTTTTTTAAAGCCGAAATCCTGTCGTGAAAATTTTCAACTTTTTTGAATCCGAAATACTTCATGAAAATGTTGGACTTTTTTGTAGCCGAAATCCTGTCGTGAAAATTTTCAACTTTTTTGAATCCGAAATACTTCATGAAAATGTTCGACTTTTTTATAGCCGAAATCCTGTCGTGAAAATTTTCAACTTTTTTGAAACCGAAATCTTTTCATGAAAATTTTCAACTTTTTTGAAGCTGAAATATTTCATAAAAATGTTCGACTTTTTTAACGCCGAAATCCTGTCGTGAAAATTTTCAACTTTTTTGAATCAGAAATACTTCATGAAAATTTTCAACTTTTTTGAAGCCGAAATACTTCATGAAAATGTTGGACTTTTTTAAAGTCGAAATCCTGTCGTGAAAATTTTCAACTCTTTTGAAGCCGAAATCTTTTCAAGAAAATTTTAAACTTTTTTGAAGCCGAAATCTTTTCATGAAAATTTTCAACTTTTTTGAAGCCGAAATCTTTTCATGAAAATTTTCAACTTTTTTGAAGCTGAAATACTTCATGAAAATTTTCAACTTTTTTGAAGCCGAAATCTTTTCATGAAAATTTTCAACTTTTTTGAAGCTGAATTACTTCATGAAAATGTTCGACTTTTTTAAAGCCGAAATCCTGTCGTGAAAATTTTCAACTTTTTTGAAGCCGAAATCTTTTCATGAAAATTTTCAACTTTTTTGAAGCCGAAATCTTTTCATGAAAATTTTCAACTTTTTTTAAGCTGAAATACTTCATGAAAATGTTCAACTTTTTTAAAGCCGAAATCCTGTCGTGAAAATTTTCAACTTTTTTGAAGCCGAAATCTTTTCATGAAAATTTTCAACTTTTTTGAAGCCGAAATCTTTTCATGAAAATTTTCAACTTTTTTTAAGCTGAAATACTTCATGAAAATGTAAAACTTTTTTAAAGCCGAAATCCTGTCGTGAAAATTTTCAACTTTTTTGAAGCCGAAATCTTTTCATGAAAATTTTCAACTTTTTTGAAGCCGAAATCTTTTCATGAAAATTTTCAACTTTTTTTAAGCTGAAATACTTCATGAAAATGTTCGACTTTTTTAAAGCCGAAATCCTGTCGTGAAAATTTTCAACTTTTTTGAATCCGAAATACTTCATGAAAATGTTCGACTTTTTTAAAGCCGAAATCCTGTCGTGAAAATTTTCAACTTTTTTGAAACCGAAATCTTTTCATGAAAATTTTCAACTTTTTTGAAGCTGAAATACTTCATGAAAATGTTGGACTTTTTTAAAGTCGAAATCCTGTCGTGAAAATTTTCAACTCTTTTGAAGCCGAAATCTTTTCATGAAAATTTTCAACTTTTTTGAAGCCGAAATCTTTTCATGAAAATTTTCAACTTTTTTGAAGCTGAATTACTTCATGAAAATGTTCGACTTTTTTAAAGCCGAAATCCTGTCGTGAAAATTTTCAACTTTTTTGAAGCCGAAATCTTTTCATGAAAATTTTCAACTTTTTTGAAGCCGAAATCTTTTCATGAAAACTTTCAACTTTTTTTAAGCTGAAATACTTCATGAAAATGTTCGACTTTTTTAAAGCCGAAATCCTGTCGTGAAAATTTTCAACTTTTTTGAATCCGAAATACTTCATGAAAATGTTCGACTTTTTTGTAGCCGAAATCCTGTCGTGAAAATTTTCAACTTTTTTGAAGCCGAAATCTTTTCATGAAAATTTTAAACTTTTTTGAAGCCGAAATCTTTTCATGAAAATTTTCAACTTTTTTGAAGCCGAAATCTTTTCATGAAAATTTTCAACTTTTTTGAAGCCGAAATCTTTTCATGAAAATTTTCAACTTTTTTGAAGCTGAATTACTTCATGAAAATGTTCGACTTTTTTAAAGCCGAAATCCTGTCGTGAAAATTTTCAACTTTTTTGAAGCCGAAATCTTTTCATGAAAATTTTCAACTTTTTTGAAGCCGAAATCTTTTCATGAAAACTTTCAACTTTTTTTAAGCTGAAATACTTCATGAAAATGTTCGACTTTTTTAAAGCCGAAATCCTGTCGTGAAAATTTTCAACTTTTTTGAATCCGAAATACTTCATGAAAATGTTGGACTTTTTTGTAGCCGAAATCCTGTCGTGAAAATTTTCAACTTTTTTGAATCCGAAATACTTCATGAAAATGTTCGACTTTTTTATAGCCGAAATCCTGTCGTGAAAATTTTCAACTTTTTTGAAACCGAAATCTTTTCATGAAAATTTTCAACATTTTTGAAGCTGAAATATTTCATAAAAATGTTCGACTTTTTTAACGCCGAAATCCTGTCGTGAAAATTTTCAACTTTTTTGAATCAGAAATACTTCATGAAAATTTTCAACTTTTTTGAAGCCGAAATACTTCATGAAAATGTTGGACTTTTTTAAAGTCGAAATCCTGTCGTGAAAATTTTCAACTCTATTGAAGCCGAAATCTTTTCATGAAAATTTTAAACTTTTTTGAAGCCGAAATCTTTTCATGAAAATTTTCAACTTTTTTGAAGCCGAAATCTTTTCATGAAAATTTTCAACTTTTTTGAAGCTGAAATACTTCATGAAAATTTTCAACTTTTTTGAAGCCGAAATCTTTTCATGAAAATTTTCAACTTTTTTGAAGCTGAATTACTTCATGAAAATGTTCGACTTTTTTAAAGCCGAAATCCTGTCGTGAAAATTTTCAACTTTTTTGAAGCCGAAATCTTTTCATGAAAATTTTCAACTTTTTTGAAGCCGAAATCTTTTCATGAAAATTTTCAACTTTTTTTAAGCTGAAATACTTCATGAAAATGTTCGACTTTTTTAAAGCCGAAATCCTGTCGTGAAAATTTTCAACTTTTTTGAATCCGAAATACTTCATGAAAATGTTCAACTTTTTTGAAGCTGAAATACTTCATGAAAATGTTCGACTTTTTTAAAGCCGAAATCCTGTCGTGAAAATTTTCAACTTTTTTGAATCCGAAATACTTCATGAAAACGTTCGACTTTTTTATAGCCGAAATCCTGTCGTGAAAATTTTCAACTTTTTTGAAACCGAAATCTTTTCATGAAAATTTTCAACTTTTTTGAAGCTGAAATACTTCATGAAAATGTTCGACTTTTTTAACGCCGAAATCCTGTCGTGAAAATTTTCAACTTTTTTGAATCAGAAATACTTCATGAAAATTTTCAACTTTTTTGAAGCCGAAATACTTCATGAAAATGTTGGACTTTTTTAAAGTCGAAATCCTGTCGTGAAAATTTTCAACTCTTTTGAAGCCGAAATCTTTTCATGAAAATTTTAAACTTTTTTGAAGCCGAAATCTTTTCATGAAAATTTTAAACTTTTTTGAAGCCGAAATCTTTTCATGAAAATTTTCAACTTTTTTGAAGCTGAATTACTTCATGAAAATGTTCGACTTTTTTAAAGCCGAAATCCTGTCGTGAAAATTTTCAACTTTTTTGAAGCCGAAATCTTTTCATGAAAATTTTCAACTTTTTTGAAGCCGAAATCTTTTCATGAAAACTTTCAACTTTTTTTAAGCTGAAATACTTCATGAAAATGTTCGACTTTTTTAAAGCCGAAATCCTGTCGTGAAAATTTTCAACTTTTTTGAATCCGAAATACTTCATGAAAATGTTCGACTTTTTTGTAGCCGAAATCCTGTCGTGAAAATTTTCAACTTTTTTGAAGCCGAAATCTTTCCATGAAAATTTTAAACTTTTTTGAAGCCGAAATCTTTTCATGAAAATTTTCAACTTTTTTGAAGCCGAAATCTTTTCATGAAAATTTTCAACTTTTTTGAAGCTGAAATACTTCATAAAAATGTTCGACTTTTTTAATGCCGAAATCCTGTCGTGAAAATTTTCAACTTTTTTGAATCCGAAATACTTCATGAAAATTTTCAACTTTTTTGAAGCCGAAATACTTCATGAAAATGTTGGACTTTTTTAAAGTCGAAATCCTGTCGTGAAAATTTTCAACTCTTTTGAAGCCGAAATCTTTTCATGAAAATTTTCAACTTTTTTGAAGCCGAAATCTTTTCATGAAAATTTTCAACTTTTTTGAAGCTGAATTACTTCATGAAAATGTTCAACTTTTTTAAAGCCGAAATCCTGTCGTGAAAATTTTCAACTTTTTTGAAGCCGAAATCTTTTCATGAAAATTTTCAACTTTTTTGAAGCCGAAATCTTTTCATGAAAATTTTCAACTTTTTTTAAGCTGAAATACTTCATGAAAATGTTCGACTTTTTTAAAGCCGAAATCCTGTCGTGAAAATTTTCAACTTTTTTGAATCCGAAATACTTCATGAAAATGTTCGACTTTTTTAAAGCCGAAATCCTGTCGTGAAAATTTTCAACTTTTTTGAAACCGAAATCTTTTCATGAAAATTTTCAACTTTTTTGAAGCTGAAATACTTCATGAAAATGTTGGACTTTTTTAAAGTCGAAATCCTGTCGTGAAAATTTTCAACTCTTTTGAAGCCGAAATCTTTTCATGAAAATTTTCAACTTTTTTGAAGCCGAAATCTTTTCATGAAAATTTTCAACTTTTTTGAAGCTGAATTACTTCATGAAAATGTTCGACTTTTTTAAAGCCGAAATCCTGTCGTGAAAATTTTCAACTTTTTTGAAGCCGAAATCTTTTCATGAAAATTTTCAACTTTTTTGAAGCCGAAATCTTTTCATGAAAACTTTCAACTTTTTTTAAGCTGAAATACTTCATGAAAATGTTCGACTTTTTTAAAGCCGAAATCCTGTCGTGAAAATTTTCAACTTTTTTGAATCCGAAATACTTCATGAAAATGTTCGACTTTTTTGTAGCCGAAATCCTGTCGTGAAAATTTTCAACTTTTTTGAAGCCGAAATCTTTTCATGAAAATTTTAAACTTTTTTGAAGCCGAAATCTTTTCATGAAAATTTTCAACTTTTTTGAAGCCGAAATCTTTTCATGAAAATTTTCAACTTTTTTGAAGCCGAAATCTTTTCATGAAAATTTTCAACTTTTTTGAAGCTGAATTACTTCATGAAAATGTTCGACTTTTTTAAAGCCGAAATCCTGTCGTGAAAATTTTCAACTTTTTTGAAGCCGAAATCTTTTCATGAAAATTTTCAACTTTTTTGAAGCCGAAATCTTTTCATGAAAACTTTCAACTTTTTTTAAGCTGAAATACTTCATGAAAATGTTCGACTTTTTTAAAGCCGAAATCCTGTCGTGAAAATTTTCAACTTTTTTGAATCCGAAATACTTCATGAAAATGTTGGACTTTTTTGTAGCCGAAATCCTGTCGTGAAAATTTTCAACTTTTTTGAATCCGAAATACTTCATGAAAATGTTCGACTTTTTTATAGCCGAAATCCTGTCGTGAAAATTTTCAACTTTTTTGAAACCGAAATCTTTTCATGAAAATTTTCAACTTTTTTGAAGCTGAAATATTTCATAAAAATGTTCGACTTTTTTAACGCCGAAATCCTGTCGTGAAAATTTTCAACTTTTTTGAATCAGAAATACTTCATGAAAATTTTCAACTTTTTTGAAGCCGAAATACTTCATGAAAATGTTGGACTTTTTTAAAGTCGAAATCCTGTCGTGAAAATTTTCAACTCTTTTGAAGCCGAAATCTTTTCATGAAAATTTTAAACTTTTTTGAAGCCGAAATCTTTTCATGAAAATTTTCAACTTTTTTGAAGCCGAAATCTTTTCATGAAAATTTTCAACTTTTTTGAAGCTGAAATACTTCATGAAAATTTTCAACTTTTTTGAAGCCGAAATCTTTTCATGAAAATTTTCAACTTTTTTGAAGCTGAATTACTTCATGAAAATGTTCGACTTTTTTAAAGCCGAAATCCTGTCGTGAAAATTTTCAACTTTTTTGAAGCCGAAATCTTTTCATGAAAATTTTCAACTTTTTTGAAGCCGAAATCTTTTCATGAAAATTTTCAACTTTTTTTAAGCTGAAATACTTCATGAAAATGTTCGACTTTTTTAAAGCCGAAATCCTGTCGTGAAAATTTTCAACTTTTTTGAATCCGAAATACTTCATGAAAATGTTCAACTTTTTTGAAGCTGAAATACTTCATGAAAATGTTCGACTTTTTTAAAGCCGAAATCCTGTCGTGAAAATTTTCAACTTTTTTGAAACCGAAATCTTTTCATGAAAATTTTCAACTTTTTTTAAGCTGAAATACTTTATGAAAATGTTCGACTTTTTTAAAGCCGAAATCCTGTCGTGAAAATTTTCAACTTTTTTGAATCCGAAATACTTCATGAAAATGTTCGACTTTTTTAAAGCCGAAATCCTGTCGTGAAAATTTTCAACTTTTTTGAAGCCGAAATCTTTTCATGAAAATTTTCAACTTTTTTTAAGCTGAAATACTTCATGAAAATGTTCGACTTTTTTAAAGCCGAAATCCTGTCGTGAAAATTTTCAACTTTTTTGAATCCGAAATACTTCATGAAAATGTTCGACTTTTTTATAGCCGAAATCCTGTCGTGAAAATTTTCAACTTTTTTGAAACCGAAATCTTTTCATGAAAATTTTCAACTTTTTTGAAGCTGAAATACTTCATAAAAATGTTCGACTTTTTTAACGCCGAAATCCTGTCGTGAAAATTTTCAACTTTTTTGAATCCGAAATACTTCATGAAAATGTTGGACTTTTTTGTAGCCGAAATCCTGTCGTGAAAATTTTCAACTTTTTTGAATCCGAAATACTTCATGAAAATGTTCGACTTTTTTATAGCCGAAATCCTGTCGTGAAAATTTTCAACTTTTTTGAAACCGAAATCTTTTCATGAAAATTTTCAACTTTTTTGAAGCTGAAATATTTCATAAAAATGTTCGACTTTTTTAACGCCGAAATCCTGTCGTGAAAATTTTCAACTTTTTTGAATCAGAAATACTTCATGAAAATTTTCAACTTTTTTGAAGCCGAAATACTTCATGAAAATGTTGGACTTTTTTAAAGTCGAAATCCTGTCGTGAAAATTTTCAACTCTTTTGAAGCCGAAATCTTTTCATGAAAATTTTAAACTTTTTTGAAGCCGAAATCTTTTCATGAAAATTTTCAACTTTTTTGAAGCCGAAATCTTTTCATGAAAATTTTCAACTTTTTTGAAGCTGAAATACTTCATGAAAATTTTCAACTTTTTTGAAGCCGAAATCTTTTCATGAAAATTTTCAACTTTTTTGAAGCTGAATTACTTCATGAAAATGTTCGACTTTTTTAAAGCCGAAATCCTGTCGTGAAAATTTTCAACTTTTTTGAAGCCGAAATCTTTTCATGAAAATTTTCAACTTTTTTGAAGCCGAAATCTTTTCATGAAAATTTTCAACTTTTTTTAAGCTGAAATACTTCATGAAAATGTTCGACTTTTTTAAAGCCGAAATCCTGTCGTGAAAATTTTCAACTTTTTTGAATCCGAAATACTTCATGAAAATGTTCAACTTTTTTGAAGCTGAAATACTTCATGAAAATGTTCGACTTTTTTAAAGCCGAAATCCTGTCGTGAAAATTTTCAACTTTTTTGAAACCGAAATCTTTTCATGAAAATTTTCAACTTTTTTTAAGCTGAAATACTTCATGAAAATGTTCGACTTTTTTAAAGCCGAAATCCTGTCGTGAAAATTTTCAACTTTTTTGAATCCGAAATACTTCATGAAAATGTTCAACTTTTTTGAAGCTGAAATACTTCATGAAAATGTTCGACTTTTTTAAAGCCGAAATCCTGTCGTGAAAATTTTCAACTTTTTTGAAACCGAAATCTTTTCATGAAAATTTTCAACTTTTTTTAAGCTGAAATACTTTATGAAAATGTTCGACTTTTTTAAAGCCGAAATCCTGTCGTGAAAATTTTCAACTTTTTTGAATCCGAAATACTTCATGAAAATGTTCGACTTTTTTAAAGCCGAAATCCTGTCGTGAAAATTTTCAACTTTTTTGAAGCCGAAATCTTTTCATGAAAATTTTCAACTTTTTTTAAGCTGAAATACTTCATGAAAATGTTCGACTTTTTTAAAGCCGAAATCCTGTCGTGAAAATTTTCAACTTTTTTGAATCCGAAATACTTCATGAAAATGTTCGACTTTTTTATAGCCGAAATCCTGTCGTGAAAATTTTCAACTTTTTTGAAACCGAAATCTTTTCATGAAAATTTTCAACTTTTTTGAAGCTGAAATACTTCATAAAAATGTTCGACTTTTTTAACGCCGAAATCCTGTCGTGAAAATTTTCAACTTTTTTGAATCCGAAATACTTCATGAAAATGTTGGACTTTTTTGTAGCCGAAATCCTGTCGTGAAAATTTTCAACTTTTTTGAATCCGAAATACTTCATGAAAATGTTCGACTTTTTTATAGCCGAAATCCTGTCGTGAAAATTTTCAACTTTTTTGAAACCGAAATCTTTTCATGAAAATTTTCAACTTTTTTGAAGCTGAAATATTTCATAAAAATGTTCGACTTTTTTAACGCCGAAATCCTGTCGTGAAAATTTTCAACTTTTTTGAATCAGAAATACTTCATGAAAATTTTCAACTTTTTTGAAGCCGAAATACTTCATGAAAATGTTGGACTTTTTTAAAGTCGAAATCCTGTCGTGAAAATTTTCAACTCTTTTGAAGCCGAAATCTTTTCATGAAAATTTTAAACTTTTTTGAAGCCGAAATCTTTTCATGAAAATTTTCAACTTTTTTGAAGCCGAAATCTTTTCATGAAAATTTTCAACTTTTTTGAAGCTGAAATACTTCATGAAAATTTTCAACTTTTTTGAAGCCGAAATCTTTTCATGAAAATTTTCAACTTTTTTGAAGCTGAATTACTTCATGAAAATGTTCGACTTTTTTAAAGCCGAAATCCTGTCGTGAAAATTTTCAACTTTTTTGAAGCCGAAATCTTTTCATGAAAATTTTCAACTTTTTTGAAGCCGAAATCTTTTCATGAAAATTTTCAACTTTTTTTAAGCTGAAATACTTCATGAAAATGTTCGACTTTTTTAAAGCCGAAATCCTGTCGTGAAAATTTTCAACTTTTTTGAATCCGAAATACTTCATGAAAATGTTCAACTTTTTTGAAGCTGAAATACTTCATGAAAATGTTCGACTTTTTTAAAGCCGAAATCCTGTCGTGAAAATTTTCAACTTTTTTGAAACCGAAATCTTTTCATGAAAATTTTCAACTTTTTTTAAGCTGAAATACTTCATGAAAATGTTCGACTTTTTTAAAGCCGAAATCCTGTCGTGAAAATTTTCAACTTTTTTGAATCCGAAATACTTCATGAAAATGTTCGACTTTTTTAAAGCCGAAATCCTGTCGTGAAAATTTTCAACTTTTTTGAAGCCGAAATCTTTTCATGAAAATTTTCAACTTTTTTTAAGCTGAAATACTTCATGAAAATGTTCGACTTTTTTAAAGCCGAAATCCTGTCGTGAAAATTTTCAACTTTTTTGAATCCGAAATACTTCATGAAAATGTTCGACTTTTTTATAGCCGAAATCCTGTCGTGAAAATTTTCAACTTTTTTGAAACCGAAATCTTTTCATGAAAATTTTCAACTTTTTTGAAGCTGAAATACTTCATAAAAATGTTCGACTTTTTTAACGCCGAAATCCTGTCGTGAAAATTTTCAACTTTTTTGAATCAGAAATACTTCATGAAAATTTTCAACTTTTTTGAAGCCGAAATCTTTTCATGAAAACTTTCAACTTTTTTTAAGCTGAAATACTTCATGAAAATGTTCGACTTTTTTAAAGCCGAAATCCTGTCGTGAAAATTTTCAACTTTTTTGAATCCGAAATACTTCATGAAAATGTTCGACTTTTTTGTAGCCGAAATCCTGTCGTGAAAATTTTCAACTTTTTTGAAGCCGAAATCTTTCCATGAAAATTTTAAACTTTTTTGAAGCCGAAATCTTTTCATGAAAATTTTCAACTTTTTTGAAGCCGAAATCTTTTCATGAAAATTTTCAACTTTTTTGAAGCTGAAATACTTCATAAAAATGTTCGACTTTTTTAATGCCGAAATCCTGTCGTGAAAATTTTCAACTTTTTTGAATCCGAAATACTTCATGAAAATGTTCAACTTTTTTGAAGCTGAAATACTTCATGAAAATGTTCGACTTTTTTAAAGCCGAAATCCTGTCGTGAAAATTTTCAACTTTTTTGAAACCGAAATCTTTTCATGAAAATTTTCAACTTTTTTTAAGCTGAAATACTTCATGAAAATGTTCGACTTTTTTAAAGCCGAAATCCTGTCGGTAAAATTTTCAACTTTTTTGAATCCGAAATACTTCATGAAAATGTTCGACTTTTTTAAAGCCGAAATCCTGTCGTGAAAATTTTCAACTTTTTTGAAGCCGAAATCTTTTCATGAAAATTTTCAACTTTTTTTAAGCTGAAATACTTCATGAAAATGTTCGACTTTTTTAAAGCCGAAATCCTGTCGTGAAAATTTTCAACTTTTTTGAATCCGAAATACTTCATGAAAATGTTCGACTTTTTTATAGCCGAAATCCTGTCGTGAAAATTTTCAACTTTTTTGAAACCGAAATCTTTTCATGAAAATTTTCAACTTTTTTGAAGGTGAAATACTTCATAAAAATGTTCGACTTTTTTAACGCCGAAATCCTGTCGTGAAAATTTTCAACTTTTTTGAATCAGAAATACTTCATGAAAATTTTCAACTTTTTTGAAGCCGAAATACTTCATGAAAATGTTGGACTTTTTTAAAGTCGAAATCCTGTCGTGAAAATTTTCAACTCTTTTGAAGCCGAAATCTTTTCATGAAAATTTTAAACTTTTTTGAAGCCGAAATCTTTTCATGAAAATTTTCAACTTTTTTGAAGCCGAAATACTTCATGAAAATGTTCGACTTTTTTGTAGCCGAAATCTTTTCATGAAAACTTTCAACTTTTTTTAAGCTGAAATACTTCATGAAAATGTTCGACTTTTTTAAAGCCGAAATCCTGTCGTGAAAATTTTCAACTTTTTTGAATCCGAAATACTTCATGAAAATGTTCGACTTTTTTGTAGCCGAAATCCTGTCGTGAAAATTTTCAACTTTTTTGAAGCCGAAATCTTTCCATGAAAATTTTAAACTTTTTTGAAGCCGAAATCTTTTCATGAAAATTTTCAACTTTTTTGAAGCCGAAATCTTTTCATGAAAATTTTCAACTTTTTTGAAGCTGAAATACTTCATAAAAATGTTCGACTTTTTTAATGCCGAAATCCTGTCGTGAAAATTTTCAACTTTTTTGAATCCGAAATACTTCATGAAAATTTTCAACTTTTTTGAAGCCGAAATACTTCATGAAAATGTTGGACTTTTTTAAAGTCGAAATCCTGTCGTGAAAATTTTCAACTCTTTTGAAGCCGAAATCTTTTCATGAAAATTTTCAACTTTTTTGAAGCCGAAATCTTTTCATGAAAATTTTCAACTTTTTTGAAGCTGAATTACTTCATGAAAATGTTCAACTTTTTTAAAGCCGAAATCCTGTCGTGAAAATTTTCAACTTTTTTGAAGCCGAAATCTTTTCATGAAAATTTTCAACTTTTTTGAAGCCGAAATCTTTTCATGAAAATTTTCAACTTTTTTTAAGCTGAAATACTTCATGAAAATGTTCGACTTTTTTAAAGCCGAAATCCTGTCGTGAAAATTTTCAACTTTTTTGAATCCGAAATACTTCATGAAAATGTTCGACTTTTTTATAGCCGAAATCCTGTCGTGAAAATTTTCAACTTTTTTGAAACCGAAATCTTTTCATGAAAATTTTCAACTTTTTTGAAGGTGAAATACTTCATAAAAATGTTCGACTTTTTTAACGCCGAAATCCTGTCGTGAAAATTTTCAACTTTTTTGAATCAGAAATACTTCATGAAAATTTTCAACTTTTTTGAAGCCGAAATACTTCATGAAAATGTTGGACTTTTTTAAAGTCGAAATCCTGTCGTGAAAATTTTCAACTCTTTTGAAGCCGAAATCTTTTCATGAAAATTTTAAACTTTTTTGAAGCCGAAATCTTTTCATGAAAATTTTCAACTTTTTTGAAGCCGAAATCTTTTCATGAAAATTTTCAACTTTTTTGAAGCTGAAATACTTCATGAAAATTTTCAACTTTTTTGAAGCCGAAATCTTTTCATGAAAATTTTCAACTTTTTTGAAGCCGAAATCTTTTCATGAAAACTTTCAACTTTTTTTAAGCTGAAATACTTCATGAAAATGTTCGACTTTTTTAAAGCCGAAATCCTGTCGTGAAAATTTTCAACTTTTTTGAATCCGAAATACTTCATGAAAATGTTCGACTTTTTTGTAGCCGAAATCCTGTCGTGAAAATTTTCAACTTTTTTGAAGCCGAAATCTTTCCATGAAAATTTTCAACTTTTTTGAAGCCGAAATCTTTTCATGAAAATTTTCAACTTTTTTGAAGCCGAAATCTTTTCATGAAAATTTTCAACTTTTTTGAAGCTGAAATACTTCATAAAAATGTTCGACTTTTTTAATGCCGAAATCCTGTCGTGAAAATTTTCAACTTTTTTGAATCCGAAATACTTCATGAAAATTTTCAACTTTTTTGAAGCCGAAATACTTCATGAAAATGTTGGACTTTTTTAAAGTCGAAATCCTGTCGTGAAAATTTTCAACTCTTTTGAAGCCGAAATCTTTTCATGAAAATTTTCAACTTTTTTGAAGCCGAAATCTTTTCATGAAAATTTTCAACTTTTTTGAAGCTGAATTACTTCATGAAAATGTTCAACTTTTTTAAAGCCGAAATCCTGTCGTGAAAATTTTCAACTTTTTTGAAGCCGAAATCTTTTCATGAAAATTTTCAACTTTTTTGAAGCCGAAATCTTTTCATGAAAATTTTCAACTTTTTTTAAGCTGAAATACTTCATGAAAATGTTCGACTTTTTTAAAGCCGAAATCCTGTCGTGAAAATTTTCAACTTTTTTGAATCCGAAATACTTCATGAAAATGTTCAACTTTTTTGAAGCTGAAATACTTCATGAAAATGTTCGACTTTTTTAAAGCCGAAATCCTGTCGTGAAAATTTTCAACTTTTTTGAAACCGAAATCTTTTCATGAAAATTTTCAACTTTTTTTAAGCTGAAATACTTCATGAAAATGTTCGACTTTTTTAAAGCCGAAATCCTGTCGTGAAAATTTTCAACTTTTTTGAATCCGAAATACTTCATGAAAATGTTCAACTTTTTTGAAGCTGAAATACTTCATGAAAATGTTCGACTTTTTTAAAGCCGAAATCCTGTCGTGAAAATTTTCAACTTTTTTGAAACCGAAATCTTTTCATGAAAATTTTCAACTTTTTTGAATCCGAAATACTTCATGAAAATTTTCAACTTTTTTGAAGCCGAAATACTTCATGAAAATGTTGGACTTTTTTAAAGTCGAAATCCTGTCGTGAAAATTTTCAACTCTTTTGAAGCCGAAATCTTTTCATGAAAATTTTCAACTTTTTTGAAGCCGAAATCTTTTCATGAAAATTTTCAACTTTTTTGAAGCTGAATTACTTCATGAAAATGTTCAACTTTTTTAAAGCCGAAATCCTGTCGTGAAAATTTTCAACTTTTTTGAAGCCGAAATCTTTTCATGAAAATTTTCAACTTTTTTGAAGCCGAAATCTTTTCATGAAAATTTTCAACTTTTTTTAAGCTGAAATACTTCATGAAAATGTTCGACTTTTTTAAAGCCGAAATCCTGTCGTGAAAATTTTCAACTTTTTTGAATCCGAAATACTTCATGAAAATGTTCAACTTTTTTGAAGCTGAAATACTTCATGAAAATGTTCGACTTTTTTAAAGCCGAAATCCTGTCGTGAAAATTTTCAACTTTTTTGAAACCGAAATCTTTTCATGAAAATTTTCAACTTTTTTTAAGCTGAAATACTTCATGAAAATGTTCGACTTTTTTAAAGCCGAAATCCTGTCGTGAAAATTTTCAACTTTTTTGAATCCGAAATACTTCATGAAAATGTTCAACTTTTTTGAAGCTGAAATACTTCATGAAAATGTTCGACTTTTTTAAAGCCGAAATCCTGTCGTGAAAATTTTCAACTTTTTTGAAACCGAAATCTTTTCATGAAAATTTTCAACTTTTTTTAAGCTGAAATACTTCATGAAAATGTTCGACTTTTTTAAAGCCGAAATCCTGTCGTGAAAATTTTCAACTTTTTTGAATCCGAAATACTTCATGAAAATGTTCGACTTTTTTAAAGCCGAAATCCTGTCGTGAAAATTTTCAACTTTTTTGAAACCGAAATCTTTTCATGAAAATTTTCAACTTTTTTGAAGCTGAAATACTTCATGAAAATGTTGGACTTTTTTAAAGTCGAAATCCTGTCGTGAAAATTTTCAACTCTTTTGTAGCCGAAATCTTTTCATGAAAATTTTCAACTTTTTTGAAGCCGAAATCTTTTCATGAAAATTTTCAACTTTTTTGAAGCTGAATTACTTCATGAAAATGTTCGACTTTTTTAAAGCCGAAATCCTGTCGTGAAAATTTTCAACTTTTTTGAAGCCGAAATCTTTTCATGAAAATTTTCAACTTTTTTGAAGCCGAAATCTTTTCATGAAAACTTTCAACTTTTTTTAAGCTGAAATACTTCATGAAAATGTTCGACTTTTTTAAAGCCGAAATCCTGTCGTGAAAATTTTCAACTTTTTTGAATCCGAAATACTTCATGAAAATGTTCAACTTTTTTGTAGCCGAAATCCTGTCGTGAAAATTTTCAACTTTTTTGAAGCCGAAATCTTTTCATGAAAATTTTAAACTTTTTTGAAGCCGAAATCTTTTCATGAAAATTTTCAACTTTTTTGAAGCCGAAATCTTTTCATGAAAATTTTCAACTTTTTTGAAGCTGAAATACTTCATGAAAATTTTCAACTTTTTTGAAGCCGAAATCTTTTCATGAAAATTTTCAACTTTTTTGAAGCCGAAATCTTTTCATGAAAACTTTCAACTTTTTTTAAGCTGAAATACTTCATGAAAATGTTCTACTTTTTTAAAGCCGAAATCCTGTCGTGAAAATTTTCAACTTTTTTGAATCCGAAATACTTCATGAAAATGTTCGACTTTTTTGTAGCCGAAATCCTGTCGTGAAAATTTTCAACTTTTTTGAATCCGAAATACTTCATGAAAATGTTCGACTTTTTTGTAGCCGAAATCCTGTCGTGAAAATTTTCAACTTTTTTGAAGCCGAAATCTTTCCATGAAAATTTTAAACTTTTTTGAAGCCGAAATCTTTTCATGAAAATTTTCAACTTTTTTGAAGCCGAAATCTTTTCATGAAAATTTTCAACTTTTTTGAAGCTGAAATACTTCATAAAAATGTTCGACTTTTTTAATGCCGAAATCCTGTCGTGAAAATTTTCAACTTTTTTGAATCCGAAATACTTCATGAAAATGTTCGACTTTTTTGTAGCCGAAATCCTGTCGTGAAAATTTTCAACTTTTTTGAAGCCGAAATCTTTCCATGAAAATTTTAAACTTTTTTGAAGCCGAAATCTTTTCATGAAAATTTTCAACTTTTTTGAAGCCGAAATCTTTTCATGAAAATTTTCAACTTTTTTGAAGCTGAAATACTTCATAAAAATGTTCGACTTTTTTAATGCCGAAATCCTGTCGTGAAAATTTTCAACTTTTTTGAATCCGAAATACTTCATGAAAATTTTCAACTTTTTTGAAGCCGAAATACTTCATGAAAATGTTGGACTTTTTTAAAGTCGAAATCCTGTCGTGAAAATTTTCAACTCTTTTGAAGCCGAAATCTTTTCATGAAAATTTTCAACTTTTTTGAAGCCGAAATCTTTTCATGAAAATTTTCAACTTTTTTGAAGCTGAATTACTTCATGAAAATGTTCAACTTTTTTAAAGCCGAAATCCTGTCGTGAAAATTTTCAACTTTTTTGAAGCCGAAATCTTTTCATGAAAATTTTCAACTTTTTTGAAGCCGAAATCTTTTCATGAAAATTTTCAACTTTTTTTAAGCTGAAATACTTCATGAAAATGTTCGACTTTTTTAAAGCCGAAATCCTGTCGTGAAAATTTTCAACTTTTTTGAATCCGAAATACTTCATGAAAATGTTCAACTTTTTTGAAGCTGAAATACTTCATGAAAATGTTCGACTTTTTTAAAGCCGAAATCCTGTCGTGAAAATTTTCAACTTTTTTGAAACCGAAATCTTTTCATGAAAATTTTCAACTTTTTTTAAGCTGAAATACTTCATGAAAATGTTCGACTTTTTTAAAGCCGAAATCCTGTCGTGAAAATTTTCAACTTTTTTGAATCCGAAATACTTCATGAAAATGTTCAACTTTTTTGAAGCTGAAATACTTCATGAAAATGTTCGACTTTTTTAAAGCCGAAATCCTGTCGTGAAAATTTTCAACTTTTTTGAAACCGAAATCTTTTCATGAAAATTTTCAACTTTTTTTAAGCTGAAATACTTCATGAAAATGTTCGACTTTTTTAAAGCCGAAATCCTGTCGTGAAAATTTTCAACTTTTTTGAATCCGAAATACTTCATGAAAATGTTCGACTTTTTTAAAGCCGAAATCCTGTCGTGAAAATTTTCAACTTTTTTGAAGCCGAAATCTTTTCATGAAAATTTTCAACTTTTTTTAAGCTGAAATACTTCATGAAAATGTTCGACTTTTTTAAAGCCGAAATCCTGTCGTGAAAATTTTCAACTTTTTTGAATCCGAAATACTTCATGAAAATGTTCGACTTTTTTAAAGCCGAAATCCTGTCGTGAAAATTTTCAACTTTTTTGAAACCGAAATCTTTTCATGAAAATTTTCAACTTTTTTGAAGCTGAAATACTTCATGAAAATGTTGGACTTTTTTAAAGTCGAAATCCTGTCGTGAAAATTTTCAACTCTTTTGTAGCCGAAATCTTTTCATGAAAATTTTCAACTTTTTTGAAGCCGAAATCTTTTCATGAAAATTTTCAACTTTTTTGAAGCTGAATTACTTCATGAAAATGTTCGACTTTTTTAAAGCCGAAATCCTGTCGTGAAAATTTTCAACTTTTTTGAAGCCGAAATCTTTTCATGAAAATTTTCAACTTTTTTGAAGCCGAAATCTTTTCATGAAAACTTTCAACTTTTTTTAAGCTGAAATACTTCATGAAAATGTTCGACTTTTTTAAAGCCGAAATCCTGTCGTGAAAATTTTCAACCTTTTTAATCCGAAATACTTCATGAAAATGTTCAACTTTTTTGTAGCCGAAATCCTGTCGTGAAAATTTTCAACTTTTTTGAAGCCGAAATCTTTTCATGAAAATTTTAAACTTTTTTGAAGCCGAAATCTTTTCATGAAAATTTTCAACTTTTTTGAAGCCGAAATCTTTTCATGAAAATTTTCAACTTTTTTGAAGCTGAAATACTTCATGAAAATTTTCAACTTTTTTGAAGCCGAAATCTTTTCATGAAAATTTTCAACTTTTTTGAAGCCGAAATCTTTTCATGAAAACTTTCAACTTTTTTTAAGCTGAAATACTTCATGAAAATGTTCGACTTTTTTAAAGCCGAAATCCTGTCGTGAAAATTTTCAACTTTTTTGAAGCCGAAATCTTTTCATGAAAATTTTCAACTTTTTTTAAGCTGAAATACTTCATGAAAATGTTCGACTTTTTTAAAGCCGAAATCCTGTCGTGAAAATTTTCAACTTTTTTGAATCCGAAATACTTCATGAAAATGTTCGACTTTTTTAAAGCCGAAATCCTGTCGTGAAAATTTTCAACTTTTTTGAAACCGAAATCTTTTCATGAAAATTTTCAACTTTTTTGAAGCTGAAATACTTCATGAAAATGTTGGACTTTTTTAAAGTCGAAATCCTGTCGTGAAAATTTTCAACTCTTTTGTAGCAGAAATCTTTTCATGAAAATTTTCAACTTTTTTGAAGCCGAAATCTTTTCATGAAAATTTTCAACTTTTTTGAAGCTGAATTACTTCATGAAAATGTTCGACTTTTTTAAAGCCGAAATCCTGTCGTGAAAATTTTCAACTTTTTTGAAGCCGAAATCTTTTCATGAAAATTTTCAACTTTTTTGAAGCCGAAATCTTTTCATGAAAACTTTCAACTTTTTTTAAGCTGAAATACTTCATGAAAATGTTCGACTTTTTTAAAGCCGAAATCCTGTCGTGAAAATTTTCAACTTTTTTGAATCCGAAATACTTCATGAAAATGTTCAACTTTTTTGTAGCCGAAATCCTGTCGTGAAAATTTTCAACTTTTTTGAAGCCGAAATCTTTTCATGAAAATTTTAAACTTTTTTGAAGCCGAAATCTTTTCATGAAAACTTTCAACTTTTTTTAAGCTGAAATACTTCATGAAAATGTTCGACTTTTTTAAAGCCGAAATCCTGTCGTGAAAATTTTCAACTTTTTTGAATCCGAAATACTTCATGAAAATGTTCGACTTTTTTGTAGCCGAAATCCTGTCGTGAAAATTTTCAACTTTTTTGAATCCGAAATACTTCATGAAAATGTTCGACTTTTTTGTAGCCGAAATCCTGTCGTGAAAATTTTCAACTTTTTTGAAGCCGAAATCTTTCCATGAAAATTTTAAACTTTTTTGAAGCCGAAATCTTTTCATGAAAATTTTCAACTTTTTTGAAGCCGAAATCTTTTCATGAAAATTTTCAACTTTTTTGAAGCTGAAATACTTCATAAAAATGTTCGACTTTTTTAATGCCGAAATCCTGTCGTGAAAATTTTCAACTTTTTTGAATCCGAAATACTTCATGAAAATGTTCGACTTTTTTGTAGCCGAAATCCTGTCGTGAAAATTTTCAACTTTTTTGAAGCCGAAATCTTTTCATGAAAATTTTCAACTTTTTTGAAGCCGAAATCTTTTCATGAAAATTTTCAACTTTTTTGAAGCTGAAATACTTCATAAAAATGTTCGACTTTTTTAATGCCGAAATCCTGTCGTGAAAATTTTCAACTTTTTTGAAGCAGAAATCTTTTCATGAAAACTTTCAACTTTTTTTAAGCTGAAATACTTCATGAAAATGTTCGACTTTTTTAAAGCCGAAATCCTGTCGTGAAAATTTTCAACTTTTTTGAATCCGAAATACTTCATGAAAATGTTCAACTTTTTTGTAGCCGAAATCCTGTCGTGAAAATTTTCAACTTTTTTGAAGCCGAAATCTTTTCATGAAAATTTTAAACTTTTTTGAAGCCGAAATCTTTTCATGAAAATTTTCAACTTTTTTGAAGCCGAAATCTTTTCATGAAAATTTTCAACTTTTTTGAAGCCGAAATCTTTTCATGAAAATTTTCAACTTTTTTGAAGCCGAAATCTTTTCATGAAAACTTTCAACTTTTTTGAATCCGAAATACTTCATGAAAATGTTCGACTTTTTTGTAGCCGAAATCCTGTCGTGAAAATTTTCAACTTTTTTGAAGCCGAAATCTTTTCATGAAAATTTTCAACTTTTTTGAAGCCGAAATCTTTTCATGAAAATTTTCAACTTTTTTGAAGCTGAAATACTTCATAAAAATGTTCGACTTTTTTAATGCCGAAATCCTGTCGTGAAAATTTTCAACTTTTTTGAAGCAGAAATCTTTTCATGAAAACTTTCAACTTTTTTTAAGCTGAAATACTTCATAAAAATGTTCGACTTTTTTAATGCCGAAATCCTGTCGTGAAAATTTTCAACTTTTTTGAATCCGAAATACTTCATGAAAATGTTCGACTTTTTTGTAGCCGAAATCCTGTCGTGAAAATTTTCAACTTTTTTGAAGCCGAAATCTTTCCATGAAAATTTTCAACTTTTTTGAAGCCGAAATCTTTTCATGAAAATTTTCAACTTTTTTGAAGCCGAAATCTTTTCATGAAAACTTTCAACTTTTTTTAAGCTGAAATACTTCATGAAAATGTTCGACTTTTTTAAAGCCGAAATCCTGTCGTGAAAATTTTCAACTTTTTTGAAACAGAAATCTTTTCATGAAAATTTTCAACTTTTTTTAAGCTGAAATACTTCATGAAAATGTTCGACTTTTTTAAAGCCGAAATCCTGTCGTGAAAATTTTCAACTTTTTTTAAGCTGAAATACTTCATGAAAATGTTCGACTTTTTTAAAGCCGAAATCCTGTCGTGAAAATTTTCAACTTTTTTGAATCCGAAATACTTCATGAAAATGTTCGACTTTTTTAAAGCCGAAATCCTGTCGTGAAAATTTTCAACTTTTTTGAAACCGAAATCTTTTCATGAAAATTTTCAACTTTTTTGAAGCTGAAATACTTCATGAAAATGTTGGACTTTTTTAAAGTCGAAATCCTGTCGTGAAAATTTTCAACTCTTTTGTAGCCGAAATCTTTTCATGAAAATTTTCAACTTTTTTGAAGCCGAAATCTTTTCATGAAAATTTTCAACTTTTTTGAAGCTGAATTACTTCATGAAAATGTTCGACTTTTTTAAAGCCGAAATCCTGTCGTGAAAATTTTCAACTTTTTTGAAGCCGAAATCTTTTCATGAAAATTTTCAACTTTTTTGAAGCCGAAATCTTTTCATGAAAACTTTCAACTTTTTTTAAGCTGAAATACTTCATGAAAATGTTCGACTTTTTTAAAGCCGAAATCCTGTCGTGAAAATTTTCAACTTTTTTGAATCCGAAATACTTCATGAAAATGTTCAACTTTTTTGTAGCCGAAATCCTGTCGTGAAAATTTTCAACTTTTTTGAAGCCGAAATCTTTTCATGAAAATTTTAAACTTTTTTGAAGCCGAAATCTTTTCATGAAAATTTTCAACTTTTTTGAAGCCGAAATCTTTTCATGAAAATTTTCAACTTTTTTGAAGCTGAAATACTTCATGAAAATTTTCAACTTTTTTGAAGCCGAAATCTTTTCATGAAAATTTTCAACTTTTTTGAAGACGAAATCTTTTCATGAAAACTTTCAACTTTTTTTAAGCTGAAATACTTCATGAAAATGTTCGACTTTTTTAAAGCCGAAATCCTGTCGTGAAAATTTTCAACTTTTTTGAATCCGAAATACTTCATGAAAATGTTCGACTTTTTTGTAGCCGAAATCCTGTCGTGAAAATTTTCAACTTTTTTGAATCCGAAATACTTCATGAAAATGTTCGACTTTTTTGTAGCCGAAATCCTGTCGTGAAAATTTTCAACTTTTTTGAAGCCGAAATTTTTCCATGAAAATTTTAAACTTTTTTGAAGCCGAAATCTTTTCATGAAAATTTTCAACTTTTTTGAAGCCGAAATCTTTTCATGAAAATTTTCAACTTTTTTGAAGCTGAAATACTTCATAAAAATGTTCGACTTTTTTAATGCCGAAATCCTGTCGTGAAAATTTTCAACTTTTTTGAATCCGAAATACTTCATGAAAATGTTCGACTTTTTTGTAGCCGAAATCCTGTCGTGAAAATTTTCAACTTTTTTGAAGCCGAAATCTTTCCATGAAAATTTTAAACTTTTTTGAAGCCGAAATCTTTTCATGAAAATTTTCAACTTTTTTGAAGCCGAAATCTTTTCATGAAAATTTTCAACTTTTTTGAAGCTGAAATACTTCATAAAAATGTTCGACTTTTTTAATGCCGAAATCCTGTCGTGAAAATTTTCAACTTTTTTGAAGCCGAAATCTTTTCATGAAAATTTTCAACTTTTTTGAAGCCGAAATCTTTTCATGAAAACTTTCAACTTTTTTTAAGCTGAAATACTTCATGAAAATGTTCGACTTTTTTAAAGCCGAAATCCTGTCGTGAAAATTTTCAACTTTTTTGAATCCGAAATACTTCATGAAAATGTTCAACTTTTTTGTAGCCGAAATCCTGTCGTGAAAATTTTCAACTTTTTTGAAGCCGAAATCTTTTCATGAAAATTTTAAACTTTTTTGAAGCCGAAATCTTTTCATGAAAATTTTCAACTTTTTTGAAGCCGAAATCTTTTCATGAAAATTTTCAACTTTTTTGAAGCTGAAATCTTTTCATGAAAATTTTCAACTTTTTTGAAGCTGAAATACTTCATGAAAATTTTCAACTTTTTTGAAGCCGAAATCTTTTCATGAAAATTTTCAACTTTTTTGAAGCCGAAATCTTTTCATGAAAACTTTCAACTTTTTTTAAGCTGAAATACTTCATGAAAATGTTCGACTTTTTTAAAGCCGAAATCCTGTCGTGAAAATTTTCAACTTTTTTGAATCCGAAATACTTCATGAAAATGTTCGACTTTTTTGTAGCCGAAATCCTGTCGTGAAAATTTTCAACTTTTTTGAATCCGAAATACTTCATGAAAATGTTCGACTTTTTTGTAGCCGAAATCCTGTCGTGAAAATTTTCAACTTTTTTGAAGCCGAAATCTTTCCATGAAAATTTTAAACTTTTTTGAAGCCGAAATCTTTTCATGAAAATTTTCAACTTTTTTGAAGCCGAAATCTTTTCATGAAAATTTTCAACTTTTTTGAAGCTGAAATACTTCATAAAAATGTTCGACTTTTTTAATGCCGAAATCCTGTCGTGAAAATTTTCAACTTTTTTGAATCCGAAATACTTCATGAAAATGTTCGACTTTTTTGTAGCCGAAATCCTGTCGTGAAAATTTTCAACTTTTTTGAAGCCGAAATCTTTTCATGAAAATTTTCAACTTTTTTGAAGCCGAAATCTTTTCATGAAAATTTTCAACTTTTTTGAAGCTGAAATACTTCATAAAAATGTTCGACTTTTTTAATGCCGAAATCCTGTCGTGAAAATTTTCAACTTTTTTGAAGCAGAAATCTTTTCATGAAAACTTTCAACTTTTTTTAAGCTGAAATACTTCATGAAAATGTTCGACTTTTTTAAAGCCGAAATCCTGTCGTGAAAATTTTCAACTTTTTTGAATCCGAAATACTTCATGAAAATGTTCAACTTTTTTGTAGCCGAAATCCTGTCGTGAAAATTTTCAACTTTTTTGAAGCCGAAATCTTTTCATGAAAATTTTAAACTTTTTTGAAGCCGAAATCTTTTCATGAAAATTTTCAACTTTTTTGAAGCCGAAATCTTTTCATGAAAATTTTCAACTTTTTTGAAGCCGAAATCTTTTCATGAAAATTTTCAACTTTTTTGAAGCCGAAATCTTTTCATGAAAACTTTCAACTTTTTTGAATCCGAAATACTTCATGAAAATGTTCGACTTTTTTGTAGCCGAAATCCTGTCGTGAAAATTTTCAACTTTTTTGAAGCCGAAATCTTTTCATGAAAATTTTCAACTTTTTTGAAGCCGAAATCTTTTCATGAAAATTTTCAACTTTTTTGAAGCTGAAATACTTCATAAAAATGTTCGACTTTTTTAATGCCGAAATCCTGTCGTGAAAATTTTCAACTTTTTTGAAGCAGAAATCTTTTCATGAAAACTTTCAACTTTTTTTAAGCTGAAATACTTCATAAAAATGTTCGACTTTTTTAATGCCGAAATCCTGTCGTGAAAATTTTCAACTTTTTTGAATCCGAAATACTTCATGAAAATGTTCGACTTTTTTGTAGCCGAAATCCTGTCGTGAAAATTTTCAACTTTTTTGAAGCCGAAATCTTTCCATGAAAATTTTCAACTTTTTTGAAGCCGAAATCTTTTCATGAAAATTTTCAACTTTTTTGAAGCCGAAATCTTTTCATGAAAACTTTCAACTTTTTTTAAGCTGAAATACTTCATGAAAATGTTCGACTTTTTTAAAGCCGAAATCCTGTCGTGAAAATTTTCAACTTTTTTGAAGCCGAAATCTTTTCATGAAAATTTTCAACTTTTTTTAAGCTGAAATACTTCATGAAAATGTTCGACTTTTTTAAAGCCGAAATCCTGTCGTGAAAATTTTCAACTTTTTTTAAGCTGAAATACTTCATGAAAATGTTCGACTTTTTTAAAGCCGAAATCCTGTCGTGAAAATTTTCAACTTTTTTGAATCCGAAATACTTCATGAAAATGTTCGACTTTTTTAAAGCCGAAATCCTGTCGTGAAAATTTTCAACTTTTTTGAAACCGAAATCTTTTCATGAAAATTTTCAACTTTTTTGAAGCTGAAATACTTCATGAAAATGTTGGACTTTTTTAAAGTCGAAATCCTGTCGTGAAAATTTTCAACTCTTTTGTAGCCGAAATCTTTTCATGAAAATTTTCAACTTTTTTGAAGCCGAAATCTTTTCATGAAAATTTTCAACTTTTTTGAAGCTGAATTACTTCATGAAAATGTTCGACTTTTTTAAAGCCGAAATCCTGTCGTGAAAATTTTCAACTTTTTTGAAGCCGAAATCTTTTCATGAAAATTTTCAACTTTTTTGAAGCCGAAATCTTTTCATGAAAACTTTCAACTTTTTTTAAGCTGAAATACTTCATGAAAATGTTCGACTTTTTTAAAGCCGAAATCCTGTCGTGAAAATTTTCAACTTTTTTGAATCCGAAATACTTCATGAAAATGTTCAACTTTTTTGTAGCCGAAATCCTGTCGTGAAAATTTTCAACTTTTTTGAAGCCGAAATCTTTTCATGAAAATTTTAAACTTTTTTGAAGCCGAAATCTTTTCATGAAAATTTTCAACTTTTTTGAAGCCGAAATCTTTTCATGAAAATTTTCAACTTTTTTGAAGCTGAAATACTTCATGAAAATTTTCAACTTTTTTGAAGCCGAAATCTTTTCATGAAAATTTTCAACTTTTTTGAAGACGAAATCTTTTCATGAAAACTTTCAACTTTTTTTAAGCTGAAATACTTCATGAAAATGTTCGACTTTTTTAAAGCCGAAATCCTGTCGTGAAAATTTTCAACTTTTTTGAATCCGAAATACTTCATGAAAATGTTCGACTTTTTTGTAGCCGAAATCCTGTCGTGAAAATTTTCAACTTTTTTGAATCCGAAATACTTCATGAAAATGTTCGACTTTTTTGTAGCCGAAATCCTGTCGTGAAAATTTTCAACTTTTTTGAAGCCGAAATTTTTCCATGAAAATTTTAAACTTTTTTGAAGCCGAAATCTTTTCATGAAAATTTTCAACTTTTTTGAAGCCGAAATCTTTTCATGAAAATTTTCAACTTTTTTGAAGCTGAAATACTTCATAAAAATGTTCGACTTTTTTAATGCCGAAATCCTGTCGTGAAAATTTTCAACTTTTTTGAATCCGAAATACTTCATGAAAATGTTCGACTTTTTTGTAGCCGAAATCCTGTCGTGAAAATTTTCAACTTTTTTGAAGCCGAAATCTTTCCATGAAAATTTTAAACTTTTTTGAAGCCGAAATCTTTTCATGAAAATTTTCAACTTTTTTGAAGCCGAAATCTTTTCATGAAAATTTTCAACTTTTTTGAAGCTGAAATACTTCATAAAAATGTTCGACTTTTTTAATGCCGAAATCCTGTCGTGAAAATTTTCAACTTTTTTGAAGCCGAAATCTTTTCATGAAAATTTTCAACTTTTTTGAAGCCGAAATCTTTTCATGAAAACTTTCAACTTTTTTTAAGCTGAAATACTTCATGAAAATGTTCGACTTTTTTAAAGCCGAAATCCTGTCGTGAAAATTTTCAACTTTTTTGAATCCGAAATACTTCATGAAAATGTTCAACTTTTTTGTAGCCGAAATCCTGTCGTGAAAATTTTCAACTTTTTTGAAGCCGAAATCTTTTCATGAAAATTTTAAACTTTTTTGAAGCCGAAATCTTTTCATGTAAATTTTCAACTTTTTTGAAGCCGAAATCTTTTCATGAAAATTTTCAACTTTTTTGAAGCTGAAATACTTCATGAAAATTTTCAACTTTTTTGAAGCCGAAATCTTTTCATGAAAATTTTCAACTTTTTTGAAGCCGAAATCTTTTCATGAAAACTTTCAACTTTTTTTAAGCTGAAATACTTCATGAAAATGTTCGACTTTTTTAAAGCCGAAATCCTGTCGTGAAAATTTTCAACTTTTTTGAATCCGAAATACTTCATGAAAATGTTCGACTTTTTTGTAGCCGAAATCCTGTCGTGAAAATTTTCAACTTTTTTGAATCCGAAATACTTCATGAAAATGTTCGACTTTTTTGTAGCCGAAATCCTGTCGTGAAAATTTTCAACTTTTTTGAAGCCGAAATCTTTCCATGAAAATTTTAAACTTTTTTGAAGCCGAAATCTTTTCATGAAAATTTTCAACTTTTTTGAAGCCGAAATCTTTTCATGAAAA
Organism: Labrus mixtus; assembly: GCF_963584025.1. NCBI lineage: Eukaryota > Metazoa > Chordata > Actinopteri > Labriformes > Labridae > Labrus > Labrus mixtus. The sequence continues at coordinate 29,409,241 of NC_083624.1, forward strand.
TTTTCAACTTTTTTGAAGCTGAAATACTTCATAAAAATGTTCGACTTTTTTAATGCCGAAATCCTGTCGTGAAAATTTTCAACTTTTTTGAATCCGAAATACTTCATGAAAATGTTCGACTTTTTTGTAGCCGAAATCCTGTCGTGAAAATTTTCAACTTTTTTGAAGCCGAAATCTTTTCATGAAAATTTTCAACTTTTTTGAAGCCGAAATCTTTTCATGAAAATTTTCAACTTTTTTGAAGCTGAAATACTTCATAAAAATGTTCGACTTTTTTAATGCCGAAATCCTGTCGTGAAAATTTTCAACTTTTTTGAAGCAGAAATCTTTTCATGAAAACTTTCAACTTTTTTTAAGCTGAAATACTTCATGAAAATGTTCGACTTTTTTAAAGCCGAAATCCTGTCGTGAAAATTTTCAACTTTTTTGAATCCGAAATACTTCATGAAAATGTTCAACTTTTTTGTAGCCGAAATCCTGTCGTGAAAATTTTCAACTTTTTTGAAGCCGAAATCTTTTCATGAAAATTTTAAACTTTTTTGAAGCCGAAATCTTTTCATGAAAATTTTCAACTTTTTTGAAGCTGAAATACTTCATGAAAATTTTCAACTTTTTTGAAGCCGAAATCTTTTCATGAAAATTTTCAACTTTTTTGAAGCCGAAATCTTTTCATGAAAACTTTCAACTTTTTTTAAGCTGAAATACTTCATGAAAATGTTCGACTTTTTTAAAGCCGAAATCCTGTCGTGAAAATTTTCAACTTTTTTGAATCCGAAATACTTCATGAAAATGTTCGACTTTTTTGTAGCCGAAATCCTGTCGTGAAAATTTTCAACTTTTTTGAATCCGAAATACTTCATGAAAATGTTCGACTTTTTTGTAGCCGAAATCCTGTCGTGAAAATTTTCAACTTTTTTGAAGCCGAAATCTTTCCATGAAAATTTTAAACTTTTTTGAAGCCGAAATCTTTTCATGAAAATTTTCAACTTTTTTGAAGCCGAAATCTTTTCATGAAAATTTTCAACTTTTTTGAAGCTGAAATACTTCATAAAAATGTTCGACTTTTTTAATGCCGAAATCCTGTCGTGAAAATTTTCAACTTTTTTGAATCCGAAATACTTCATGAAAATGTTCGACTTTTTTGTAGCCGAAATCCTGTCGTGAAAATTTTCAACTTTTTTGAAGCCGAAATCTTTCCATGAAAATTTTAAACTTTTTTGAAGCCGAAATCTTTTCATGAAAATTTTCAACTTTTTTGAAGCCGAAATCTTTTCATGAAAATTTTCAACTTTTTTGAAGCTGAAATACTTCATAAAAATGTTCGACTTTTTTAATGCCGAAATCCTGTCGTGAAAATTTTCAACTTTTTTGAATCCGAAATACTTCATGAAAATTTTCAACTTTTTTGAAGCCGAAATACTTCATGAAAATGTTGGACTTTTTTTAAGTCGAAATCCTGTCGTGAAAATTTTCAACTCTTTTGAAGCCGAAATCTTTTCATGAAAATTTTCAACTTTTTTGAAGCCGAAATCTTTTCATGAAAATTTTCAACTTTTTTGAAGCTGAATTACTTCATGAAAATGTTCAACTTTTTTAAAGCCGAAATCCTGTCGTGAAAATTTTCAACTTTTTTGAAGCCGAAATCTTTTCATGAAAATTTTCAACTTTTTTGAAGCCGAAATCTTTTCATGAAAATTTTCAACTTTTTTTAAGCTGAAATACTTCATGAAAATGTTCGACTTTTTTAAAGCCGAAATCCTGTCGTGAAAATTTTCAACTTTTTTGAATCCGAAATACTTCATGAAAATGTTCAACTTTTTTGAAGCTGAAATACTTCATGAAAATGTTCGACTTTTTTAAAGCCGAAATCCTGTCGTGAAAATTTTCAACTTTTTTGAAACCGAAATCTTTTCATGAAAATGTTCAACTTTTTTTAAGCTGAAATACTTCATGAAAATGTTCGACTTTTTTAAAGCCGAAATCCTGTCGTGAAAATTTTCAACTTTTTTGAAACCGAAATCTTTTCATGAAAATTTTCAACTTTTTTTAAGCTGAAATACTTCATGAAAATGTTCGACTTTTTTAAAGCCGAAATCCTGTCGTGAAAATTTTCAACTTTTTTGAATCCGAAATACTTCATGAAAATGTTCGACTTTTTTAAAGCCGAAATCCTGTCGTGAAAATTTTCAACTTTTTTGAAGCCGAAATCTTTTCATGAAAATTTTCAACTTTTTTGAAGCTGAAATACTTCATGAAAATGTTCGACTTTTTTAAAGCCGAAATCCTGTCGTGAAAATTTTCAACTTTTTTGAATCCGAAATACTTCATGAAAATGTTCGACTTTTTTAAAGCCGAAATCCTGTCGTGAAAATTTTCAACTTTTTTGAAACCGAAATCTTTTCATGAAAATTTTCAACTTTTTTGAAGCTGAAATACTTCATGAAAATGTTGGACTTTTTTAAAGTCGAAATCCTGTCGTGAAAATTTTCAACTCTTTTGTAGCCGAAATCTTTTCATGAAAATTTTCAACTTTTTTGAAGCCGAAATCTTTTCATGAAAATTTTCAACTTTTTTGAAGCTGAATTACTTCATGAAAATGTTCGACTTTTTTAAAGCCGAAATCCTGTCGTGAAAATTTTCAACTTTTTTGAAGCCGAAATCTTTTCATGAAAATTTTCAACTTTTTTGAAGCAGAAATCTTTTCATGAAAACTTTCAACTTTTTTTAAGCTGAAATACTTCATGAAAATGTTCGACTTTTTTAAAGCCGAAATCCTGTCGTGAAAATTTTCAACTTTTTTGAATCCGAAATACTTCATGAAAATGTTCAACTTTTTTGTAGCCGAAATCCTGTCGTGAAAATTTTCAACTTTTTTGAAGCCGAAATCTTTTCATGAAAATTTTAAACTTTTTTGAAGCCGAAATCTTTTCATGAAAATTTTCAACTTTTTTGAAGCCGAAATCTTTTCATGAAAATTTTCAACTTTTTTGAAGCCGAAATCTTTTCATGAAAATTTTCAACTTTTTTGAAGCCGAAATCTTTTCATGAAAACTTTCAACTTTTTTTAAGCTGAAATACTTCATGAAAATGTTCGACTTTTTTAAAGCCGAAATCCTGTCGTGAAAATTTTCAACTTTTTTGAATCCGAAATACTTCATGAAAATGTTCGACTTTTTTGTAGCCGAAATCCTGTCGTGAAAATTTTCAACTTTTTTGAATCCGAAATACTTCATGAAAATGTTCGACTTTTTTGTAGCCGAAATCCTGTCGTGAAAATTTTCAACTTTTTTGAAGCCGAAATCTTTCCATGAAAATTTTAAACTTTTTTGAAGCCGAAATCTTTTCATGAAAATTTTCAACTTTTTTGAAGCCGAAATCTTTTCATGAAAATTTTCAACTTTTTTGAAGCTGAAATACTTCATAAAAATGTTCGACTTTTTTAATGCCGAAATCCTGTCGTGAAAATTTTCAACTTTTTTGAATCCGAAATACTTCATGAAAATTTTCAACTTTTTTGAAGCCGAAATACTTCATGAAAATGTTGGACTTTTTTAAAGTCGAAATCCTGTCGTGAAAATTTTCAACTCTTTTGAAGCCGAAATCTTTTCATGAAAATTTTCAACTTTTTTGAAGCCGAAATCTTTTCATGAAAATTTTCAACTTTTTTGAAGCTGAATTACTTCATGAAAATGTTCAACTTTTTTAAAGCCGAAATCCTGTCGTGAAAATTTTCAACTTTTTTGAAGCCGAAATCTTTTCATGAAAATTTTCAACTTTTTTGAAGCCGAAATCTTTTCATGAAAATTTTAAACTTTTTTGAAGCCGAAATCTTTTCATGAAAATTTTCAACTTTTTTGAAGCCGAAATCTTTTCATGAAAATTTTCAACTTTTTTGAAGCCGAAATCTTTTCATGAAAATTTTTCAACTTTTTTGAAGCCGAAATCTTTTCATGAAAACTTTCAACTTTTTTTAAGCTGAAATACTTCATGAAAATGTTCGACTTTTTTAAAGCCGAAATCCTGTCGTGAAAATTTTCAACTTTTTTGAATCCGAAATACTTCATGAAAATGTTCGACTTTTTTGTAGCCGAAATCCTGTCGTGAAAATTTTCAACTTTTTTGAATCCGAAATACTTCATGAAAATGTTCGACTTTTTTGTAGCCGAAATCCTGTCGTGAAAATTTTCAACTTTTTTGAAGCCGAAATCTTTCCATGAAAATTTTAAACTTTTTTGAAGCCGAAATCTTTTCATGAAAATTTTCAACTTTTTTGAAGCCGAAATCTTTTCATGAAAATTTTCAACTTTTTTGAAGCTGAAATACTTCATAAAAATGTTCGACTTTTTTAATGCCGAAATCCTGTCGTGAAAATTTTCAACTTTTTTGAATCCGAAATACTTCATGAAAATTTTCAACTTTTTTGAAGCCGAAATACTTCATGAAAATGTTGGACTTTTTTAAAGTCGAAATCCTGTCGTGAAAATTTTCAACTCTTTTGAAGCCGAAATCTTTTCATGAAAATTTTCAACTTTTTTGAAGCCGAAATCTTTTCATGAAAATTTTCAACTTTTTTGAAGCTGAATTACTTCATGAAAATGTTCAACTTTTTTAAAGCCGAAATCCTGTCGTGAAAATTTTCAACTTTTTTGAAGCCGAAATCTTTTCATGAAAATTTTCAACTTTTTTGAAGCCGAAATCTTTTCATGAAAATTTTCAACTTTTTTTAAGCTGAAATACTTCATGAAAATGTTCGACTTTTTTAAAGCCGAAATCCTGTCGTGAAAATTTTCAACTTTTTTGAATCCGAAATACTTCATGAAAATGTTCAACTTTTTTGAAGCTGAAATACTTCATGAAAATGTTCGACTTTTTTAAAGCCGAAATCCTGTCGTGAAAATTTTCAACTTTTTTGAAACCGAAATCTTTTCATGAAAATTTTCAACTTTTTTTAAGCTGAAATACTTCATGAAAATGTTCGACTTTTTTAAAGCCGAAATCCTGTCGTGAAAATTTTCAACTTTTTTGAATCTGAAATACTTCATGAAAATGTTCAACTTTTTTGAAGCTGAAATACTTCATGAAAATGTTCGACTTTTTTAAAGCCGAAATCCTGTCGTGAAAATTTTCAACTTTTTTGAAGCCGAAATCTTTTCATGAAAATTTTCAACTTTTTTTAAGCTGAAATACTTCATGAAAATGTTCGACTTTTTTAAAGCCGAAATCCTGTCGTGAAAATTTTCAACTTTTTTGAATCCGAAATACTTCATGAAAATGTTCGACTTTTTTAAAGCCGAAATCCTGTCGTGAAAATTTTCAACTTTTTTGAAGCCGAAATCTTTTCATGAAAATTTTCAACTTTTTTTAAGCTGAAATACTTCATGAAAATGTTCGACTTTTTTAAAGCCGAAATCCTGTCGTGAAAATTTTCAACTTTTTTGAATCCGAAATACTTCATGAAAATGTTCGACTTTTTTAAAGCCGAAATCCTGTCGTGAAAATTTTCAACTTTTTTGAAACCGAAATCTTTTCATGAAAATTTTCAACTTTTTTGAAGCTGAAATACTTCATGAAAATGTTGGACTTTTTTAAAGTCGAAATCCTGTCGTGAAAATTTTCAACTCTTTTGTAGCCGAAATCTTTTCATGAAAATTTTCAACTTTTTTGAAGCCGAAATCTTTTCATGAAAATTTTCAACTTTTTTGAAGCTGAATTACTTCATGAAAATGTTCGACTTTTTTAAAGCCGAAATCCTGTCGTGAAAATTTTCAACTTTTTTGAAGCCGAAATCTTTTCATGAAAATTTTCAACTTTTTTGAAGCCGAAATCTTTTCATGAAAACTTTCAACTTTTTTTAAGCTGAAATACTTCATGAAAATGTTCGACTTTTTTAAAGCCGAAATCCTGTCGTGAAAATTTTCAACTTTTTTGAATCTGAAATACTTCATGAAAATGTTCAACTTTTTTGAAGCTGAAATACTTCATGAAAATGTTCGACTTTTTTAAAGCCGAAATCCTGTCGTGAAAATTTTCAACTTTTTTGAAGCCGAAATCTTTTCATGAAAATTTTCAACTTTTTTTAAGCTGAAATACTTCATGAAAATGTTCGACTTTTTTAAAGCCGAAATCCTGTCGTGAAAATTTTCAACTTTTTTGAATCCGAAATACTTCATGAAAATGTTCGACTTTTTTAAAGCCGAAATCCTGTCGTGAAAATTTTCAACTTTTTTGAAGCCGAAATCTTTTCATGAAAATTTTCAACTTTTTTTAAGCTGAAATACTTCATGAAAATGTTCGACTTTTTTAAAGCCGAAATCCTGTCGTGAAAATTTTCAACTTTTTTGAATCCGAAATACTTCATGAAAATGTTCGACTTTTTTAAAGCCGAAATCCTGTCGTGAAAATTTTCAACTTTTTTGAAACCGAAATCTTTTCATGAAAATTTTCAACTTTTTTGAAGCTGAAATACTTCATGAAAATGTTGGACTTTTTTAAAGTCGAAATCCTGTCGTGAAAATTTTCAACTCTTTTGTAGCCGAAATCTTTTCATGAAAATTTTCAACTTTTTTGAAGCCGAAATCTTTTCATGAAAATTTTCAACTTTTTTGAAGCTGAATTACTTCATGAAAATGTTCGACTTTTTTAAAGCCGAAATCCTGTCGTGAAAATTTTCAACTTTTTTGAAGCCGAAATCTTTTCATGAAAATTTTCAACTTTTTTGAAGCCGAAATCTTTTCATGAAAACTTTCAACTTTTTTTAAGCTGAAATACTTCATGAAAATGTTCGACTTTTTTAAAGCCGAAATCCTGTCGTGAAAATTTTCAACTTTTTTGAATCTGAAATACTTCATGAAAATGTTCAACTTTTTTGAAGCTGAAATACTTCATGAAAATGTTCGACTTTTTTAAAGCCGAAATCCTGTCGTGAAAATTTTCAACTTTTTTGAAGCCGAAATCTTTTCATGAAAATTTTCAACTTTTTTTAAGCTGAAATACTTCATGAAAATGTTCGACTTTTTTAAAGCCGAAATCCTGTCGTGAAAATTTTCAACTTTTTTGAATCCGAAATACTTCATGAAAATGTTCGACTTTTTTAAAGCCGAAATCCTGTCGTGAAAATTTTCAACTTTTTTGAAGCCGAAATCTTTTCATGAAAATTTTCAACTTTTTTTAAGCTGAAATACTTCATGAAAATGTTCGACTTTTTTAAAGCCGAAATCCTGTCGTGAAAATTTTCAACTTTTTTGAATCCGAAATACTTCATGAAAATGTTCGACTTTTTTAAAGCCGAAATCCTGTCGTGAAAATTTTCAACTTTTTTGAAACCGAAATCTTTTCATGAAAATTTTCAACTTTTTTGAAGCTGAAATACTTCATGAAAATGTTGGACTTTTTTAAAGTCGAAATCCTGTCGTGAAAATTTTCAACTCTTTTGTAGCCGAAATCTTTTCATGAAAATTTTCAACTTTTTTGAAGCCGAAATCTTTTCATGAAAATTTTCAACTTTTTTGAAGCTGAATTACTTCATGAAAATGTTCGACTTTTTTAAAGCCGAAATCCTGTCGTGAAAATTTTCAACTTTTTTGAAGCCGAAATCTTTTCATGAAAATTTTCAACTTTTTTGAAGCCGAAATCTTTTCATGAAAACTTTCAACTTTTTTTAAGCTGAAATACTTCATGAAAATGTTCGACTTTTTTAAAGCCGAAATCCTGTCGTGAAAATTTTCAACTTTTTTGAATCTGAAATACTTCATGAAAATGTTCAACTTTTTTGAAGCTGAAATACTTCATGAAAATGTTCGACTTTTTTAAAGCCGAAATCCTGTCGTGAAAATTTTCAACTTTTTTGAAGCCGAAATCTTTTCATGAAAATTTTCAACTTTTTTTAAGCTGAAATACTTCATGAAAATGTTCGACTTTTTTAAAGCCGAAATCCTGTCGTGAAAATTTTCAACTTTTTTGAATCCGAAATACTTCATGAAAATGTTCGACTTTTTTAAAGCCGAAATCCTGTCGTGAAAATTTTCAACTTTTTTGAAGCCGAAATCTTTTCATGAAAATTTTCAACTTTTTTTAAGCTGAAATACTTCATGAAAATGTTCGACTTTTTTAAAGCCGAAATCCTGTCGTGAAAATTTTCAACTTTTTTGAATCTGAAATACTTCATGAAAATGTTCGACTTTTTTAAAGCCGAAATCCTGTCGTGAAAATTTTCAACTTTTTTGAAACCGAAATCTTTTCATGAAAATTTTCAACTTTTTTGAAGCTGAAATACTTCATGAAAATGTTGGACTTTTTTAAAGTCGAAATCCTGTCGTGAAAATTTTCAACTCTTTTGTAGCCGAAATCTTTTCATGAAAATTTTCAACTTTTTTGAAGCCGAAATCTTTTCATGAAAATTTTCAACTTTTTTGAAGCTGAATTACTTCATGAAAATGTTCGACTTTTTTAAAGCCGAAATCCTGTCGTGAAAATTTTCAACTTTTTTGAAGCCGAAATCTTTTCATGAAAATTTTCAACTTTTTTGAAGCCGAAATCTTTTCATGAAAACTTTCAACTTTTTTTAAGCTGAAATACTTCATAAAAATGTTCGACTTTTTTAATGCCGAAATCCTGTCGTGAAAATTTTCAACTTTTTTGAATCCGAAATACTTCATGAAAATTTTCAACTTTTTTGAAGCCGAAATACTTCATGAAAATGTTGGACTTTTTTAAAGTCGAAATCCTGTCGTGAAAATTTTCAACTCTTTTGAAGCCGAAATCTTTTCATGAAAATTTTCAACTTTTTTGAAGCCGAAATCTTTTCATGAAAATTTTCAACTTTTTTGAAGCTGAATTACTTCATGAAAATGTTCAACTTTTTTAAAGCCGAAATCCTGTCGTGAAAATTTTCAACTTTTTTGAAGCCGAAATCTTTTCATGAAAATTTTCAACTTTTTTGAAGCCGAAATCTTTTCATGAAAATTTTCAACTTTTTTTAAGCTGAAATACTTCATGAAAATGTTCGACTTTTTTAAAGCCGAAATCCTGTCGTGAAAATTTTCAACTTTTTTGAATCCGAAATACTTCATGAAAATGTTCAACTTTTTTGAAGCTGAAATACTTCATGAAAATGTTCGACTTTTTTAAAGCCGAAATCCTGTCGTGAAAATTTTCAACTTTTTTGAAACCGAAATCTTTTCATGAAAATTTTCAACTTTTTTTAAGCTGAAATACTTCATGAAAATGTTCGACTTTTTTAAAGCCGAAATCCTGTCGTGAAAATTTTCAACTTTTTTGAATCTGAAATACTTCATGAAAATGTTCAACTTTTTTGAAGCTGAAATACTTCATGAAAATGTTCGACTTTTTTAAAGCCGAAATCCTGTCGTGAAAATTTTCAACTTTTTTGAAGCCGAAATCTTTTCATGAAAATTTTCAACTTTTTTTAAGCTGAAATACTTCATGAAAATGTTCGACTTTTTTAAAGCCGAAATCCTGTCGTGAAAATTTTCAACTTTTTTGAATCCGAAATACTTCATGAAAATGTTCGACTTTTTTAAAGCCGAAATCCTGTCGTGAAAATTTTCAACTTTTTTGAAGCCGAAATCTTTTCATGAAAATTTTCAACTTTTTTTAAGCTGAAATACTTCATGAAAATGTTCGACTTTTTTAAAGCCGAAATCCTGTCGTGAAAATTTTCAACTTTTTTGAATCCGAAATACTTCATGAAAATGTTCGACTTTTTTAAAGCCGAAATCCTGTCGTGAAAATTTTCAACTTTTTTGAAACCGAAATCTTTTCATGAAAATTTTCAACTTTTTTGAAGCTGAAATACTTCATGAAAATGTTGGACTTTTTTAAAGTCGAAATCCTGTCGTGAAAATTTTCAACTCTTTTGTAGCCGAAATCTTTTCATGAAAATTTTCAACTTTTTTGAAGCCGAAATCTTTTCATGAAAATTTTCAACTTTTTTGAAGCTGAATTACTTCATGAAAATGTTCGACTTTTTTAAAGCCGAAATCCTGTCGTGAAAATTTTCAACTTTTTTGAAGCCGAAATCTTTTCATGAAAATTTTCAACTTTTTTGAAGCCGAAATCTTTTCATGAAAACTTTCAACTTTTTTTAAGCTGAAATACTTCATGAAAATGTTCGACTTTTTTAAAGCCGAAATCCTGTCGTGAAAATTTTCAACTTTTTTGAATCTGAAATACTTCATGAAAATGTTCAACTTTTTTGAAGCTGAAATACTTCATGAAAATGTTCGACTTTTTTAAAGCCGAAATCCTGTCGTGAAAATTTTCAACTTTTTTGAAGCCGAAATCTTTTCATGAAAATTTTCAACTTTTTTTAAGCTGAAATACTTCATGAAAATGTTCGACTTTTTTAAAGCCGAAATCCTGTCGTGAAAATTTTCAACTTTTTTGAATCCGAAATACTTCATGAAAATGTTCGACTTTTTTAAAGCCGAAATCCTGTCGTGAAAATTTTCAACTTTTTTGAAGCCGAAATCTTTTCATGAAAATTTTCAACTTTTTTTAAGCTGAAATACTTCATGAAAATGTTCGACTTTTTTAAAGCCGAAATCCTGTCGTGAAAATTTTCAACTTTTTTGAATCCGAAATACTTCATGAAAATGTTCGACTTTTTTAAAGCCGAAATCCTGTCGTGAAAATTTTCAACTTTTTTGAAACCGAAATCTTTTCATGAAAATTTTCAACTTTTTTGAAGCTGAAATACTTCATGAAAATGTTGGACTTTTTTAAAGTCGAAATCCTGTCGTGAAAATTTTCAACTCTTTTGTAGCCGAAATCTTTTCATGAAAATTTTCAACTTTTTTGAAGCCGAAATCTTTTCATGAAAATTTTCAACTTTTTTGAAGCTGAATTACTTCATGAAAATGTTCGACTTTTTTAAAGCCGAAATCCTGTCGTGAAAATTTTCAACTTTTTTGAAGCCGAAATCTTTTCATGAAAATTTTCAACTTTTTTGAAGCCGAAATCTTTTCATGAAAACTTTCAACTTTTTTTAAGCTGAAATACTTCATGAAAATGTTCGACTTTTTTAAAGCCGAAATCCTGTCGTGAAAATTTTCAACTTTTTTGAATCTGAAATACTTCATGAAAATGTTCAACTTTTTTGAAGCTGAAATACTTCATGAAAATGTTCGACTTTTTTAAAGCCGAAATCCTGTCGTGAAAATTTTCAACTTTTTTGAAGCCGAAATCTTTTCATGAAAATTTTCAACTTTTTTTAAGCTGAAATACTTCATGAAAATGTTCGACTTTTTTAAAGCCGAAATCCTGTCGTGAAAATTTTCAACTTTTTTGAATCCGAAATACTTCATGAAAATGTTCGACTTTTTTAAAGCCGAAATCCTGTCGTGAAAATTTTCAACTTTTTTGAAGCCGAAATCTTTTCATGAAAATTTTCAACTTTTTTTAAGCTGAAATACTTCATGAAAATGTTCGACTTTTTTAAAGCCGAAATCCTGTCGTGAAAATTTTCAACTTTTTTGAATCCGAAATACTTCATGAAAATGTTCGACTTTTTTAAAGCCGAAATCCTGTCGTGAAAATTTTCAACTTTTTTGAAACCGAAATCTTTTCATGAAAATTTTCAACTTTTTTGAAGCTGAAATACTTCATGAAAATGTTGGACTTTTTTAAAGTCGAAATCCTGTCGTGAAAATTTTCAACTCTTTTGTAGCCGAAATCTTTTCATGAAAATTTTCAACTTTTTTGAAGCCGAAATCTTTTCATGAAAATTTTCAACTTTTTTGAAGCTGAATTACTTCATGAAAATGTTCGACTTTTTTAAAGCCGAAATCCTGTCGTGAAAATTTTCAACTTTTTTGAAGCCGAAATCTTTTCATGAAAATTTTCAACTTTTTTGAAGCCGAAATCTTTTCATGAAAACTTTCAACTTTTTTTAAGCTGAAATACTTCATGAAAATGTTCGACTTTTTTAAAGCCGAAATCCTGTCGTGAAAATTTTCAACTTTTTTGAATCTGAAATACTTCATGAAAATGTTCAACTTTTTTGAAGCTGAAATACTTCATGAAAATGTTCGACTTTTTTAAAGCCGAAATCCTGTCGTGAAAATTTTCAACTTTTTTGAAGCCGAAATCTTTTCATGAAAATTTTCAACTTTTTTTAAGCTGAAATACTTCATGAAAATGTTCGACTTTTTTAAAGCCGAAATCCTGTCGTGAAAATTTTCAACTTTTTTGAATCCGAAATACTTCATGAAAATGTTCGACTTTTTTAAAGCCGAAATCCTGTCGTGAAAATTTTCAACTTTTTTGAAGCCGAAATCTTTTCATGAAAATTTTCAACTTTTTTTAAGCTGAAATACTTCATGAAAATGTTCGACTTTTTTAAAGCCGAAATCCTGTCGTGAAAATTTTCAACTTTTTTGAATCTGAAATACTTCATGAAAATGTTCGACTTTTTTAAAGCCGAAATCCTGTCGTGAAAATTTTCAACTTTTTTGAAACCGAAATCTTTTCATGAAAATTTTCAACTTTTTTGAAGCTGAAATACTTCATGAAAATGTTGGACTTTTTTAAAGTCGAAATCCTGTCGTGAAAATTTTCAACTCTTTTGTAGCCGAAATCTTTTCATGAAAATTTTCAACTTTTTTGAAGCCGAAATCTTTTCATGAAAATTTTCAACTTTTTTGAAGCTGAATTACTTCATGAAAATGTTCGACTTTTTTAAAGCCGAAATCCTGTCGTGAAAATTTTCAACTTTTTTGAAGCCGAAATCTTTTCATGAAAATTTTCAACTTTTTTGAAGCCGAAATCTTTTCATGAAAACTTTCAACTTTTTTTAAGCTGAAATACTTCATGAAAATGTTCGACTTTTTTAAAGCCGAAATCCTGTCGTGAAAATTTTCAACTTTTTTGAATCCGAAATACTTCATGAAAATGTTCGACTTTTTTGTAGCCGAAATCCTGTCGTGAAAATTTTCAACTTTTTTGAAGCCGAAATCTTTTCATGAAAATTTTAAACTTTTTTGAAGCCGAAATCTTTTCATGAAAATTTTCAACTTTTTTGAAGCCGAAATCTTTTCATGAAAATTTTCAACTTTTTTGAAGCTGAAATACTTCATGAAAATTTTCAACTTTTTTGAATCCGAAATACTTCATGAAAATGTTGGACTTTTTTAAAGTCAAAATCCTATCGTGAAAATGTTCAACTCTTTTGAAGCCGAAATCTTTTCATGAAAATTTTCAACTTTTTTGAAGCCGAAATCTTTTCATGAAAATTTTCAACTTTTTTGAAGCTGAATTACTTCATGAAAATGTTCAACTTTTTTAAAGCCGAAATCCTGTCGTGAAAATTTTCAACTTTTTTGAAGCCGAAATCTTTTCATGAAAATTTTCAACTTTTTTGAAGCCGAAATCTTTTCATGAAAATTTTCAACTTTTTTTAAGCTGAAATACTTCATGAAAATGTTCGACTTTTTTAAAGCCGAAATCCTGTCGTGAAAATTTTCAACTTTTTTGAATCCGAAATACTTCATGAAAATGTTCAACTTTTTTGAAGCTGAAATACTTCATGAAAATGTTCGACTTTTTTAAAGCCGAAATCCTGTCGTGAAAATTTTCAACTTTTTTGAAACCGAAATCTTTTCATGAAAATTTTCAACTTTTTTGAAGCTGAAATACTTCATAAAAATGTTCGACTTTTTTAACGCCGAAATCCTGTCGTGAAAATTTTCAACTTTTTTGAATCAGAAATACTTCATGAAAATTTTCAACTTTTTTGAAGCCGAAATACATCATGAAAATGTTGGACTTTTTTAAAGTCGAAATCCTGTCGTGAAAATTTTCAACTCTTTTGAAGCCGAAATCTTTTCATGAAAATTTTAAACTTTTTTGAAGCCGAAATCTTTTCATGAAAATTTTAAACTTTTTTGAAGCCGAAATCTTTTCATGAAAATTTTCAACTTTTTTGAAGCCGAAATCTTTTCATGAAAATTTTCAACTTTTTTGAAGCCGAAATCTTTTCATGAAAATTTTCAACTTTTTTGAAGCTGAATTACTTCATGAAAATGTTCGACTTTTTTAAAGCCGAAATCCTGTCGTGAAAATTTTCAACTCTTTTGAAGCCGAAATCTTTTCATGAAAATTTTCAACTTTTTTGAAGCCGAAATCTTTTCATGAAAATTTTCAACTTTTTTGAAGCTGAATTACTTCATGAAAATGTTCGACTTTTTTAAAGCCGAAATCATGTCGTGAAAATTTTCAACTTTTTTGAAGCCGAAATCTTTTCATGAAAATTTTCAACTTTTTTGAAGCCGAAATCTTTTCATGAAAACTTTCAACTTTTTTTAAGCTGAAATACTTCATGAAAATGTTCGACTTTTTTAAAGCCGAAATCCTGTCGTGAAAATTTTCAACTTTTTTGAATCCGAAATACTTCATGAAAATGTTCGACTTTTTTGTAGCCGAAATCCTGTCGTGAAAATTTTCAACTTTTTTGAAGCCGAAATCTTTTCATGAAAATTTTAAACTTTTTTGAAGCCGAAATCTTTTCATGAAAATTTTCTACTTTTTTGAAGCCGAAATCTTTTCATGAAAATTTTCAACTTTTTTGAAGCTGAAATACTTCATGAAAATGTTCAACTTTTTTGAAGCCGAAATACTTCATGAAAATGTTGGACTTTTTTAAAGTCGAAATCCTGTCGTGAAAATTTTCAACTCTTTTGAAGCCGAAATCTTTTCATGAAAATTTTCAACTTTTTTGAAGCCGAAATCTTTTCATGAAAATTTTCAACTTTTTTGAAGCTGAATTACTTCATGAAAATGTTCGACTTTTTTAAAGCCGAAATCCTGTCGTGAAAATTTTCAACTTTTTTGAAGCCGAAATCTTTTCATGAAAATTTTCAACTTTTTTGAAGCCGAAATCTTTTCATGAAAACTTTCAACTTTTTTTAAGCTGAAATACTTCATGAAAATGTTCGACTTTTTTAAAGCCGAAATCCTGTCGTGAAAATTTTCAACTTTTTTGAATCCGAAATACTTCATGAAAATGTTGGACTTTTTTGTAGCCGAAATCCTGTCGTGAAAATTTTCAACTTTTTTGAAGCCGAAATCTTTTCATGAAAATTTTAAACTTTTTTGAAGCCGAAATCTTTTCAATGAAAATTTTCAACTTTTTTGAAGCCGAAATCTTTTCATGAAAATTTTCAACTTTTTTGAAGCTGAAATACTTCATAAAAATGTTCGACTTTTTTAACGCCGAAATCCTGTCGTGAAAATTTTCAACTTTTTTGAATCCGAAATACTTCATGAAAATGTTGGACTTTTTTAAAGTCAAAATCCTATCGTGAAAATGTTCAACTCTTTTGAAGCCGAAATCTTTTCATGAAAATTTTCAACTTTTTTGAAGCCGAAATCTTTTCATGAAAATTTTCAACTTTTTTGAAGCTGAATTACTTCATGAAAATGTTCAACTTTTTTAAAGCCGAAATCCTGTCGTGAAAATTTTCAACTTTTTTGAAGCCGAAATCTTTTCATGAAAATTTTCAACTTTTTTGAAGCCGAATTCTTTTCATTAAAATTTTCAACTTTTTTTAAACTGAAATACTTCATGAAAATGTTCGACTTTTTTAAAGCCGAAATCCTGTCGTGAAAATTTTCAACTTTTTTGAATCCGAAATACTTCATGAAAATGTTGGACTTTATTGTAGCCGAAATCCTGTCGTGAAAATTTTCAACTTTTTTGAAGCCGAAATCTTTTCATGAAAATTTTCAACTTTTTTGAAGCCGAAATCTTTTCATGAAAATTTTCAACTTTTTTGAAGCCGAAATCTTTTCATGAAAATTTTCAACTTTTTTGAAGCTGAAATACTTCATAAAAATGTTCGACTTTTTTAACGCCGAAATCCTGTCTTGAAAATTTTCAACTTTTTTGAATCCGAAATACTTCATGAAAATGTTGGACTTTTTTAAAGTCAAAATCCTATCGTGAAAATGTTCAACTCTTTTGAAGCCGAAATCTTTTCATGAAAATTTTCAACTTTTTTGAAGCCGAAATCTTTTCATGAAAATTTTCAACTTTTTTGAAGCTGAATTACTTCATGAAAATGTTCAACTTTTTTAAAGCCGAAATCCTGTCGTGAAAATTTTCAACTTTTTTGAAGCCGAAATCTTTTCATGAAAATTTTCAACTTTTTTGAAGCCGAAATCTTTTCATGAAAATTTTCAACTTTTTTTAAGCTGAAATACTTCATGAAAATGTTCGACTTTTTTAAAGCCGAAATCCTGTCGTGAAAATTTTCAACTTTTTTGAATCCGAAATACTTCATGAAAATGTTCAACTTTTTTGAAGCTGAAATACTTCATGAAAATGTTCGACTTTTTTAAAGCCGAAATCCTGTCGTGAAAATTTTCAACTTTTTTGAATCCGAAATACTTCATGAAAATGTTCGACTTTTTTAAAGCCGAAATCCTGTCGTGAAAATTTTCAACTTTTTTGAAGCCGAAATCTTTTCATGAAAATTTTCAACTTTTTTTAAGCTGAAATACTTCATGAAAATGTTCGACTTTTTTAAAGCCGAAATCCTGTCGTGAAAATTTTCAACTTTTTTGAATCCGAAATACTTCATGAAAATGTTCGACTTTTTTATAGCCGAAATCCTTTCGTGAAAATTTTCAACTTTTTTGAAACCGAAATCTTTTCATGAAAATTTTCAACTTTTTTGAAGCTGAAATACTTCATAAAAATGTTCGACTTTTTTAACGCCGAAATCCTGTCGTGAAAATTTTCAACTTTTTTGAATCAGAAATACTTCATGAAAATTTTCAACTTTTTTGAAGCCGAAATACTTCATGAAAATGTTGGACTTTTTTAAAGTCGAAATCCTGTCGTGAAAATTTTCAACTCTTTTGAAGCCGAAATCTTTTCATGAAAATTTTAAACTTTTTTGAAGCCGAAATCTTTTCATGAAAATTTTCAACTTTTTTGAAGCCGAAATCTTTTCATGAAAATTTTCAACTTTTTTGAAGCTGAAATACTTCATGAAAATTTTCAACTTTTTTGAAGCCGAAATCTTTTCATGAAGATTTTCAACTTTTTTGAAGCTGAATTACTTCATGAAAATGTTCGACTTTTTTAAAGCCGAAATCCTGTCGTGAAAATTTTCAACTTTTTTGAAGCCGAAATCTTTTCATGAAAATTTTCAACTTTTTTGAAGCCGAAATCTTTTCATGAAAACTTTCAACTTTTTTTAAGCTGAAATACTTCATGAAAATGTTCGACTTTTTTAAAGCCGAAATCCTGTCGTGAAAATTTTCAACTTTTTTGAATCCGAAATACTTCATGAAAATGTTCGACTTTTTTAAAGCCGAAATCCTGTCGTGAAAATTTTCAACTTTTTTGAAGCCGAAATCTTTCCATGAAAATTTTAAACTTTTTTGAAGCCGAAATCTTTTCATGAAAATTTTCAACTTTTTTGAAGCCGAAATCTTTTCATGAAAATTTTCAACTTTTTTGAAGCTGAAATACTTCATAAAAATGTTCGACTTTTTTAATGCCGAAATCCTGTCGTGAAAATTTTCAACTTTTTTGAATCCGAAATACTTCATGAAAATTTTCAACTTTTTTGAAGCCGAAATACTTCATGAAAATGTTGGACTTTTTTAAAGTCGAAATCCTGTCGTGAAAATTTTCAACTCTTTTGAAGCCGAAATCTTTTCATGAAAATTTTCAACTTTTTTGAAGCCGAAATCTTTTCATGAAAATTTTCAACTTTTTTGAAGCTGAATTACTTCATGAAAATGTTCAACTTTTTTAAAGCCGAAATCCTGTCGTGAAAATTTTCAACTTTTTTGAAGCCGAAATCTTTTCATGAAAATTTTCAACTTTTTTGAAGCCGAAATCTTTTCATGAAAATTTTCAACTTTTTTTAAGCTGAAATACTTCATGAAAATGTTCGACTTTTTTAAAGCTGAAATCCTGTCGTGAAAATTTTCAACTTTTTTGAATCCGAAATACTTCATGAAAATGTTCAACTTTTTTGAAGCTGAAATACTTCATGAAAATGTTCGACTTTTTTAAAGCCGAAATCCTGTCGTGAAAATTTTCAACTTTTTTGAAACCGAAATCTTTTCATGAAAATTTTCAACTTTTTTTAAGCTGAAATACTTCATGAAAATGTTCGACTTTTTTAAAGCCGAAATCCTGTCGTGAAAATTTTCAACTTTTTTGAATCCGAAATACTTCATGAAAATGTTCGACTTTTTTAAAGCCGAAATCCTGTCGTGAAAATTTTCAACTTTTTTGAAGCCGAAATCTTTTCATGAAAATTTTCAACTTTTTTTAAGCTGAAATACTTCATGAAAATGTTCGACTTTTTTAAAGCCGAAATCCTGTCGTGAAAATTTTCAACTTTTTTGAATCCGAAATACTTCATGAAAATGTTCGACTTTTTTAAAGCCGAAATCCTGTCGTGAAAATTTTCAACTTTTTTGAAACCGAAATCTTTTCATGAAAATTTTCAACTTTTTTGAAGCTGAAATACTTCATGAAAATGTTGGACTTTTTTAAAGTCGAAATCCTGTCGTGAAAATTTTCAACTCTTTTGAAGCCGAAATCTTTTCATGAAAATTTTCAACTTTTTTGATGCCGAAATCTTTTCATGAAAATTTTCAACTTTTTTGAAGCTGAATTACTTCATGAAAATGTTCGACTTTTTTAAAGCCGAAATCCTGTCGTGAAAATTTTCAACTTTTTTGAAGCCGAAATCTTTTCATGAAAATTTTAAACTTTTTTGAAGCCGAAATCTTTTCATGAAAACTTTCAACTTTTTTTAAGCTGAAATACTTCATGAAAATGTTCGACTTTTTTAAAGCCGAAATCCTGTCGTGAAAATTTTCAACTTTTTTGAATCCGAAATACTTCATGAAAATGTTCGTCTTTTTTGTAGCCGAAATCCTGTCGTGAAAATTTTCAACTTTTTTGAAGCCGAAATCTTTCCATGAAAATTTTAAACTTTTTTGAAGCCGAAATCTTTTCATGAAAATTTTCAACTTTTTTGAAGCCGAAATCTTTTCATGAAAATTTTCAACTTTTTTGAAGCTGAAATACTTCATAAAAATGTTCGACTTTTTTAATGCCGAAATCCTGTCGTGAAAATTTTCAACTTTTTTGAATCCGAAATACTTCATGAAAATTTTCAACTTTTTTGAAGCCGAAATACTTCATGAAAATGTTGGACTTTTTTAAAGTCGAAATCCTGTCGTGAAAATTTTCAACTCTTTTGAAGCCGAAATCTTTTCATGAAAATTTTCAACTTTTTTGAAGCCGAAATCTTTTCATGAAAATTTTCAACTTTTTTGAAGCTGAATTACTTCATGAAAATGTTCAACTTTTTTAAAGCCGAAATCCTGTCGTGAAAATTTTCAACTTTTTTGAAGCCGCAATCTTTTCATGAAAATTTTCAACTTTTTTGAAGCCGAAATCTTTTCATGAAAATTTTCAACTTTTTTTAAGCTGAAATACTTCATGAAAATGTTCGACTTTTTTAAAGCCGAAATCCTGTCGTGAAAATTTTCAACTTTTTTGAATCCGAAATACTTCATGAAAATGTTCAACTTTTTTGAAGCTGAAATACTTCATGAAAATGTTCGACTTTTTTAAAGCCGAAATCCTGTCGTGAAAATTTTCAACTTTTTTGAAACCGAAATCTTTTCATGAAAATTTTCAACTTTTTTTAAGCTGAAATACTTCATGAAAATGTTCGACTTTTTTAAAGCCGAAATCCTGTCGTGAAAATTTTCAACTTTTTTGAATCCGAAATACTTCATGAAAATGTTCGACTTTTTTAAAGCCGAAATCCTGTCGTGAAAATTTTCAACTTTTTTGAAGCCGAAATCTTTTCATGAAAATTTTCAACTTTTTTTAAGCTGAAATACTTCATGAAAATGTTCGACTTTTTTAAAGCCGAAATCCTGTCGTGAAAATTTTCAACTTTTTTGAATCCGAAATACTTCATGAAAATGTTCGACTTTTTTAAAGCCGAAATCCTGTCGTGAAAATTTTCAACTTTTTTGAAGCCGCAATCTTTTCATGAAAATTTTCAACTTTTTTGAAGCCGAAATCTTTTCATGAAAATTTTCAACTTTTTTTAAGCTGAAATACTTCATGAAAATGTTCGACTTTTTTAAAGCCGAAATCCTGTCGTGAAAATTTTCAACTTTTTTGAATCCGAAATACTTCATGAAAATGTTCAACTTTTTTGAAGCTGAAATACTTCATGAAAATGTTCGACTTTTTTAAAGCCGAAATCCTGTCGTGAAAATTTTCAACTTTTTTGAAACCGAAATCTTTTCATGAAAATTTTCAACTTTTTTTAAGCTGAAATACTTCATGAAAATGTTCGACTTTTTTAAAGCCGAAATCCTGTCGTGAAAATTTTCAACTTTTTTGAATCCGAAATACTTCATGAAAATGTTCGACTTTTTTAAAGCCGAAATCCTGTCGTGAAAATTTTCAACTTTTTTGAAGCCGAAATCTTTTCATGAAAATTTTCAACTTTTTTTAAGCTGAAATACTTCATGAAAATGTTCGACTTTTTTAAAGCCGAAATCCTGTCGTGAAAATTTTCAACTTTTTTGAATCCGAAATACTTCATGAAAATGTTCGACTTTTTTAAAGCCGAAATCCTGTCGTGAAAATTTTCAACTTTTTTGAAACCGAAATCTTTTCATGAAAATTTTCAACTTTTTTGAAGCTGAAATACTTCATGAAAATGTTGGACTTTTTTAAAGTCGAAATCCTGTCGTGAAAATTTTCAACTCTTTTGAAGCCGAAATCTTTTCATGAAAATTTTCAACTTTTTTGAAGCCGAAATCTTTTCATGAAAATTTTCAACTTTTTTGAAGCTGAATTACTTCATGAAAATGTTCGACTTTTTTAAAGCCGAAATCCTGTCGTGAAAATTTTCAACTTTTTTGAAGCCGAAATCTTTTCATGAAAATTTTCAACTTTTTTGAAGCCGAAATCTTTTCATGAAAACTTTCAACTTTTTTTAAGCTGAAATACTTCATGAAAATGTTCGACTTTTTTAAAGCCGAAATCCTGTCGTGAAAATTTTCAACTTTTTTGAATCCGAAATACTTCATGAAAATGTTCGACTTTTTTGTAGCCGAAATCCTGTCGTGAAAATTTTCAACTTTTTTGAAACCGAAATCTTTTCATGAAAATTTTCAACTTTTTTGAAGCTGAAATACTTCATGAAAATGTTGGACTTTTTTAAAGCCGAAATCCTGTCGTGAAAATTTTCAACTTTTTTGAAGCCGAAATCTTTTCATGAAAATTTTCAACTTTTTTGAAGCTGAAATACTTCATGAAAATGTTGGACTTTTTTAAAGTCGAAATCCTGTCGTGAAAATTTTCAACTCTTTTGAAGCCGAAATCTTTTCATGAAAATTTTCAACTTTTTTGAAGCCGAAATCTTTTCATGAAAATTTTCAACTTTTTTGAAGCTGAATTACTTCATGAAAATGTTCGACTTTTTTAAAGCCGAAATCCTGTCGTGAAAATTTTCAACTTTTTTGAAGCCGAAATCTTTTCATGAAAATTTTCAACTTTTTTGAAGCCGAAATCTTTTCATGAAAACTTTCAACTTTTTTTAAGCTGAAATACTTCATGAAAATGTTCGACTTTTTTAAAGCCGAAATCCTGTCGTGAAAATTTTCAACTTTTTTGAATCCGAAATACTTCATGAAAATGTTCGACTTTTTTGTAGCCGAAATCCTGTCGTGAAAATTTTCAACTTTTTTGAAGCCGAAATCTTTTCATGAAAATTTTAAACTTTTTTGAAGCCGAAATCTTTTCATGAAAATTTTCAACTTTTTTGAAGCTGAAATACTTCATGAAAATGTTGGACTTTTTTAAAGTCGAAATCCTGTCGTGAAAATTTTCAACTCTTTTGAAGCCGAAATCTTTTCATGAAAATTTTCAACTTTTTTGAAGCCGAAATCTTTTCATGAAAATTTTCAACTTTTTTGAAGCTGAATTACTTCATGAAAATGTTCGACTTTTTTAAAGCCGAAATCCTGTCGTGAAAATTTTCAACTTTTTTGAAGCCGAAATCTTTTCATGAAAATTTTCAACTTTTTTGAAGCCGAAATCTTTTCATGAAAACTTTCAACTTTTTTTAAGCTGAAATACTTCATGAAAATGTTCGACTTTTTTAAAGCCGAAATCCTGTCGTGAAAATTTTCAACTTTTTTGAATCCGAAATACTTCATGAAAATGTTCGACTTTTTTGTAGCCGAAATACTTCATGAAAATGTTCGACTTTTTTGTAGCCGAAATCCTGTCGTGAAAATTTTCAACTTTTTTGAAGCCGAAATCTTTTCATGAAAATTTTAAACTTTTTTGAAGCCGAAATCTTTTCATGAAAATTTTCAACTTTTTTGAAGCCGAAATACTTCATGAAAATGTTGGACTTTTTTAAAGTCGAAATCCTGTCGTGAAAATTTTCAACTCTTTTGAAGCCGAAATCTTTTCATGAAAATTTTCAACTTTTTTGAAGCCGAAATCTTTTCATGAAAATTTTCAACTTTTTTGAAGCTGAATTACTTCATGAAAATGTTCGACTTTTTTAAAGCCGAAATCCTGTCGTGAAAATTTTCAACTTTTTTGAAGCCGAAATCTTTTCATGAAAATTTTCAACTTTTTTGAAGCTGAAATACTTCATGAAAATGTTCAACTTTTTTAAAGCCGAAATCCTGTCGTGAAAATTTTCAACTTTTTTGAATCCGAAATACTTCATGAAAATGTTCGACTTTTTTAAAGCCGAAATCCTGTCGTGAAAATTTTCAACTTTTTTGAAGCCGAAATCTTTTCATGAAAATTTTCAACTTTTTTTAAGCTGAAATACTTCATGAAAATGTTCGACTTTTTTAAAGCCGAAATCCTGTCGTGAAAATTTTCAACTTTTTTGAATCCGAAATACTTCATGAAAATGTTCGACTTTTTTAAAGCCGAAATCCTGTCGTGAAAATTTTCAACTTTTTTGAAACCGAAATCTTTTCATGAAAATTTTCAACTTTTTTGAAGCTGAAATACTTCATGAAAATGTTGGACTTTTTTAAAGTCGAAATCCTGTCGTGAAAATTTTCAACTCTTTTGAAGCCGAAATCTTTTCATGAAAATTTTCAACTTTTTTGAAGCCGAAATCTTTTCATGAAAATTTTCAACTTTTTTGAAGCTGAATTACTTCATGAAAATGTTCGACTTTTTTAAAGCCGAAATCCTGTCGTGAAAATTTTCAACTTTTTTGAAGCCGAAATCTTTTCATGAAAATTTTCAACTTTTTTGAAGCCGAAATCTTTTCATGAAAACTTTCAACTTTTTTTAAGCTGAAATACTTCATGAAAATGTTCGACTTTTTTAAAGCCGAAATCCTGTCGTGAAAATTTTCAACTTTTTTGAATCCGAAATACTTCATGAAAATGTTCGACTTTTTTGTAGCCGAAATCCTGTCGTGAAAATTTTCAACTTTTTTGAAACCGAAATCTTTTCATGAAAATTTTCAACTTTTTTGAAGCTGAAATACTTCATGAAAATGTTGGACTTTTTTAAAGCCGAAATCCTGTCGTGAAAATTTTCAACTTTTTTGAAGCCGAAATCTTTTCATGAAAATTTTCAACTTTTTTGAAGCTGAAATACTTCATGAAAATGTTGGACTTTTTTAAAGTCGAAATCCTGTCGTGAAAATTTTCAACTCTTTTGAAGCCGAAATCTTTTCATGAAAATTTTCAACTTTTTTGAAGCCGAAATCTTTTCATGAAAATTTTCAACTTTTTTGAAGCTGAATTACTTCATGAAAATGTTCGACTTTTTTAAAGCCGAAATCCTGTCGTGAAAATTTTCAACTTTTTTGAAGCCGAAATCTTTTCATGAAAATTTTCAACTTTTTTGAAGCCGAAATCTTTTCATGAAAACTTTCAACTTTTTTTAAGCTGAAATACTTCATGAAAATGTTCGACTTTTTTAAAGCCGAAATCCTGTCGTGAAAATTTTCAACTTTTTTGAATCCGAAATACTTCATGAAAATGTTCGACTTTTTTGTAGCCGAAATCCTGTCGTGAAAATTTTCAACTTTTTTGAAGCCGAAATCTTTTCATGAAAATTTTAAACTTTTTTGAAGCCGAAATCTTTTCATGAAAATTTTCAACTTTTTTGAAGCTGAAATACTTCATGAAAATGTTGGACTTTTTTAAAGTCGAAATCCTGTCGTGAAAATTTTCAACTCTTTTGAAGCCGAAATCTTTTCATGAAAATTTTCAACTTTTTTGAAGCCGAAATCTTTTCATGAAAATTTTCAACTTTTTTGAAGCTGAATTACTTCATGAAAATGTTCGACTTTTTTAAAGCCGAAATCCTGTCGTGAAAATTTTCAACTTTTTTGAAGCCGAAATCTTTTCATGAAAATTTTCAACTTTTTTGAAGCCGAAATCTTTTCATGAAAACTTTCAACTTTTTTTAAGCTGAAATACTTCATGAAAATGTTCGACTTTTTTAAAGCCGAAATCCTGTCGTGAAAATTTTCAACTTTTTTGAATCCGAAATACTTCATGAAAATGTTCGACTTTTTTGTAGCCGAAATACTTCATGAAAATGTTCGACTTTTTTGTAGCCGAAATCCTGTCGTGAAAATTTTCAACTTTTTTGAAGCCGAAATCTTTTCATGAAAATTTTAAACTTTTTTGAAGCCGAAATCTTTTCATGAAAATTTTCAACTTTTTTGAAGCCGAAATACTTCATGAAAATGTTGGACTTTTTTAAAGTCGAAATCCTGTCGTGAAAATTTTCAACTCTTTTGAAGCCGAAATCTTTTCATGAAAATTTTCAACTTTTTTGAAGCCGAAATCTTTTCATGAAAATTTTCAACTTTTTTGAAGCTGAATTACTTCATGAAAATGTTCGACTTTTTTAAAGCCGAAATCCTGTCGTGAAAATTTTCAACTTTTTTGAAGCCGAAATCTTTTCATGAAAATTTTCAACTTTTTTGAAGCTGAAATACTTCATGAAAATGTTCAACTTTTTTAAAGCCGAAATCCTGTCGTGAAAATTTTCAACTTTTTTGAATCCGAAATACTTCATGAAAATGTTCGACTTTTTTAAAGCCGAAATCCTGTCGTGAAAATTTTCAACTTTTTTGAAACCGAAATCTTTTCATGAAAATTTTCAACTTTTTTGAAGCTGAAATACTTCATGAAAATGTTGGACTTTTTTAAAGTCGAAATCCTGTCGTGAAAATTTTCAACTCTTTTGAAGCCGAAATCTTTTCATGAAAATTTTCAACTTTTTTGAAGCCGAAATCTTTTCATGAAAATTTTCAACTTTTTTGAAGCTGAATTACTTCATGAAAATGTTCGACTTTTTTAAAGCCGAAATCCTGTCGTGAAAATTTTCAACTTTTTTGAAGCCGAAATCTTTTCATGAAAATTTTCAACTTTTTTGAAGCCGAAATCTTTTCATGAAAACTTTCAACTTTTTTTAAGCTGAAATACTTCATGAAAATGTTCGACTTTTTTAAAGCCGAAATCCTGTCGTGAAAATTTTCAACTTTTTTGAATCCGAAATACTTCATGAAAATGTTCGACTTTTTTGTAGCCGAAATCCTGTCGTGAAAATTTTCAACTTTTTTGAAGCCGAAATCTTTTCATGAAAATTTTAAACTTTTTTGAAGCCGAAATCTTTTCATGAAAATGTTCAACTTTTTTGAAGCCGAAATCTTTTCATGAAAATTTTCAACTTTTTTGAAGCTGAAATACTTCATGAAAATTTTCAACTTTTTTGAAGCCGAAATACTTCATGAAAATGTTGGACTTTTTTAAAGTCGAAATCCTGTCGTGAAAATTTTCAACTCTTTTGAAGCTGAAATCTTTTCATGAAAATTTTCAACTTTTTTGAAGCCGAAATCTTTTCATGAAAATTTTCAACTTTTTTGAAGCTGAATTACTTCATGAAAATGTTCGACTTTTTTAAAGCCGAAATCCTGTCGTGAAAATTTTCAACTTTTTTGAAGCCGAAATCTTTTCATGAAAATTTTCAACTTTTTTGAAGCCGAAATCTTTTCATGAAAACTTTCAACTTTTTTTAAGCTGAAATACTTCATGAAAATGTTCGACTTTTTTAAAGCCGAAATCCTGTCGTGAAAATTTTCAACTTTTTTGAATCCGAAATACTTCATGAAAATGTTGGACTTTTTTGTAGCCGAAATCCTGTCGAGAAAATTTTCAACTTTTTTGAAGCCGAAATCTTTTCATGAAAATTTTAAACTTTTTTGAAGCCGAAATCTTTTCATGAAAATTTTCAACTTTTTTGAAGCCGAAATCTTTTCCTGAAAATTTTCAACTTTTTTGAAGCTGAAATACTTCATAAAAATGTTCGACTTTTTTAACGCCGAAATCCTGTCGTGAAAATTTTCAACTTTTTTGAATCCGAAATACTTCATGAAAATTTTCAACTTTTTTGAAGCCGAAATACTTCATGAAAATGTTGGACTTTTTTAAAGTCGAAATCCTGTCGTGAAAATTTTCAACTCTTTTGAAGCCGAAATCTTTTCATGAAAATTTTCAACTTTTTTGAAGCAGAAATCTTTTCATGAAAATTTTCAACTTTTTTGAAGCTGAATTACTTCATGAAAATGTTCAACTTTTTTAAAGCCGAAATCCTGTCATGAAAATTTTCAACTTTTTTGAAGCCGAAATCTTTTCATGAAAATTTTCAACTTTTTTGAAGCCGAAATCTTTTCATGAAAATTTTCAACTTTTTTTAAGCTGAAATACTTCATGAAAATGTTCGACTTTTTTAAAGCCGAAATCCTGTCGTGAAAATTTTCAACTTTTTTGAATCCGAAATACTTCATGAAAATGTTCAACTTTTTTGAAGCTGAAATACTTCATGAAAATGTTCGACTTTTTTAAAGCCGAAATCCTGTCGTGAAAATTTTCAACTTTTTTGAAACCGAAATCTTTTCATGAAAATTTTCAACTTTTTTTAAGCTGAAATACTTCATGAAAATGTTCGACTTTTTTAAAGCCGAAATCCTGTCGTGAAAATTTTCAACTTTTTTGAATCCGAAATACTTCATGAAAATGTTCGACTTTTTTAAAGCCGAAATCCTGTCGTGAAAATTTTCAACTTTTTTGAAGCCGAAATCTTTTCATGAAAATTTTCAACTTTTTTTAAGCTGAAATACTTCATGAAAATGTTCGACTTTTTTAAAGCCGAAATCCTGTCGTGAAAATTTTCAACTTTTTTGAATCCGAAATACTTCATGAAAATGTTCGACTTTTTTAAAGCCGAAATCCTGTCGTGAAAATTTTCAACTTTTTTTAAACCGAAATCTTTTCATGAAAATTTTCAACTTTTTTGAAGCTGAAATACTTCATGAAAATGTTCGACTTTTTTAAAGCCGAAATCCTGTCGTGAAAATTTTCAACTTTTTGAATCCGAAATACTTCATGAAAATGTTCGACTTTTTTAAAGCCGAAATCCTGTCGTGAAAATTTTCAACTTTTTTGAAACCGAAATCTTTTCATGAAAATTTTCAACTTTTTTTAAGCTGAAATACTTCATGAAAATGTTCGACTTTTTTAAAGCCGAAATCCTGTCGTGAAAATTTTCAACTTTTTTGAAGCCGAAATCTTTTCATGAAAATTTTCAACTTTTTTGAAGCCGAAATCTTTTCATGAAAATTTTCAACTTTTTTGAAGCCGAAATCTTTTCATGAAAATTTTCAACTTTTTTGAAGCTGAAATCCTGTCGTGAAAATTTTCAACTCTTTTGAAGCCGAAATCTTTTCATGAAAATTTTCAACTTTTTTGAAGCTGAATTACTTCATGAAAATGTTCGACTTTTTTAAAGCCGAAATCCTGTCGTGAAAATTTTCAACTTTTTTGAAGCCGAAATCTTTTCATGAAAATTTTCAACTTTTTTGAAGCCGAAATCTTTTCATGAAAATTTTCAACTTTTTTTAATCTGAAATACTTCATGAAAATGTTCGACTTTTTTAAAGCCGAAATCCTGTCGTGAAAATTTTCAACTTTTTTGAAGCCGAAATCTTCTCGTGAAAATTTTCAACTTTTTTGAAGCTGAAATACTTCATGAAAATGTTCAACTTTTTTGAAGCTGAAATACTTCATGAAAATGTTCGACTTTTTTAAAGCCGAAATCCTGTCGTGAAAATTTTCAACTTTTTTGAAACCGAAATCTTTTCATGAAAATTTTCAACTTTTTTTAAGCTGAAATACTTCATGAAAATGTTCGACTTTTTTAAAGCCGAAATCCTGTCGTGAAAATTTTCAACTTTTTTGAATCCGAAATACTTCATGAAAATGTTCGACTTTTTTAAAGCCGAAATCCTGTCGTGAAAATTTTCAACTTTTTTGAAGCCGAAATCTTTTCATGAAAATTTTCAACTTTTTTTAAGCTGAAATACTTCATGAAAATGTTCGACTTTTTTAAAGCCGAAATCCTGTCGTGAAAATTTTCAACTTTTTTGAATCCGAAATACTTCATGAAAATGTTCGACTTTTTTAAAGCCGAAATCCTGTCGTGAAAATTTTCAACTTTTTTGAAACCGAAATCTTTTCATGAAAATTTTCAACTTTTTTGAAGCTGAAATACTTCATGAAAATGTTGGACTTTTTTAAAGTCGAAATCCTGTCGTGAAAATTTTCAACTCTTTTGAAGCCGAAATCTTTTCATGAAAATTTTCAACTTTTTTGAAGCCGAAATCTTTTCATGAAAATTTTCAACTTTTTTGAAGCTGAATTACTTCATGAAAATGTTCGACTTTTTTAAAGCCGAAATCCTGTCGTGAAAATTTTCAACTTTTTTGAAGCCGAAATCTTTTCATGAAAATTTTCAACTTTTTTGAAGCCGAAATCTTTTCATGAAAACTTTCAACTTTTTTTAAGCTGAAATACTTCATGAAAATGTTCGACTTTTTTAAAGCCGAAATCCTGTCGTGAAAATTTTCAACTTTTTTGAATCCGAAATACTTCATGAAAATGTTCGACTTTTTTGTAGCCGAAATCCTGTCGTGAAAATTTTCAACTTTTTTGAAGCCGAAATCTTTCCATGAAAATTTTAAACTTTTTTGAAGCCGAAATCTTTTCATGAAAATTTTCAACTTTTTTGAAGCCGAAATCTTTTCATGAAAATTTTCAACTTTTTTGAAGCTGAAATACTTCATAAAAATGTTCGACTTTTTTAATGCCGAAATCCTGTCGTGAAAATTTTCAACTTTTTTGAATCCGAAATACTTCATGAAAATTTTCAACTTTTTTGAAGCCGAAATACTTCATGAAAATGTTGGACTTTTTTAAAGTCGAAATCCTGTCGTGAAAATTTTCAACTCTTTTGAAGCCGAAATCTTTTCATGAAAATTTTCAACTTTTTTGAAGCCGAAATCTTTTCATGAAAATTTTCAACTTTTTTGAAGCTGAATTACTTCATGAAAATGTTCAACTTTTTTAAAGCCGAAATCCTGTCGTGAAAATTTTCAACTTTTTTGAAGCCGAAATCTTTTCATGAAAATTTTCAACTTTTTTGAAGCCGAAATCTTTTCATGAAAATTTTCAACTTTTTTTAAGCTGAAATACTTCATGAAAATGTTCGACTTTTTTAAAGCCGAAATCCTGTCGTGAAAATTTTCAACTTTTTTGAATCCGAAATACTTCATGAAAATGTTCAACTTTTTTGAAGCTGAAATACTTCATGAAAATGTTCGACTTTTTTAAAGCCGAAATCCTGTCGTGAAAATTTTCAACTTTTTTGAAACCGAAATCTTTTCATGAAAATTTTCAACTTTTTTTAAGCTGAAATACTTCATGAAAATGTTCGACTTTTTTAAAGCCGAAATCCTGTCGTGAAAATTTTCAACTTTTTTGAATCCGAAATACTTCATGAAAATGTTCGACTTTTTTAAAGCCGAAATCCTGTCGTGAAAATTTTCAACTTTTTTGAAGCCGAAATCTTTTCATGAAAATTTTCAACTTTTTTTAAGCTGAAATACTTCATGAAAATGTTCGACTTTTTTAAAGCCGAAATCCTGTCGTGAAAATTTTCAACTTTTTTGAATCCGAAATACTTCATGAAAATGTTCGACTTTTTTAAAGCCGAAATCCTGTCGTGAAAATTTTCAACTTTTTTGAAACCGAAATCTTTTCATGAAAATTTTCAACTTTTTTGAAGCTGAAATACTTCATGAAAATGTTGGACTTTTTTAAAGTCGAAATCCTGTCGTGAAAATTTTCAACTCTTTTGAAGCCGAAATCTTTTCATGAAAATTTTCAACTTTTTTGAAGCCGAAATCTTTTCATGAAAATTTTCAACTTTTTTGAAGCTGAATTACTTCATGAAAATGTTCGACTTTTTTAAAGCCGAAATCCTGTCGTGAAAATTTTCAACTTTTTTGAAGCCGAAATCTTTTCATGAAAATTTTCAACTTTTTTGAAGCCGAAATCTTTTCATGAAAACTTTCAACTTTTTTTAAGCTGAAATACTTCATGAAAATGTTCGACTTTTTTAAAGCCGAAATCCTGTCGTGAAAATTTTCAACTTTTTTGAATCCGAAATACTTCATGAAAATGTTCGACTTTTTTGTAGCCGAAATCCTGTCGTGAAAATTTTCAACTTTTTTGAAGCCGAAATCTTTTCATGAAAATTTTAAACTTTTTTGAAGCCGAAATCTTTTCATGAAAATTTTCAACTTTTTTGAAGCCGAAATCTTTTCATGAAAATTTTCAACTTTTTTGAAGCTGAAATACTTCATGAAAATTTTCAACTTTTTTGAAGCCGAAATACTTCATGAAAATGTTGGACTTTTTTAAAGTCGAAATCCTGTCGTGAAAATTTTCAACTCTTTTGAAGCCGAAATCTTTTCATGAAAATTTTCAACTTTTTTGAAGCCGAAATCTTTTCATGAAAATTTTCAACTTTTTTGAAGCTGAATTACTTCATGAAAATGTTCGACTTTTTTAAAGCCGAAATCCTGTCGTGAAAATTTTCAACTTTTTTGAAGCCGAAATCTTTTCATGAAAATTTTCAACTTTTTTGAAGCTGAAATACTTCATGAAAATGTTCAACTTTTTTAAAGCCGAAATCCTGTCGTGAAAATTTTCAACTTTTTTGAATCCGAAATACTTCATGAAAATGTTCGACTTTTTTAAAGCCGAAATCCTGTCGTGAAAATTTTCAACTTTTTTGAAACCGAAATCTTTTCATGAAAATTTTCAACTTTTTTGAAGCTGAAATACTTCATGAAAATGTTGGACTTTTTTAAAGTCGAAATCCTGTCGTGAAAATTTTCAACTCTTTTGAAGCCGAAATCTTTTCATGAAAATTTTCAACTTTTTTGAAGCCGAAATCTTTTCATGAAAATTTTCAACTTTTTTGAAGCTGAATTACTTCATGAAAATGTTCGACTTTTTTAAAGCCGAAATCCTGTCGTGAAAATTTTCAACTTTTTTGAAGCCGAAATCTTTTCATGAAAATTTTCAACTTTTTTGAAGCCGAAATCTTTTCATGAAAACTTTCAACTTTTTTTAAGCTGAAATACTTCATGAAAATGTTCGACTTTTTTAAAGCCGAAATCCTGTCGTGAAAATTTTCAACTTTTTTGAATCCGAAATACTTCATGAAAATGTTCGACTTTTTTGTAGCCGAAATCCTGTCGTGAAAATTTTCAACTTTTTTGAAGCCGAAATCTTTTCATGAAAATTTTAAACTTTTTTGAAGCCGAAATCTTTTCATGAAAATTTTCAACTTTTTTGAAGCCGAAATCTTTTCATGAAAATTTTCAACTTTTTTGAAGCTGAAATACTTCATGAAAATTTTCAACTTTTTTGAAGCCGAAATACTTCATGAAAATGTTGGACTTTTTTAAAGTCGAAATCCTGTCGTGAAAATTTTCAACTCTTTTGAAGCTGAAATCTTTTCATGAAAATTTTCAACTTTTTTGAAGCCGAAATCTTTTCATGAAAATTTTCAACTTTTTTGAAGCTGAATTACTTCATGAAAATGTTCGACTTTTTTAAAGCCGAAATCCTGTCGTGAAAATTTTCAACTTTTTTGAAGCCGAAATCTTTTCATGAAAATTTTCAACTTTTTTGAAGCCGAAATCTTTTCATGAAAACTTTCAACTTTTTTTAAGCTGAAATACTTCATGAAAATGTTCGACTTTTTTAAAGCCGAAATCCTGTCGTGAAAATTTTCAACTTTTTTGAATCCGAAATACTTCATGAAAATGTTGGACTTTTTTGTAGCCGAAATCCTGTCGAGAAAATTTTCAACTTTTTTGAAGCCGAAATCTTTTCATGAAAATTTTAAACTTTTTTGAAGCCGAAATCTTTTCATGAAAATTTTCAACTTTTTTGAAGCCGAAATCTTTTCATGAAAATTTTCAACTTTTTTGAAGCTGAAATACTTCATAAAAATGTTCGACTTTTTTAACGCCGAAATCCTGTCGTGAAAATTTTCAACTTTTTTGAAGCCGAAATCTTTTCATGAAAATTTTAAACTTTTTTGAAGCCGAAATCTTTTCATGAAAATTTTCAACTTTTTTGAAGCCGAAATCTTTTCATGAAAATTTTCAACTTTTTTGAAGCTGAAATACTTCATGAAAATTTTCAACTTTTTTGAAGCCGAAATACTTCATGAAAATGTTGGACTTTTTTAAAGTCGAAATCCTGTCGTGAAAATTTTCAACTCTTTTGAAGCCGAAATCTTTTCATGAAAATTTTCAACTTTTTTGAAGCCGAAATCTTTTCATGAAAATTTTCAACTTTTTTGAAGATGAATTACTTCATGAAAATGTTCGACTTTTTTAAAGCCGAAATCATGTCGTGAAAATTTTCAACTTTTTTGAAGCCGAAATCTTTTCATGAAAATTTTCAACTTTTTTGAAGCTGAAATACTTCATGAAAATGTTCAACTTTTTTAAAGCCGAAATCCTGTCGTGAAAATTTTCAACTTTTTTGAATCCGAAATACTTCATGAAAATGTTCGACTTTTTTAAAGCCGAAATCCTGTCGTGAAAATTTTCAACTTTTTTGAAACCGAAATCTTTTCATGAAAATTTTCAACTTTTTTGAAGCTGAAATACTTCATGAAAATGTTGGACTTTTTTAAAGTCGAAATCCTGTCGTGAAAATTTTCAACTCTTTTGAAGCCGAAATCTTTTCATGAAAATTTTCAACTTTTTTGAAGCCGAAATCTTTTCATGAAAATTTTCAACTTTTTTGAAGCTGAATTACTTCATGAAAATGTTCGAATTTTTTAAAGCCGAAATCCTGTCGTGAAAATTTTCAACTTTTTTGAAGCCGAAATCTTTTCATGAAAATTTTCAACTTTTTTGAAGCCGAAATCTTTTCATGAAAACTTTCAACTTTTTTTAAGCTGAAATGCTTCATGAAAATGTTCGACTTTTTTAAAGCCGAAATCCTGTCGTGAAAATTTTCAACTTTTTTGAATCCGAAATACTTCATGAAAATGTTCGACTTTTTTGTAGCCGAAATCCTGTCGTGAAAATTTTCAACTTTTTTGAAGCCGAAATCTTTTCATGAAAATTTTAAACTTTTTTGAAGCCGAAATCTTTTCATGAAAATTTTCAACTTTTTTGAAGCCGAAATCTTTTCATGAAAATTTTCAACTTTTTTG
This sequence comes from Labrus mixtus, assembly GCF_963584025.1. Taxonomy (NCBI): domain Eukaryota; kingdom Metazoa; phylum Chordata; class Actinopteri; order Labriformes; family Labridae; genus Labrus; species Labrus mixtus. The sequence continues at coordinate 29,442,920 of NC_083624.1, forward strand.
AAGCTGAAATACTTCATGAAAATTTTCAACTTTTTTGAAGCCGAAATACTTCATGAAAATGTTGGACTTTTTTAAAGTCGAAATCCTGTCGTGAAAATTTTCAACTCTTTTGAAGCTGAAATCTTTTCATGAAAATTTTCAACTTTTTTGAAGCCGAAATCTTTTCATGAAAATTTTCAACTTTTTTGAAGCTGAATTACTTCATGAAAATGTTCGACTTTTTTAAAGCCGAAATCCTGTCGTGAAAATTTTCAACTTTTTTGAAGCCGAAATCTTTTCATGAAAATTTTCAACTTTTTTGAAGCCGAAATCTTTTCATGAAAACTTTCAACTTTTTTTAAGCTGAAATACTTCATGAAAATGTTCGACTTTTTTAAAGCCGAAATCCTGTCGTGAAAATTTTCAACTTTTTTGAATCCGAAATACTTCATGAAAATGTTGGACTTTTTTGTAGCCGAAATCCTGTCGAGAAAATTTTCAACTTTTTTGAAGCCGAAATCTTTTCATGAAAATTTTAAACTTTTTTGAAGCCGAAATCTTTTCATGAAAATTTTCAACTTTTTTGAAGCCGAAATCTTTTCATGAAAATTTTCAACTTTTTTGAAGCTGAAATACTTCATAAAAATGTTCGACTTTTTTAACGCCGAAATCCTGTCGTGAAAATTTTCAACTTTTTTGAATCCGAAATACTTCATGAAAATTTTCAACTTTTTTGAAGCCGAAATACTTCATGAAAATGTTGGACTTTTTTAAAGTCGAAATCCTGTCGTGAAAATTTTCAACTCTATTGAAGCCGAAATCTTTTCATGAAAATTTTCAACTTTTTTGAAGCAGAAATCTTTTCATGAAAATTTTCAACTTTTTTGAAGCTGAATTACTTCATGAAAATGTTCAACTTTTTTAAAGCCGAAATCCTATCGTGAAAATTTTCAACTTTTTTGAAGCCGAAATCTTTTCATGAAAATTTTCAACTTTTTTGAAGCCGAAATCTTTTCATGAAAATTTTCAACTTTTTTTAAGCTGAAATACTTCATGAAAATGTTCGACTTTTTTAAAGCCGAAATCCTGTTGTGAAAATTTTCAACTTTTTTGAATCCGAAATACTTCATGAAAATGTTCAACTTTTTTGAAGCTGAAATACTTCATGAAAATGTTCGACTTTTTTAAAGCCGAAATCCTGTCGTGAAAATTTTCAACTTTTTTGAAACCGAAATCTTTTCATGAAAATTTTCAACTTTTTTTAAGCTGAAATACTTCATGAAAATGTTCGACTTTTTTAAAGCCGAAATCCTGTCGTGAAAATTTTCAACTTTTTTGAATCCGAAATACTTCATGAAAATGTTCGACTTTTTTAAAGCCGAAATCCTGTCGTGAAAATTTTCAACTTTTTTGAAGCCGAAATCTTTTCATGAAAATTTTCAACTTTTTTTAAGCTGAAATACTTCATGAAAATGTTCGACTTTTTTAAAGCCGAAATCCTGTCGTGAAAATTTTCAACTTTTTTGAATCCGAAATACTTCATGAAAATGTTCGACTTTTTTAAAGCCGAAATCCTGTCGTGAAAATTTTCAACTTTTTTTAAACCGAAATCTTTTCATGAAAATTTTCAACTTTTTTGAAGCTGAAATACTTCATGAAAATGTTCGACTTTTTTAAAGCCGAAATCCTGTCGTGAAAATTTTCAACTTTTTGAATCCGAAATATATCATGAAAATGTTCGACTTTTTTAAAGCCGAAATCCTGTCGTGAAAATTTTCAACTTTTTTGAAACCGAAATCTTTTCATGAAAATTTTCAACTTTTTTTAAGCTGAAATACTTCATGAAAATGTTCGACTTTTTTAAAGCCGAAATCCTGTCGTGAAAATTTTCAACTTTTTTGAAGCCGAAATCTTTTCATGAAAATTTTCAACTTTTTTGAAGCCGAAATCTTTTCATGAAAATTTTCAACTTTTTTGAAGCCGAAATCTTTTCATGAAAATTTTCAACTTTTTTGAAGCTGAAATACTTCATAAAAATGTTCGACTTTTTTAACGCCGAAATCCTGTCGTGAAAATTTTCAACTCTTTTGAAGCCGAAATCTTTTCATGAAAATTTTCAACTTTTTTGAAGCTGAATTACTTCATGAAAATGTTCGACTTTTTTAAAGCCGAAATCCTGTCGTGAAAATTTTCAACTTTTTTGAAGCCGAAATCTTTTCATGAAAATTTTCAACTTTTTTGAAGCCGAAATCTTTTCATGAAAACTTTCAACTTTTTTTAAGCTGAAATACTTCATGAAAATGTTCGACTTTTTTAAAGCCGAAATCCTGTCGTGAAAATTTTCAACTTTTTTGAATCCGAAATACTTCATGAAAATGTTGGACTTTTTTGTAGCCGAAATCCTGTCGAGAAAATTTTCAACTTTTTTGAAGCCGAAATCTTTTCATGAAAATTTTAAACTTTTTTGAAGCCGAAATCTTTTCATGAAAATTTTCAACTTTTTTGAAGCCGAAATCTTTTCATGAAAATTTTCAACTTTTTTGAAGCTGAAATACTTCATAAAAATGTTCGACTTTTTTAACGCCGAAATCCTGTCGTGAAAATTTTCAACTTTTTTGAATCCGAAATACTTCATGAAAATTTTCAACTTTTTTGAAGCCGAAATACTTCATGAAAATGTTGGACTTTTTTAAAGTCGAAATCCTGTCGTGAAAATTTTCAACTCTATTGAAGCCGAAATCTTTTCATGAAAATTTTCAACTTTTTTGAAGCAGAAATCTTTTCATGAAAATTTTCAACTTTTTTGAAGCTGAATTACTTCATGAAAATGTTCAACTTTTTTAAAGCCGAAATCCTATCGTGAAAATTTTCAACTTTTTTGAAGCCGAAATCTTTTCATGAAAATTTTCAACTTTTTTGAAGCCGAAATCTTTTCATGAAAATTTTCAACTTTTTTTAAGCTGAAATACTTCATGAAAATGTTCGACTTTTTTAAAGCCGAAATCCTGTCGTGAAAATTTTCAACTTTTTTGAATCCGAAATACTTCATGAAAATGTTCAACTTTTTTGAAGCTGAAATACTTCATGAAAATGTTCGACTTTTTTAAAGCCGAAATCCTGTCGTGAAAATTTTCAACTTTTTTGAAACCGAAATCTTTTCATGAAAATTTTCAACTTTTTTTAAGCTGAAATACTTCATGAAAATGTTCGACTTTTTTAAAGCCGAAATCCTGTCGTGAAAATTTTGAACTTTTTTGAATCCGAAATACTTCATGAAAATGTTCGACTTTTTTAAAGCCGAAATCCTGTCGTGAAAATTTTCAACTTTTTGAATCCGAAATACTTCATGAAAATGTTCGACTTTTTTAAAGCCGAAATCCTGTCGTGAAAATTTTCAACTTTTTTGAAACCGAAATCTTTTCATGAAAATTTTCAACTTTTTTTAAGCTGAAATACTTCATGAAAATGTTCGACTTTTTTAAAGCCGAAATCCTGTCGTGAAAATTTTCAACTTTTTTGAAGCCGAAATCTTTTCATGAAAATTTTCAACTTTTTTGAAGCCGAAATCTTTTCATGAAAATTTTCAACTTTTTTGAAGCCGAAATCTTTTCATGAAAATTTTCAACTTTTTTGAAGCTGAAATACTTCATAAAAATGTTCGACTTTTTTAACGCCGAAATCCTGTAGTGAAAATTTTCAACTCTTTTGAAGCCGAAATCTTTTCATGAAAATTTTCAACTTTTTTGAAGCTGAATTACTTCATGAAAATGTTCGACTTTTTTAAAGCCGAAATCCTGTCGTGAAAATTTTCAACTTTTTTGAAGCCGAAATCTTTTCATGAAAATTTTCAACTTTTTTGAAGCCGAAATCTTTTCATGAAAATTTTCAACTTTTTTTAAGCTGAAATACTTCATGAAAATGTTCGACTTTTTTAAAGCCGAAATCCTGTCGTGAAAATTTTCAACTTTTTTGAATCCGAAATACTTCATGAAAATGTTGGACTTTTTTGAAGCCGAAATACTTCATGAAAATGTTGGACTTTTTTAAAGTCGAAATCCTGTCGTGAAAATTTTCAACTCTTTTGAAGCCGAAATCTTTTCATGAAAATTTTCAACTTTTTTGAAGCAGAAATCTTTTCATGAAAATTTTCAACTTTTTTTAAGCTGAAATACTTCATGAAAATGTTCGACTTTTTTAAAGCCGAAATCCTGTCGTGAAAATTTTCAACTTTTTTGAATCCGAAATACTTCATGAAAATGTTCAACTTTTTTGAAGCTGAAATACTTCATGAAAATGTTCGACTTTTTTAAAGCCGAAATCCTGTCGTGAAAATTTTCAACTTTTTTGAAACCGAAATCTTTTCATGAAAATTTTCAACTTTTTTTAAGCTGAAATACTTCATGAAAATGTTCGACTTTTTTAAAGCCGAAATCCTGTCGTGAAAATTTTCAACTTTTTTGAATCCGAAATACTTCATGAAAATGTTCGACTTTTTTAAAGCCGAAATCCTGTCGTGAAAATTTTCAACTTTTTTGAAGCCGAAATCTTTTCATGAAAATTTTCAACTTTTTTTAAGCTGAAATACTTCATGAAAATGTTCGACTTTTTTAAAGCCGAAATCCTGTCGTGAAAATTTTCAACTTTTTTGAATCCGAAATACTTCATGAAAATGTTCGACTTTTTTAAAGCCGAAATCCTGTCGTGAAAATTTTCAACTTTTTTTAAACCGAAATCTTTTCATGAAAATTTTCAACTTTTTTGAAGCCGAAATCTTTTCATGAAAATTTTAAACTTTTTTGAAGCCGAAATCTTTTCATGAAAATTTTCAACTTTTTTGAAGCCGAAATCTTTTCATGAAAATTTTCAACTTTTTTGAAGCTGAAATACTTCATAAAAATGTTCGACTTTTTTAACGCCGAAATCCTGTCGTGAAAATTTTCAACTTTTTTGAATCCGAAATACTTCATGAAAATTTTCAACTTTTTTGAAGCCGAAATACTTCATGAAAATGTTGGACTTTTTTAAAGTCGAAATCCTGTCGTGAAAATTTTCAACTCTTTTGAAGCCGAAATCTTTTCATGAAAATTTTCAACTTTTTTGAAGCAGAAATCTTTTCATGAAAATTTTCAACTTTTTTGAAGCTGAATTACTTCATGAAAATGTTCAACTTTTTTAAAGCCGAAATCCTATCGTGAAAATTTTCAACTTTTTTGAAGCCGAAATCTTTTCATGAAAATTTTCAACTTTTTTGAAGCCGAAATCTTTTCATGAAAATTTTCAACTTTTTTTAAGCTGAAATACTTCATGAAAATGTTCGACTTTTTTAAAGCCGAAATCCTGTCGTGAAAATTTTCAACTTTTTTGAATCCGAAATACTTCATGAAAATGTTCAACTTTTTTGAAGCTGAAATACTTCATGAAAATGTTCGACTTTTTTAAAGCCGAAATCCTGTCGTGAAAATTTTCAACTTTTTTGAAACCGAAATCTTTTCATGAAAATTTTCAACTTTTTTTAAGCTGAAATACTTCATGAAAATGTTCGACTTTTTTAAAGCCGAAATCCTGTCGTGAAAATTTTCAACTTTTTTGAATCCGAAATACTTCATGAAAATGTTCGACTTTTTTAAAGCCGAAATCCTGTCGTGAAAATTTTCAACTTTTTTGAAGCCGAAATCTTTTCATGAAAATTTTCAACTTTTTTTAAGCTGAAATACTTCATGAAAATGTTCGACTTTTTTAAAGCCGAAATCCTGTCGTGAAAATTTTCAACTTTTTTGAATCCGAAATACTTCATGAAAATGTTCGACTTTTTTAAAGCCGAAATCCTGTCGTGAAAATTTTCAACTTTTTTTAAACCGAAATCTTTTCATGAAAATTTTCAACTTTTTTGAAGCCGAAATCTTTTCATGAAAATTTTCAACTTTTTTGAAGCCGAAATCTTTTCATGAAAATTTTCAACTTTTTTGAAGCTGAAATACTTCATAAAAATGTTCGACTTTTTTAACGCCGAAATCCTGTCGTGAAAATTTTCAACTCTTTTGAAGCCGAAATCTTTTCATGAAAATTTTCAACTTTTTTGAAGCTGAATTACTTCATGAAAATGTTCGACTTTTTTAAAGCCGAAATCCTGTCGTGAAAATTTTCAACTTTTTTGATGCCGAAATCTTTTCATGAAAATTTTCAACTTTTTTGAAGCCGAAATCTTTTCATGAAAACTTTCAACTTTTTTTAAGCTGAAATACTTCATGAAAATGTTCGACTTTTTTAAAGCCGAAATCCTGTCGTGAAAATTTTCAACTTTTTTGAATCCGAAATACTTCATGAAAATGTTGGACTTTTTTGTAGCCGAAATCCTGTCGAGAAAATTTTCAACTTTTTTGAAGCCGAAATCTTTTCATGAAAATTTTAAACTTTTTTGAAGCCGAAATCTTTTCATGAAAATTTTCAACTTTTTTGAAGCCGAAATCTTTTCATGAAAATTTTCAACTTTTTTGAAGCTGAAATACTTCATAAAAATGTTCGACTTTTTTAACGCCGAAATCCTGTCGTGAAAATTTTCAACTTTTTTGAATCCGAAATACTTCATGAAAATTTTCAACTTTTTTGAAGCCGAAATACTTCATGAAAATGTTGGACTTTTTTAAAGTCGAAATCCTGTCGTGAAAATTTTCAACTCTTTTGAAGCCGAAATCTTTTCATGAAAATTTTCAACTTTTTTGAAGCAGAAATCTTTTCATGAAAATTTTCAACTTTTTTGAAGCTGAATTACTTCATGAAAATGTTCAACTTTTTTAAAGCCGAAATCCTATCGTGAAAATTTTCAACTTTTTTGAAGCCGAAATCTTTTCATGAAAATTTTCAACTTTTTTGAAGCCGAAATCTTTTCATGAAAATTTTCAACTTTTTTTAAGCTGAAATACTTCATGAAAATGTTCGACTTTTTTAAAGCCGAAATCCTGTCGTGAAAATTTTCAACTTTTTTGAATCCGAAATACTTCATGAAAATGTTCAACTTTTTTGAAGCTGAAATACTTCATGAAAATGTTCGACTTTTTTAAAGCCGAAATCCTGTCGTGAAAATTTTCAACTTTTTTGAAACCGAAATCTTTTCATGAAAATTTTCAACTTTTTTTAAGCTGAAATACTTCATGAAAATGTTCGACTTTTTTAAAGCCGAAATCCTGTCGTGAAAATTTTCAACTTTTTTGAATCCGAAATACTTCATGAAAATGTTCGACTTTTTTAAAGCCGAAATCCTGTCGTGAAAATTTTCAACTTTTTTGAAGCCGAAATCTTTTCATGAAAATTTTCAACTTTTTTTAAGCTGAAATACTTCATGAAAATGTTCGACTTTTTTAAAGCCGAAATCCTGTCGTGAAAATTTTCAACTTTTTTGAATCCGAAATACTTCATGAAAATGTTCGACTTTTTTAAAGCCGAAATCCTGTCGTGAAAATTTTCAACTTTTTTTAAACCGAAATCTTTTCATGAAAATTTTCAACTTTTTTGAAGCTGAAATACTTCATGAAAATGTTCGACTTTTTTAAAGCCGAAATCCTGTCGTGAAAATTTTCAACTTTTTTGAATCCGAAATACTTCATGAAAATGTTCGACTTTTTTAAAGCCGAAATCCTGTCGTGAAAATTTTCAACTTTTTTGAAGCCGAAATCTTTTCATGAAAATTTTCAACTTTTTTTAAGCTGAAATACTTCATGAAAATGTTCGACTTTTTTAAAGCCGAAATCCTGTCGTGAAAATTTTCAACTTTTTTGAATCCGAAATACTTCATGAAAATGTTCGACTTTTTTAAAGCCGAAATCCTGTCGTGAAAATTTTCAACTTTTTTTAAACCGAAATCTTTTCATGAAAATTTTCAACTTTTTTGAAGCTGAAATACTTCATGAAAATGTTCGACTTTTTTAAAGCCGAAATCCTGTCGTGAAAATTTTCAACTTTTTGAATCCGAAATACTTCATGAAAATGTTCGACTTTTTTAAAGCCGAAATCCTGTCGTGAAAATTTTCAACTTTTTTGAAACCGAAATCTTTTCATGAAAATTTTCAACTTTTTTTAAGCTGAAATACTTCATGAAAATATTCGACTTTTTTAAAGCCGAAATCCTGTCGTGAAAATTTTCAACTTTTTTGAAGCCGAAATCTTTTCATGAAAATTTTCAACTTTTTTGAAGCCGAAATCTTTTCATGAAAATTTTCAACTTTTTTGAAGCCGAAATCTTTTCATGAAAATTTTCAACTTTTTTGAAGCTGAAATACTTCATAAAAATGTTCGACTTTTTTAACGCCGAAATCCTGTCGTGAAAATTTTCAACTCTTTTGAAGCCGAAATCTTTTCATGAAAATTTTCAACTTTTTTGAAGCTGAATTACTTCATGAAAATGTTCGACTTTTTTAAAGCCGAAATCCTGTCGTGAAAATTTTCAACTTTTTTGAAGCCGAAATCTTTTCATGAAAATTTTCAACTTTTTTGAAGCCGAAATCTTTTCATGAAAATTTTCAACTTTTTTTAAGCTGAAATACTTCATGAAAATGTTCGACTTTTTTAAAGCCGAAATCCTGTCGTGAAAATTTTCAACTTTTTTGAATCCGAAATACTTCATGAAAATTTTCAACTTTTTTGAAGCCGAAATACTTCATGAAAATGTTGGACTTTTTTAAAGTCGAAATCCTGTCGTGAAAATTTTCAACTCTTTTGAAGCCGAAATCTTTTCATGAAAATTTTCAACTTTTTTGAAGCAGAAATCTTTTCATGAAAATTTTCAACTTTTTTGAAGCTGAATTACTTCATGAAAATGTTCAACTTTTTTAAAGCCGAAATCCTATCGTGAAAATTTTCAACTTTTTTGAAGCCGAAATCTTTTCATGAAAATTTTCAACTTTTTTGAAGCCGAAATCTTTTCATGAAAATTTTCAACTTTTTTTAAGCTGAAATACTTCATGAAAATGTTCGACTTTTTTAAAGCCGAAATCCTGTCGTGAAAATTTTCAACTTTTTTGAATCCGAAATACTTCATGAAAATGTTCAACTTTTTTGAAGCTGAAATACTTCATGAAAATGTTCGACTTTTTTAAAGCCGAAATCCTGTCGTGAAAATTTTCAACTTTTTTGAAACCGAAATCTTTTCATGAAAATTTTCAACTTTTTTTAAGCTGAAATACTTCATGAAAATGTTCGACTTTTTTAAAGCCGAAATCCTGTCGTGAAAATTTTCAACTTTTTTGAATCCGAAATACTTCATGAAAATGTTCGACTTTTTTAAAGCCGAAATCCTGTCGTGAAAATTTTCAACTTTTTTGAAGCCGAAATCTTTTCATGAAAATTTTCAACTTTTTTTAAGCTGAAATACTTCATGAAAATGTTCGACTTTTTTAAAGCCGAAATCCTGTCGTGAAAATTTTCAACTTTTTTGAATCCGAAATACTTCATGAAAATGTTCGACTTTTTTAAAGCCGAAATCCTGTCGTGAAAATTTTCAACTTTTTTTAAACCGAAATCTTTTCATGAAAATTTTCAACTTTTTTGAAGCCGAAATCTTTTCATGAAAATTTTCAACTTTTTTGAAGCCGAAATCTTTTCATGAAAATTTTCAACTTTTTTGAAGCTGAAATACTTCATAAAAATGTTCGACTTTTTTAACGCCGAAATCCTGTCGTGAAAATTTTCAACTCTTTTGAAGCCGAAATCTTTTCATGAAAATTTTCAACTTTTTTGAAGCTGAATTACTTCATGAAAATGTTCGACTTTTTTAAAGCCGAAATCCTGTCGTGAAAATTTTCAACTTTTTTGATGCCGAAATCTTTTCATGAAAATTTTCAACTTTTTTGAAGCCGAAATCTTTTCATGAAAACTTTCAACTTTTTTTAAGCTGAAATACTTCATGAAAATGTTCGACTTTTTTAAAGCCGAAATCCTGTCGTGAAAATTTTCAACTTTTTTGAATCCGAAATACTTCATGAAAATGTTGGACTTTTTTGTAGCCGAAATCCTGTCGAGAAAATTTTCAACTTTTTTGAAGCCGAAATCTTTTCATGAAAATTTTAAACTTTTTTGAAGCCGAAATCTTTTCATGAAAATTTTCAACTTTTTTGAAGCCGAAATCTTTTCATGAAAATTTTCAACTTTTTTGAAGCTGAAATACTTCATAAAAATGTTCGACTTTTTTAACGCCGAAATCCTGTCGTGAAAATTTTCAACTTTTTTGAATCCGAAATACTTCATGAAAATTTTCAACTTTTTTGAAGCCGAAATACTTCATGAAAATGTTGGACTTTTTTAAAGTCGAAATCCTGTCGTGAAAATTTTCAACTCTTTTGAAGCCGAAATCTTTTCATGAAAATTTTCAACTTTTTTGAAGCAGAAATCTTTTCATGAAAATTTTCAACTTTTTTGAAGCTGAATTACTTCATGAAAATGTTCAACTTTTTTAAAGCCGAAATCCTATCGTGAAAATTTTCAACTTTTTTGAAGCCGAAATCTTTTCATGAAAATTTTCAACTTTTTTGAAGCCGAAATCTTTTCATGAAAATTTTCAACTTTTTTTAAGCTGAAATACTTCATGAAAATGTTCGACTTTTTTAAAGCCGAAATCCTGTCGTGAAAATTTTCAACTTTTTTGAATCCGAAATACTTCATGAAAATGTTCAACTTTTTTGAAGCTGAAATACTTCATGAAAATGTTCGACTTTTTTAAAGCCGAAATCCTGTCGTGAAAATTTTCAACTTTTTTGAAACCGAAATCTTTTCATGAAAATTTTCAACTTTTTTTAAGCTGAAATACTTCATGAAAATGTTCGACTTTTTTAAAGCCGAAATCCTGTCGTGAAAATTTTCAACTTTTTTGAATCCGAAATACTTCATGAAAATGTTCGACTTTTTTAAAGCCGAAATCCTGTCGTGAAAATTTTCAACTTTTTTGAAGCCGAAATCTTTTCATGAAAATTTTCAACTTTTTTTAAGCTGAAATACTTCATGAAAATGTTCGACTTTTTTAAAGCCGAAATCCTGTCGTGAAAATTTTCAACTTTTTTGAATCCGAAATACTTCATGAAAATGTTCGACTTTTTTAAAGCCGAAATCCTGTCGTGAAAATTTTCAACTTTTTTTAAACCGAAATCTTTTCATGAAAATTTTCAACTTTTTTGAAGCTGAAATACTTCATGAAAATGTTCGACTTTTTTAAAGCCGAAATCCTGTCGTGAAAATTTTCAACTTTTTTGAATCCGAAATACTTCATGAAAATGTTCGACTTTTTTAAAGCCGAAATCCTGTCGTGAAAATTTTCAACTTTTTTGAAGCCGAAATCTTTTCATGAAAATTTTCAACTTTTTTTAAGCTGAAATACTTCATGAAAATGTTCGACTTTTTTAAAGCCGAAATCCTGTCGTGAAAATTTTCAACTTTTTTGAATCCGAAATACTTCATGAAAATGTTCGACTTTTTTAAAGCCGAAATCCTGTCGTGAAAATTTTCAACTTTTTTTAAACCGAAATCTTTTCATGAAAATTTTCAACTTTTTTGAAGCCGAAATCTTTTCATGAAAATTTTCAACTTTTTTGAAGCCGAAATCTTTTCATGAAAATTTTCAACTTTTTTGAAGCTGAAATACTTCATAAAAATGTTCGACTTTTTTAACGCCGAAATCCTGTCGTGAAAATTTTCAACTCTTTTGAAGCCGAAATCTTTTCATGAAAATTTTCAACTTTTTTGAAGCTGAATTACTTCATGAAAATGTTCGACTTTTTTAAAGCCGAAATCCTGTCGTGAAAATTTTCAACTTTTTTGATGCCGAAATCTTTTCATGAAAATTTTCAACTTTTTTGAAGCCGAAATCTTTTCATGAAAACTTTCAACTTTTTTTAAGCTGAAATACTTCATGAAAATGTTCGACTTTTTTAAAGCCGAAATCCTGTCGTGAAAATTTTCAACTTTTTTGAATCCGAAATACTTCATGAAAATGTTGGACTTTTTTGTAGCCGAAATCCTGTCGAGAAAATTTTCAACTTTTTTGAAGCCGAAATCTTTTCATGAAAATTTTAAACTTTTTTGAAGCCGAAATCTTTTCATGAAAATTTTCAACTTTTTTGAAGCCGAAATCTTTTCATGAAAATTTTCAACTTTTTTGAAGCTGAAATACTTCATAAAAATGTTCGACTTTTTTAACGCCGAAATCCTGTCGTGAAAATTTTCAACTTTTTTGAATCCGAAATACTTCATGAAAATTTTCAACTTTTTTGAAGCCGAAATACTTCATGAAAATGTTGGACTTTTTTAAAGTCGAAATCCTGTCGTGAAAATTTTCAACTCTTTTGAAGCCGAAATCTTTTCATGAAAATTTTCAACTTTTTTGAAGCAGAAATCTTTTCATGAAAATTTTCAACTTTTTTGAAGCTGAATTACTTCATGAAAATGTTCAACTTTTTTAAAGCCGAAATCCTATCGTGAAAATTTTCAACTTTTTTGAAGCCGAAATCTTTTCATGAAAATTTTCAACTTTTTTGAAGCCGAAATCTTTTCATGAAAATTTTCAACTTTTTTTAAGCTGAAATACTTCATGAAAATGTTCGACTTTTTTAAAGCCGAAATCCTGTCGTGAAAATTTTCAACTTTTTTGAATCCGAAATACTTCATGAAAATGTTCAACTTTTTTGAAGCTGAAATACTTCATGAAAATGTTCGACTTTTTTAAAGCCGAAATCCTGTCGTGAAAATTTTCAACTTTTTTGAAACCGAAATCTTTTCATGAAAATTTTCAACTTTTTTTAAGCTGAAATACTTCATGAAAATGTTCGACTTTTTTAAAGCCGAAATCCTGTCGTGAAAATTTTCAACTTTTTTGAATCCGAAATACTTCATGAAAATGTTCGACTTTTTTAAAGCCGAAATCCTGTCGTGAAAATTTTCAACTTTTTTGAAGCCGAAATCTTTTCATGAAAATTTTCAACTTTTTTTAAGCTGAAATACTTCATGAAAATGTTCGACTTTTTTAAAGCCGAAATCCTGTCGTGAAAATTTTCAACTTTTTTGAATCCGAAATACTTCATGAAAATGTTCGACTTTTTTAAAGCCGAAATCCTGTCGTGAAAATTTTCAACTTTTTTTAAACCGAAATCTTTTCATGAAAATTTTCAACTTTTTTGAAGCTGAAATACTTCATGAAAATGTTCGACTTTTTTAAAGCCGAAATCCTGTCGTGAAAATTTTCAACTTTTTTGAATCCGAAATACTTCATGAAAATGTTCGACTTTTTTAAAGCCGAAATCCTGTCGTGAAAATTTTCAACTTTTTTGAAGCCGAAATCTTTTCATGAAAATTTTCAACTTTTTTTAAGCTGAAATACTTCATGAAAATGTTCGACTTTTTTAAAGCCGAAATCCTGTCGTGAAAATTTTCAACTTTTTTGAATCCGAAATACTTCATGAAAATGTTCGACTTTTTTAAAGCCGAAATCCTGTCGTGAAAATTTTCAACTTTTTTTAAACCGAAATCTTTTCATGAAAATTTTCAACTTTTTTGAAGCTGAAATACTTCATGAAAATGTTCGACTTTTTTAAAGCCGAAATCCTGTCGTGAAAATTTTCAACTTTTTGAATCCGAAATACTTCATGAAAATGTTCGACTTTTTTAAAGCCGAAATCCTGTCGTGAAAATTTTCAACTTTTTTGAAACCGAAATCTTTTCATGAAAATTTTCAACTTTTTTTAAGCTGAAATACTTCATGAAAATGTTCGACTTTTTTAAAGCCGAAATCCTGTCGTGAAAATTTTCAACTTTTTTGAAGCCGAAATCTTTTCATGAAAATTTTCAACTTTTTTGAAGCCGAAATCTTTTCATGAAAATTTTCAACTTTTTTGAAGCCGAAATCTTTTCATGAAAATTTTCAACTTTTTTGAAGCTGAAATACTTCATAAAAATGTTCGACTTTTTTAACGCCGAAATCCTGTCGTGAAAATTTTCAACTCTTTTGAAGCCGAAATCTTTTCATGAAAATTTTCAACTTTTTTGAAGCTGAATTACTTCATGAAAATGTTCGACTTTTTTAAAGCCGAAATCCTGTCGTGAAAATTTTCAACTTTTTTGAAGCCGAAATCTTTTCATGAAAATTTTCAACTTTTTTGAAGCCGAAATCTTTTCATGAAAATTTTCAACTTTTTTTAAGCTGAAATACTTCATGAAAATGTTCGACTTTTTTAAAGCCGAAATCCTGTCGTGAAAATTTTCAACTTTTTTGAATCCGAAATACTTCATGAAAATGTTCGACTTTTTTAAAGCCGAAATACTGTCGTGAAAATTTTCAACTTTTTTGAAGCCGAAATCTTCTCGTGAAAATTTTCAACTTTTTTGAAGCTGAAATACTTCATGAAAATGTTCGACTTTTTTAAAGCCGAAATCCTGTCGTGAAAATTTTCAACTTTTTGAATCCGAAATACTTCATGAAAATGTTCGACTTTTTTAAAGCCGAAATCCTGTCGTGAAAATTTTCAACTTTTTTGAAACCGAAATCTTTTCATGAAAATTTTCAACTTTTTTTAAGCTGAAATACTTCATGAAAATGTTCGACTTTTTTAAAGCCGAAATCCTGTCGTGAAAATTTTCAACTTTTTTGAAGCCGAAATCTTTTCATGAAAATTTTCAACTTTTTTGAAGCCGAAATCTTTTCATGAAAATTTTCAACTTTTTTGAAGCCGAAATCTTTTCATGAAAATTTTCAACTTTTTTGAAGCTGAAATACTTCATAAAAATGTTCGACTTTTTTAACGCCGAAATCCTGTCGTGAAAATTTTCAACTCTTTTGAAGCCGAAATCTTTTCATGAAAATTTTCAACTTTTTTGAAGCTGAATTACTTCATGAAAATGTTCGACTTTTTTAAAGCCGAAATCTTGTCGTGAAAATTTTCAACTTTTTTGAAGCCGAAATCTTTTCATGAAAATTTTCAACTTTTTTGAAGCCGAAATCTTTTCATGAAAATTTTCAACTTTTTTTAAGCTGAAATACTTCATGAAAATGTTCGACTTTTTTAAAGCCGAAATCCTGTCAAGAAAATTTTCAACTTTTTTGAATCCGAAATACTTCATGAAAATGTTCGACTTTTTTAAAGCCGAAATCCTGTCGTGAAAATTTTCAACTTTTTTGAAGCCGAAATCTTTTCGTGAAAATTTTCAACTTTTTTTAAGCTGAAATACTTCATGAAAATGTTCGACTTTTTTAAAGCCGAAATCCTGTCGTGAAAATTTTCAACTTTTTTGAAGCCGAAATCTTTTCATGAAAATTTTCAACTTTTTTGAAGCCGAAATCTTTTCATGAAAATTTTCAACTTTTTTTAAGCTGAAATACTTCATGAAAATGTTCGACTTTTTTAAAGCCGAAATCCTGTCAAGAAAATTTTCAACTTTTTTGAATCCGAAATACTTCATGAAAATGTTCGACTTTTTTAAAGCCGAAATCCTGTCGTGAAAATTTTCAACTTTTTTGAAGCCGAAATCTTTTCGTGAAAATTTTCAACTTTTTTTAAGCTGAAATACTTCATGAAAATGTTCGACTTTTTTAAAGCCGAAATCCTGTCGTGAAAATTTTCAACTTTTTTGAATCCGAAATACTTCATGAAAATGTTCGACTTTTTTAAAGCCGAAATCCTGTCGTGAAAATTTTCAACTTTTTTGAAACCGAAATCTTTTCATGAAAATTTTCAACTTTTTTGAAGCCGAAATACTTCATGAAAATGTTCAACTTTTTTGAAGCCGAAATACTTCATGAAAATGTTCAACTTTTTTAAAGCTGAAATCCTGTCTTGAAAATTTTCAACTTTTTTGAAGCCGAAATCTTTTCATGAAAATTTTCAACTTTTTTGAAGCCAAATTCTTTTCATGAAAATTTTCAACTTTTTTGAATCCGAAATACTTCATGAAAATGTTCGACTATTTTGAAGCCGAAATACTTCATGAAAATGTTCGTCTTTTTTAAAGCTGAAATCCTGTCTTGAAAATTTTCAACTTTTTTGAATCCGAAATACTTCATGAAAATGTTCGACTTTTTTAAAGCCGAAATCCTGTCGTGAAAATTTTCAACTTTTTTGAAGCCGAAATCTTTTCATGAAAATTTTCAACTTTTTTGAAGCCGAAATCTTTTCATGAAAATTTTCAACTTTTTTGAAGCCGAAATCTTTTCATGAAAATTTTCAACTTTTTTGAAGCTGAAATACTTCATAAAAATGTTCGACTTTTTTAACGCCGAAATCCTGTCGTGAAAATTTTCAACTCTTTTGAAGCCGAAATCTTTTCATGAAAATTTTCAACTTTTTTGAAGCTGAATTACTTCATGAAAATGTTCGACTTTTTTAAAGCCGAAATCCTGTCGTGAAAATTTTCAACTTTTTTGAAGCCGAAATCTTTTCATGAAAATTTTCAACTTTTTTGAAGCCGAAATCTTTTCATGAAAATTTTCAACTTTTTTTAAGCTGAAATACTTCATGAAAATGTTCGACTTTTTTAAAGCCGAAATCCTGTCAAGAAAATTTTCAACTTTTTTGAATCCGAAATACTTCATGAAAATGTTCGACTTTTTTAAAGCCGAAATCCTGTCGTGAAAATTTTCAACTTTTTTGAAGCCGAAATCTTTTCGTGAAAATTTTCAACTTTTTTTAAGCTGAAATACTTCATGAAAATGTTCGACTTTTTTAAAGCCGAAATCCTGTCGTGAAAATTTTCAACTTTTTTGAATCCGAAATACTTCATGAAAATGTTCGACTTTTTTAAAGCCGAAATCCTGTCGTGAAAATTTTCAACTTTTTTGAAACCGAAATCTTTTCATGAAAATTTTCAACTTTTTTGAAGCCGAAATACTTCATGAAAATGTTCAACTTTTTTGAAGCCGAAATACTTCATGAAAATGTTCAACTTTTTTAAAGCTGAAATCCTGTCTTGAAAATTTTCAACTTTTTTGAAGCCGAAATCTTTTCATGAAAATTTTCAACTTTTTTGAAGCCAAATTCTTTTCATGAAAATTTTCAACTTTTTTGAATCCGAAATACTTCATGAAAATGTTCGACTATTTTGAAGCCGAAATACTTCATGAAAATGTTCGTCTTTTTTAAAGCTGAAATCCTGTCTTGAAAATTTTCAACTTTTTTGAATCCGAAATACTTCATGAAAATGTTCGACTTTTTTAAAGCCGAAATCCTGTCGTGAAAATTTTCAACTTTTTTGAAGCCGAAATCTTTTCATGAAAATTTTCAACTTTTTTGAAGCCGAAATCTTTTCATGAAAATGTTCGACTTTTTTGAAGCTGAAATACTTCATGAAAATGTTCGACTTTTTTAAAGCCGAAATCCTGTCGTGAAAATATTCAAACTTTTTGAGGCCCAAATACTTCATGAAAATGTTCAACTTTTTTGAAGCCGAAATACTTCATGAAAATGTTCGACTTTTTTGAAGCCGAAATACTTCATGAAAACGTTCGACTTTTTTAAAGCCGAAATCCTGTCGTGAAAATTTTCAACTTTTTTAAAGCCGAAATCTTTTCATGAAAATTTTCAACTTTTTTGTAGCCGAAATCTTTTCATGAAAATTTTCAACTTTTTTGAAGCTGAAATACTTCATGAAAATGTTCGACTTTTTTAAAGCCGAAATCCTGTCGTGAAAATTTTCAACTTTTTTGAAGCCCAAATACTTCATGACAATGTTCAACTTTTTTGAAGCCGAAATACTTCATGAAAATGTTCGACTTTTTTAAATCCGAAATCCTGTCGTGAAAATTTTCAACTTTTTTGAATCCGAAATCTTTTCATGAAAATTTTCAACTTTTTTGTAGCCGAAATCTTTTAATGAAAATGTTCAACTTTTTTGAAGCTGAAATACTTCATGAAAATGTTCGACTTTTTTAAAGCCAAAATCCTATCGTGAAAATTTTCAACTTTTTTGAAGCCGAAATCTTTTCATGAAAATTTTCAACTTTTTTGAAGCCAAAATCTTTTCATGAATATTTTCAACTTTTTTGAATCCGAAATACTTCATGAAAATGTTCGAATTTTTTGAAGCCGAAATACTTCATGAAAATGTTCGACTTTTTTGAAGCCGAAATACTTCATGAAAACGTTCGACTTTTTTAAAGCCGAAATCCTGTCGTGAAAATTTTCAACTTTTTTAAAGCCGAAATCTTTTCATGAAAATTTTCAACTTTTTTGTAGCCGAAATCTTTTCATGAAAATTTTCAACTTTTTTGAAGCTGAAATACTTCATGAAAATGTTCGACTTTTTTAAAGCCGAAATCCTGTCGTGAAAATTTTCAACTTTTTTGAAGCCCAAATACTTCATGACAATGTTCAACTTTTTTGAAGCCGAAATACTTCATGAAAATGTTCGACTTTTTTAAATCCGAAATCCTGTCGTGAAAATTTTCAACTTTTTTGAATCCGAAATCTTTTCATGAAAATTTTCAACTTTTTTGTAGCCGAAATCTTTTCATGAAAATGTTCAACTTTTTTGAAGCTGAAATACTTCATGAAAATGTTCGACTTTTTTAAAGCCGAAATCCTGTCGTGAAAATTTTCAACTTTTTTGAAACCGAAATCTTTTCATGAAAATTTTCAACTTTTTTGAAGCTGAAATACTTCATGAAAATGTTCGACTTTTTTAAAGCTGAAATCCTGTCGTGAAAATTTTCAACTTTTTTGAAGCCGAAATCTTTTCATGAAAATTTTCAACTTTTTTGAAGCCGAAATCTTTTCATGAAAATTTTCAACTTTTTTGAAGCTGAAATACTTCATGAAAATGTTCGACTTTTTTAAAGCCGAAATCCTATCGTGAAAATTTTCAACTTTTTTGAATCCGAAATACTTCATGAAAATGTTCGACTTTTTTAAAGCCGAAATCCTGTCGTGAAAATTTTCAACTTTTTTGAAGCCGAAATCTTTTCATGAAAATTTTCAACTTTTTTGAAGCCGAAATCTTTTCATGAAAATGTTCGACTTTTTTGAAGCTGAAATACTTCATGAAAATGTTCGACTTTTTTAAAGCCGAAATCCTGTCGTGAAAATATTCAACCTTTTTGAAGCCCAAATACTTCATGAAAATGTTCAACTTTTTTGAAGCCGAAATACTTCATGAAAATGTTCGACTTTTTTGAAGCCGAAATACTTCATGAAAACGTTCGACTTTTTTAAAGCCGAAATCCTGTCGTGAAAATTTTCAACTTTTTTAAAGCCGAAATCTTTTCATGAAAATTTTCAACTTTTTTGTAGCCGAAATCTTTTCATGAAAATTTTCAACTTTTTTGAAGCTGAAATACTTCATGAAAATGTTCGACTTTTTTAAAGCCGAAATCCTGTCGTGAAAATTTTCAACT
Organism: Labrus mixtus; assembly: GCF_963584025.1. Classification (NCBI taxonomy): domain Eukaryota; kingdom Metazoa; phylum Chordata; class Actinopteri; order Labriformes; family Labridae; genus Labrus; species Labrus mixtus. The sequence goes on from NC_083624.1 coordinate 29,462,253, forward strand.
TTTTTGAAGCCCAAATACTTCATGACAATGTTCAACTTTTTTGAAGCCGAAATACTTCATGAAAATGTTCGACTTTTTTAAATCCGAAATCCTGTCGTGAAAATTTTCAACTTTTTTGAATCCGAAATCTTTTCATGAAAATTTTCAACTTTTTTGTAGCCGAAATCTTTTAATGAAAATGTTCAACTTTTTTGAAGCTGAAATACTTCATGAAAATGTTCGACTTTTTTAAAGCCAAAATCCTATCGTGAAAATTTTCAACTTTTTTGAAGCCGAAATCTTTTCATGAAAATTTTCAACTTTTTTGAAGCCAAAATCTTTTCATGAATATTTTCAACTTTTTTGAATCCGAAATACTTCATGAAAATGTTCGAATTTTTTGAAGCCGAAATACTTCATGAAAATGTTCGACTTTTTTGAAGCCGAAATACTTCATGAAAACGTTCGACTTTTTTAAAGCCGAAATCCTGTCGTGAAAATTTTCAACTTTTTTAAAGCCGAAATCTTTTCATGAAAATTTTCAACTTTTTTGTAGCCGAAATCTTTTCATGAAAATTTTCAACTTTTTTGAAGCTGAAATACTTCATGAAAATGTTCGACTTTTTTAAAGCCGAAATCCTGTCGTGAAAATTTTCAACTTTTTTGAAGCCCAAATACTTCATGACAATGTTCAACTTTTTTGAAGCCGAAATACTTCATGAAAATGTTCGACTTTTTTAAATCCGAAATCCTGTCGTGAAAATTTTCAACTTTTTTGAATCCGAAATCTTTTCATGAAAATTTTCAACTTTTTTGTAGCCGAAATCTTTTCATTAAAATGTTCAACTTTTTTGAAGCTGAAATACTTCATGAAAATGTTCGACTTTTTTAAAGCCGAAATCCTGTCGTGAAAATTTTCAACTTTTTTGAAACCGAAATCTTTTCATGAAAATTTTCAACTTTTTTGAAGCTGAAATACTTCATGAAAATGTTCGACTTTTTTAAAGCCGAAATCCTGTCGTGAAAATTTTCAACTTTTTTGAAGCCGAAATCTTTTCATGAAAATTTTCAACTTTTTTGAAGCCGAAATCTTTTCATGAAAATTTTCAACTTTTTTGAAGCTGAAATACTTCATGAAAATGTTCGACTTTTTTAAAGCCGAAATCCTGTCGTGAAAATTTTCAACTTTTTTGAAGCCCAAATACTTCATGAAAATGTTCGACTTTTTTGAAGCCGAAATACTTCATGAAAATGTTCGACTTTTTTGAAGCTGAAATCCTGTCGTGAAAATTTTCAACCTTTTTGAAGCCCAAATACTTCATGAAAATGTTCAACTTTTTTGAAGCCGAAATACTTCATGAAAATGTTCGACTTTTTTGAAGCCGAAATACTTCATGAAAACGTTCGACTTTTTTAAAGCCGAAATCCTGTCGTGAAAATTTTCAACTTTTTTAAAGCCGAAATCTTTTCATGAAAATTTTCAACTTTTTTGTAGCCGAAATCTTTTCATGAAAATATTCAACTTTTTTGAAGCTGAAATACTTCATGAAAATGTTCGACTTTTTTAAAGCCGAAATCCTGTCGTGAAAATTTTCAACTTTTTTGAAGCCCAAATACTTCATGACAATGTTCAACTTTTTTGAAGCCGAAATACTTCATGAAAATGTTCGACTTTTTTAAATCCGAAATCCTGTCGTGAAAATTTTCAACTTTTTTGAATCCGAAATCTTTTCATGAAAATTTTCAACTTTTTTGTAGCCGAAATCTTTTCATGAAAATGTTCAACTTTTTTGAAGCTGAAATACTTCATGAAAATGTTCGACTTTTTTAAAGCCGAAATCCTGTCGTGAAAATTTTCAACTTTTTTGAAACCGAAATCCTATCGTGAAAATTTTCAACTTTTTTGAATCCGAAATACTTCATGAAAATGTTCGACTTTTTTAAAGCCGAAATCCTGTCGTGAAAATTTTAAACTTTTTTGAAGCCGAAATCTTTTCATGAAAATTTTCAAACTTTTTTGAAGCCGAATTCTTTTCATGAAAATTTTCAACTTTTTTGAAGCTGAAACACTTCATGAAAATGTTCGACTTTTTTAAAGCCGAAATCCTGTCGTGAAAATTTTCAACTTTTTTGAAGCCCAAATACTTCATGAAAATGTTCAACTTTTTTGAAGCCGAAATACTTCATGAAAATGTTCGACTTTTTTAAAGCCGAAATCCTGTCGTGAAAATTTTCAACCTTTTTTAAGCCGAAATACTTCATGAAAATGTTCGACTTTTTTAAAGCCGAAATCCTGTCGTGAAAATTTTCAACTTTTTTGAAGCCCAAATACTTCATGAAAATGTTCGACTTTTTTAAAGCCAAAATCCTGTCGTGAAAATTTTCAACTTTTTTGAAGCAGAAATCTTTTCATGAAAATTTTCAACTTTTTTGAAGCCAAAATCTTTTCATGAAAATTTTCAACTTTTTTAAAGCCGAAATCTTTTCATGAAAATTTTCAACTTTTTTGAAGTTGAAATACTTCATGAAAATGTTCGACTTTTTTAACGCCGAAATCCTGTCTTAAAAATTATCAACTTTTTTGAATCCGAAATACTTCATGAAAATGTTCGACTTTTTTAAAGCCGAAATCCTGTCGTGAAAATTTTCAACTTTTTTGAAGCCCAAATACTTCATGACAATGTTCAACTTTTTTGAAGCCGAAATACTTCATGAAAATGTTCGACTTTTTTAAATCCGAAATCCTGTCGTGAAAATTTTCAACTTTTTTGAATCCGAAATCTTTTCATGAAAATTTTCAACTTTTTTGTAGCCGAAATCTTTTCATTAAAATGTTCAACTTTTTTGAAGCTGAAATACTTCATGAAAATGTTCGACTTTTTTAAAGCCGAAATCCTGTCGTGAAAATTTTCAACTTTTTTGAAACCGAAATCTTTTCATGAAAATTTTCAACTTTTTTGAAGCTGAAATACTTCATGAAAATGTTCGACTTTTTTAAAGCCGAAATCCTGTCGTGAAAATTTTCAACTTTTTTGAAGCCGAAATCTTTTCATGAAAATTTTCAACTTTTTTGAAGCCGAAATCTTTTCATGAAAATTTTCAACTTTTTTGAAGCTGAAATACTTCATGAAAATGTTCGACTTTTTTAAAGCCGAAATCCTGTCGTGAAAATTTTCAACTTTTTTGAAGCCCAAATACTTCATGAAAATGTTCCACTTTTTTGAAGCCGAAATACTTCATGAAAATGTTCGACTTTTTTGAAGCTGAAATCCTGTCGTGAAAATTTTCAACCTTTTTGAAGCCCAAATACTTCATGAAAATGTTCAACTTTTTTGAAGCCGAAATACTTCATGAAAATGTTCGACTTTTTTGAAGCCGAAATACTTCATGAAAACGTTCGACTTTTTTAAAGCCGAAATCCTGTCGTGAAAATTTTCAACTTTTTTAAAGCCGAAATCTTTTCATGAAAATTTTCAACTTTTTTGTAGCCGAAATCTTTTCATGAAAATATTCAACTTTTTTGAAGCTGAAATACTTCATGAAAATGTTCGACTTTTTTAAAGCCGAAATCTTGTCGTGAAAATTTTCAACTTTTTTGAAGCCCAAATACTTCATGACAATGTTCAACTTTTTTGAAGCCGAAATACTTCATGAAAATGTTCGACTTTTTTAAATCCGAAATCCTGTCGTGAAAATTTTCAACTTTTTTGAATCCGAAATCTTTTCATGAAAATTTTCAACTTTTTTGTAGCCGAAATCTTTTCATGAAAATGTTCAACTTTTTTGAAGCTGAAATACTTCATGAAAATGTTCGACTTTTTTAAAGCCGAAATCCTGTCGTGAAAATTTTCAACTTTTTTGAAACCGAAATCCTATCGTGAAAATTTTCAACTTTTTTGAATCCGAAATACTTCATGAAAATGTTCGACTTTTTTAAAGCCGAAATCCTGTCGTGAAAATTTTAAACTTTTTTGAAGCCGAAATCTTTTCATGAAAATTTTCAAACTTTTTTGAAGCCGAATTCTTTTCATGAAAATTTTCAACTTTTTTGAAGCTGAAACACTTCATGAAAATGTTCGACTTTTTTAAAGCCGAAATCCTGTCGTGAAAATTTTCAACTTTTTTGAAGCCCAAATACTTCATGAAAATGTTCAACTTTTTTGAAGCCGAAATACTTCATGAAAATGTTCGACTTTTTTAAAGCCGAAATCCTGTCGTGAAAATTTTCAACCTTTTTTAAGCCGAAATACTTCATGAAAATGTTCGACTTTTTTAAAGCCGAAATCCTGTCGTGAAAATTTTCAACTTTTTTGAAGCCCAAATACTTCATGAAAATGTTCGACTTTTTTAAAGCCAAAATCCTGTCGTGAAAATTTTCAACTTTTTTGAAGCAGAAATCTTTTCATGAAAATTTTCAACTTTTTTGAAGCCAAAATCTTTTCATGAAAATTTTCAACTTTTTTAAAGCCGAAATCTTTTCATGAAAATTTTCAACTTTTTTGAAGTTGAAATACTTCATGAAAATGTTCGACTTTTTTAACGCCGAAATCCTGTCTTAAAAATTATCAACTTTTTTGAATCCGAAATACTTCATGAAAATGTTCGACTTTTTTAAAGCCGAAATCCTGTCGTGAAAATTTTCAACTTTTTTGAAGCCGAAATCTTTTCGTGACAATTTTCAACTTTTTTGAAGCCGAAATCTTTTCATGAAAATTTTCAACTTTTTTGAAGCTGAAATACTTCATGAATATGTTCGACTTTTTTAAAGCCGAAATCCTGTCGTGAAAATTTTCAACTTTTTTGAAGCCGAAATCTGTTCATGAAAATTTTCAACTTTTTTGAAGCTGAAATACTTCATGAAAATTTTCAACTTTTTTGAAGCTGAAATACTTCATGAAAATGTTCGACTTTTTTAAAGCCGAAATCCTGTCGTGAAAATTTTCAACCTTTTTGAAGCCGAAATACTTCATGAAAATGTTCGACTTTTTTAAAGCCGAAATCCTGTCGTGAAAATTTTCAACCTTTTTGAAGCCGAAATACTTCATGAAAATGTTCGACTTTTTTAAAGCCAAAATCTTGTCGTGAAAATTTTCATCATTTTCGAAGCCGAAATCTTTTCATGAAAATTTTCAACTTTTTTGAAGCCAAAATCTTTTCATGAATATTTTCAACTTTTTTGAATCCGAAATACTTCATGAAAATGTTCGACTTTTTTGAAGTCGAAATACTTCATGAAAACGTTCGACTTTTTTAAAGCCGAAATCCTTTCGTGAAAATTTTCAACTTTTTTGAAGCCGAAATCTTTTCATGAAAATTTTCAACTTTTTTGAAGCCAAAATCTTTTCATGAATATTTTCAACTTTTTTGAATCCGAAATACTTCATGAAAATGTTCGACTTTTTTGAAGTCGAAATACTTCATGAAAACGTTCGACTTTTTTAAAGCCGAAATCCTGTCGTGAAAATTTTCAACTATTTTGAAGCCGAAATCTTTTCATGAAAATTTTCAACTTTTTTGTAGCCGAAATCTTTTCATGAAAATTTTCAACTTTTTTGAAGCTGAAATACTTCATGAAAATGTTCGACTTTTTTAAAGCTGAAATCCTGTCGTGAAAATTTTCAACTTTTTTGAAGCCCAAATACTTCATGAAAATGTTCGACTTTTTTAAAGCCAAAATCCTGTCGTGAAAATTTTCATCATTTTTGAAGCCGAAATCTTTTCATGAAAATTTTCAACTTTTTTGAAGCCAAAATCTTTTCATGAATATTTTCAACTTTTTTGAATCCGAAATACTTCATGAAAATGTTCGACTTTTTTGAAGTCGAAATACTTCATGAAAACGTTCGACTTTTTTAAAGCCGAAATCCTGTCGTGAAAATTTTCAACTTTTTTGAAGCCGAAATCTTTTCATGAAAATTTTCAACTTTTTTGTAGCCGAAATCTTTTCATGAAAATTTTCAACTTTTTTGAAGCTGAAATACTTCATGAAAATGTTCGACTTTTTTAAAGCCGAAATCCTGTCGTGAAAATTTTCAACTTTTTTGAAGCCCAAATACTTCATGAAAATGTTCAACTTTTTTGAAGCCGAAATACTTCATGAAAATGTTCGACTTTTTTGAAGCTGAAATCCTGTCATGAAAATTTTCAATCTTTTTGAAGCCCAAATACTTCATGAAAATGTTCAACTTTTTTGAAGCCGAAATACTTCATGAAAATTTTCAACTTTTTTGAAGCTGAAATACTTCATGAATATGTTCGACTTTTTTAAAGCCGAAATCCTGTCGTGAAAATTTTCAACTTTTTTGAAGCCGAAATCTGTTCATGAAAATTTTCAACTTTTTTGAAGCTGAAATACTTCATGAAAATTTTCAACTTTTTTGAAGCTGAAATACTTCATGAAAATGTTCGACTTTTTTAAAGCCGAAATCCTGTCGTGAAAATTTTCAACCTTTTTGAAGCCGAAATACTTCATGAAAATGTTCGACTTTTTTAAAGCCGAAATCCTGTCGTGAAAATTTTCAACTTTTTTGAAGCCCAAATACTTCATGAAAATGTTCGACTTTTTTAAAGCCAAAATCTTGTCGTGAAAATTTTCATCATTTTCGAAGCCGAAATCTTTTCATGAAAATTTTCAACTTTTTTGAAGCCAAAATCTTTTCATGAATATTTTCAACTTTTTTGAATCCGAAATACTTCATGAAAATGTTCGACTTTTTTGAAGTCGAAATACTTCATGAAAACGTTCGACTTTTTTAAAGCCGAAATCCTTTCGTGAAAATTTTCAACTTTTTTGAAGCCGAAATCTTTTCATGAAAATTTTCAACTTTTTTGAAGCCAAAATCTTTTCATGAATATTTTCAACTTTTTTGAATCCGAAATACTTCATGAAAATGTTCGACTTTTTTGAAGTCGAAATACTTCATGAAAACGTTCGACTTTTTTAAAGCCGAAATCCTGTCGTGAAAATTTTCAACTATTTTGAAGCCGAAATCTTTTCATGAAAATTTTCAACTTTTTTGTAGCCGAAATCTTTTCATGAAAATTTTCAACTTTTTTGAAGCTGAAATACTTCATGAAAATGTTCGACTTTTTTAAAGCTGAAATCCTGTCGTGAAAATTTTCAACTTTTTTGAAGCCCAAATACTTCATGAAAATGTTCGACTTTTTTAAAGCCAAAATCCTGTCGTGAAAATTTTCATCATTTTTGAAGCCGAAATCTTTTCATGAAAATTTTCAACTTTTTTGAAGCCAAAATCTTTTCATGAATATTTTCAACTTTTTTGAATCCGAAATACTTCATGAAAATGTTCGACTTTTTTGAAGTCGAAATACTTCATGAAAACGTTCGACTTTTTTAAAGCCGAAATCCTGTCGTGAAAATTTTCAACTTTTTTGAAGCCGAAATCTTTTCATGAAAATTTTCAACTTTTTTGTAGCCGAAATCTTTTCATGAAAATTTTCAACTTTTTTGAAGCTGAAATACTTCATGAAAATGTTCGACTTTTTTAAAGCCGAAATCCTGTCGTGAAAATTTTCAACTTTTTTGAAGCCCAAATACTTCATGAAAATGTTCAACTTTTTTGAATCCGAAATACTTCATGAAAATGTTCGACTTTTTTGAAGCTGAAATCCTGTCATGAAAATTTTCAATCTTTTTGAAGCCCAAATACTTCATGAAAATGTTCAACTTTTTTGAAGCCGAAATACTTCATGAAAATGTTCGACTTTTTTGAAGCCGAAATACTTCATGAAAACGTTCGACTTTTTTAAAGCCGAAATCCTGTCGTGAAAATTTTCAACTTTTTTGAAGCCGAAATCTTTTCATGAAAATTTTCAACTTTTTTGTAGCCGAAATCTTTTCATGAAAATTTTAAACTTTTTTGAAGCTGAAATACTTCATGAAAATGTTCGACTTTTTTAAAGCCGAAAGCCTGTCGTGAAAATTTTCAACTTTTTTGAAGCCCAAATACTTCATGAAAATGTTCAACTTTTTTGAAGCCGAAATACTTCATGAAAATGTTCGACTTTTTTGAAGCTGAATTCCTGTCGTGAAAATTTTCAACTTTTTTGAAGCCCAAATACTTCATGAAAATGTTCGACTTTTTTAAAGCCAAAATCCTGTCGTGAAAATTTTCAACTTTTTTGAAGCCAAAATCTTTTCATGAAAATGTTCAACTTTTTTGAATCCGAAATACTTCATGAAAATGTTCGACTTTTTTGAAGCCGAAATACTTCATGAAAACGTTCGACTTTTTTAAAGCCGAAATCCTGTCGTGAAATTTTTCAACTTTTTTGAAGCCGAAATCTTTTCATGAAAATTTTCAAGTTTTTTGTAGCCGAAATCTTTTCATGAAAATTTTCAAGTTTTTTGAAGCTGAAATACTTCATGAAAATGTTCGACTTTTTTAAAGCCGAAATCCTGTCGTGAAAATTTTCAACTTTTTTGAAGCCGAAATCTTTTCATGAAAATTTTCAACTTTTTTGAAGCCCAAATACTTCATGAAAATGTTCGACTTTTTTAAAGCCAAAATCCTGTCGTGAAAATTTTAAACTTTTTTGAAGCCGAAATCTTTTCATGAAAATTTTCAACTTTTTTGAAGCAAAAATCTTTTCATGAATATTTTCAACTTTTTTGAATCCGAAATACTTCATGAAAATGTTCGACTTTTTTAAAGCCGAAATCCTGTCGTGAAAATTTTCAACTTTTTTGAAGCCGAAATTTTTTCATGAAAATTTTCAACTTTTTTGTAGCCGAAATCTTTTCATGAAAATTTTCAACTTTTTTGAATCCGAAATACTTCATGAAAATGTTCAACTTTTTTAAAGCCGAAATCCTGTCGTGAAAATTTTCAACTTTTTTGAAACCGAAATCTTTTCATGAAAATTTTCAACTTTTTTGAAGCTGAAATACTTCATGAAAATGTTCGACTTTTTTAAAGCCGAAAGCCTGTCGTGAAAATTTTCAACTTTTTTGAAGCCCAAATACTTCATGAAAATGTTCAACTTTTTTGAAGCCGAAATACTTCATGAAAATGTTCGACTTTTTTGAAGCTGAAATCCTGTCGTGAAAATTTTCAACTTTTTTGAAGCCCAAATACTTCATGAAAATGTTCGACTTTTTTAAAGCCAAAATCCTGTCGTGAAAATTTTCAACTTTTTTGAAGCCGAAATCTTTTCATGAAAATTTTCAACTTTTTTGAAGCCAAAATCTTTTCATGAAAATGTTCAACTTTTTTGAATCCGAAATACTTCATGAAAATGTTCGACTTTTTTAAAGCCGAAATCCTGTCGTGAAAATTTTAAACTTTTTTGAAGCCGAAATCTTTTCATGAAAATTTTCAAACTTTTTTGAAGCCGAATTCTTTTCATGAAAATTTTCAACTTTTTTGAAGCTGAAACACTTCATGAAAATGTTCGACTTTTTTAAAGCCGAAATCCTGTCGTGAAAATTTTCAACTTTTTTGAAGCCCAAATACTTCATGAAAATGTTCAACTTTTTTGAAGCCGAAATACTTCATGAAAATGTTCGACTTTTTTAAAGCCGAAATCCTGTCGTGAAAATTTTCAACCTTTTTTAAGCCGAAATACTTCATGAAAATGTTCGACTTTTTTAAAGCCGAAATCCTGTCGTGAAAATTTTCAACTTTTTTGAAGCCCAAATACTTCATGAAAATGTTCGACTTTTTTAAAGCCAAAATCCTGTCGTGAAAATTTTCAACTTTTTTGAAGCAGAAATCTTTTCATGAAAATTTTCAACTTTTTTGAAGCCAAAATCTTTTCATGAAAATTTTCAACTTTTTTAAAGCCGAAATCTTTTCATGAAAATTTTCAACTTTTTTGAAGTTGAAATACTTCATGAAAATGTTCGACTTTTTTAACGCCGAAATCCTGTCTTAAAAATTATCAACTTTTTTGAATCCGAAATACTTCATGAAAATGTTCGACTTTTTTAAAGCCGAAATCCTGTCGTGAAAATTTTCAACTTTTTTGAAGCCCAAATACTTCATGACAATGTTCAACTTTTTTGAAGCCGAAATACTTCATGAAAATGTTCGACTTTTTTAAATCCGAAATCCTGTCGTGAAAATTTTCAACTTTTTTGAATCCGAAATCTTTTCATGAAAATTTTCAACTTTTTTGTAGCCGAAATCTTTTCATTAAAATGTTCAACTTTTTTGAAGCTGAAATACTTCATGAAAATGTTCGACTTTTTTAAAGCCGAAATCCTGTCGTGAAAATTTTCAACTTTTTTGAAACCGAAATCTTTTCATGAAAATTTTCAACTTTTTTGAAGCTGAAATACTTCATGAAAATGTTCGACTTTTTTAAAGCCGAAATCCTGTCGTGAAAATTTTCAACTTTTTTGAAGCCGAAATCTTTTCATGAAAATTTTCAACTTTTTTGAAGCCGAAATCTTTTCATGAAAATTTTCAACTTTTTTGAAGCTGAAATACTTCATGAAAATGTTCGACTTTTTTAAAGCCGAAATCCTGTCGTGAAAATTTTCAACTTTTTTGAAGCCCAAATACTTCATGAAAATGTTCGACTTTTTTGAAGCCGAAATACTTCATGAAAATGTTCGACTTTTTTGAAGCTGAAATCCTGTCGTGAAAATTTTCAACCTTTTTGAAGCCCAAATACTTCATGAAAATGTTCAACTTTTTTGAAGCCGAAATACTTCATGAAAATGTTCGACTTTTTTGAAGCCGAAATACTTCATGAAAACGTTCGACTTTTTTAAAGCCGAAATCCTGTCGTGAAAATTTTCAACTTTTTTAAAGCCGAAATCTTTTCATGAAAATTTTCAACTTTTTTGTAGCCGAAATCTTTTCATGAAAATATTCAACTTTTTTGAAGCTGAAATACTTCATGAAAATGTTCGACTTTTTTAAAGCCGAAATCCTGTCGTGAAAATTTTCAACTTTTTTGAAGCCCAAATACTTCATGACAATGTTCAACTTTTTTGAAGCCGAAATACTTCATGAAAATGTTCGACTTTTTTAAATCCGAAATCCTGTCGTGAAAATTTTCAACTTTTTTGAATCCGAAATCTTTTCATGAAAATTTTCAACTTTTTTGTAGCCGAAATCTTTTCATGAAAATGTTCAACTTTTTTGAAGCTGAAATACTTCATGAAAATGTTCGACTTTTTTAAAGCCGAAATCCTGTCGTGAAAATTTTCAACTTTTTTGAAACCGAAATCCTATCGTGAAAATTTTCAACTTTTTTGAATCCGAAATACTTCATGAAAATGTTCGACTTTTTTAAAGCCGAAATCCTGTCGTGAAAATTTTAAACTTTTTTGAAGCCGAAATCTTTTCATGAAAATTTTCAAACTTTTTTGAAGCCGAATTCTTTTCATGAAAATTTTCAACTTTTTTGAAGCTGAAACACTTCATGAAAATGTTCGACTTTTTTAAAGCCGAAATCCTGTCGTGAAAATTTTCAACTTTTTTGAAGCCCAAATACTTCATGAAAATGTTCAACTTTTTTGAAGCCGAAATACTTCATGAAAATGTTCGACTTTTTTAAAGCCGAAATACTGTCGTGAAAATTTTCAACCTTTTTTAAGCCGAAATACTTCATGAAAATGTTCGACTTTTTTAAAGCCGAAATCCTGTCGTGAAAATTTTCAACTTTTTTGAAGCCCAAATACTTCATGAAAATGTTCGACTTTTTTAAAGCCAAAATCCTGTCGTGAAAATTTTCAACTTTTTTGAAGCAGAAATCTTTTCATGAAAATTTTCAACTTTTTTGAAGCCAAAATCTTTTCATGAAAATTTTCAACTTTTTTAAAGCCGAAATCTTTTCATGAAAATTTTCAACTTTTTTGAAGTTGAAATACTTCATGAAAATGTTCGACTTTTTTAACGCCGAAATCCTGTCTTAAAAATTATCAACTTTTTTGAATCCGAAATACTTCATGAAAATGTTCGACTTTTTGAAAAGCCGAAATCCTGTCGTGAAAATTTTCAACTTTTTTGAAGCCGAAATCTTTTCGTGACAATTTTCAACTTTTTTGAAGCCGAAATCTTTTCATGAAAATTTTCAACTTTTTTGAAGCTGAAATACTTCATGAATATGTTCGACTTTTTTAAAGCCGAAATCCTGTCGTGAAAATTTTCAACTTTTTTGAAGCCGAAATCTGTTCATGAAAATTTTCAACTTTTTTGAAGCTGAAATACTTCATGAAAATTTTCAACTTTTTTGAAGCTGAAATACTTCATGAAAATGTTCGACTTTTTTAAAGCCGAAATCCTGTCGTGAAAATTTTCAACCTTTTTGAAGCCGAAATACTTCATGAAAATGTTCGACTTTTTTAAAGCCGAAATCCTGTCGTGAAAATTTTCAACTTTTTTGAAGCCCAAATACTTCATGAAAATGTTCGACTTTTTTAAAGCCAAAATCTTGTCGTGAAAATTTTCATCATTTTCGAAGCCGAAATCTTTTCATGAAAATTTTCAACTTTTTTGAAGCCAAAATCTTTTCATGAATATTTTCAACTTTTTTGAATCCGAAATACTTCATGAAAATGTTCGACTTTTTTGAAGTCGAAATACTTCATGAAAACGTTCGACTTTTTTAAAGCCGAAATCCTTTCGTGAAAATTTTCAACTTTTTTGAAGCCGAAATCTTTTCATGAAAATTTTCAACTTTTTTGAAGCCAAAATCTTTTCATGAATATTTTCAACTTTTTTGAATCCGAAATACTTCATGAAAATGTTCGACTTTTTTGAAGTCGAAATACTTCATGAAAACGTTCGACTTTTTTAAAGCCGAAATCCTGTCGTGAAAATTTTCAACTATTTTGAAGCCGAAATCTTTTCATGAAAATTTTCAACTTTTTTGTAGCCGAAATCTTTTCATGAAAATTTTCAACTTTTTTGAAGCTGAAATACTTCATGAAAATGTTCGACTTTTTTAAAGCTGAAATCCTGTCGTGAAAATTTTCAACTTTTTTGAAGCCCAAATACTTCATGAAAATGTTCGACTTTTTTAAAGCCAAAATCCTGTCGTGAAAATTTTCATCATTTTTGAAGCCGAAATCTTTTCATGAAAATTTTCAACTTTTTTGAAGCCAAAATCTTTTCATGAATATTTTCAACTTTTTTGAATCCGAAATACTTCATGAAAATGTTCGACTTTTTTGAAGTCGAAATACTTCATGAAAACGTTCGACTTTTTTAAAGCCGAAATCCTGTCGTGAAAATTTTCAACTTTTTTGAAGCCGAAATCTTTTCATGAAAATTTTCAACTTTTTTGTAGCCGAAATCTTTTCATGAAAATTTTCAACTTTTTTGAAGCTGAAATACTTCATGAAAATGTTCGACTTTTTTAAAGCCGAAATCCTGTCGTGAAAATTTTCAACTTTTTTGAAGCCCAAATACTTCATGAAAATGTTCAACTTTTTTGAAGCCGAAATACTTCATGAAAATGTTCGACTTTTTTGAAGCTGAAATCCTGTCATGAAAATTTTCAATCTTTTTGAAGCCCAAATACTTCATGAAAATGTTCAACTTTTTTGAAGCCGAAATACTTCATGAAAATGTTCGACTTTTTTGAAGCCGAAATACTTCATGAAAACGTTCGACTTTTTTAAAGCCGAAATCCTGTCGTGAAAATTTTCAACTTTTTTGAAGCCGAAATCTTTTCATGAAAATTTTCAACTTTTTTGTAGCCGAAATCTTTTCATGAAAATTTTAAACTTTTTTGAAGCTGAAATACTTCATGAAAATGTTCGACTTTTTTAAAGCCGAAAGCCTGTCGTGAAAATTTTCAACTTTTTTGAAGCCCAAATACTTCATGAAAATGTTCAACTTTTTTGAAGCCGAAATACTTCATGAAAATGTTCGACTTTTTTGAAGCTGAAATCCTGTCGTGAAAATTTTCAACTTTTTTGAAGCCCAAATACTTCATGAAAATGTTCGACTTTTTTAAAGCCAAAATCCTGTCGTGAAAATTTTCAACTTTTTTGAAGCCAAAATCTTTTCATGAAAATGTTCAACTTTTTTGAATCCGAAATACTTCATGAAAATGTTCGACTTTTTTGAAGCCGAAATACTTCATGAAAACGTTCGACTTTTTTAAAGCCGAAATCCTGTCGTGAAATTTTTCAACTTTTTTGAAGCCGAAATCTTTTCATGAAAATTTTCAAGTTTTTTGTAGCCGAAATCTTTTCATGAAAATTTTCAAGTTTTTTGAAGCTGAAATACTTCATGAAAATGTTCGACTTTTTTAAAGCCGAAATCCTGTCGTGAAAATTTTCAACTTTTTTGAAGCCGAAATCTTTTCATGAAAATTTTCAACTTTTTTGAAGCCCAAATACTTCATGAAAATGTTCGACTTTTTTAAAGCCAAAATCCTGTCGTGAAAATTTTAAACTTTTTTGAAGCCGAAATCTTTTCATGAAAATTTTCAACTTTTTTGAAGCAAAAATCTTTTCATGAATATTTTCAACTTTTTTGAATCCGAAATACTTCATGAAAATGTTCGACTTTTTTAAAGCCGAAATCCTGTCGTGAAAATTTTCAACTTTTTTGAAGCCGAAATTTTTTCATGAAAATTTTCAACTTTTTTGTAGCCGAAATCTTTTCATGAAAATTTTCAACTTTTTTGAATCCGAAATACTTCATGAAAATGTTCAACTTTTTTAAAGCCGAAATCCTGTCGTGAAAATTTTCAACTTTTTTGAAACCGAAATCTTTTCATGAAAATTTTCAACTTTTTTGAAGCTGAAATACTTCATGAAAATGTTCGACTTTTTTAAAGCCGAAAGCCTGTCGTGAAAATTTTCAACTTTTTTGAAGCCCAAATACTTCATGAAAATGTTCAACTTTTTTGAAGCCGAAATACTTCATGAAAATGTTCAACTTTTTTGAAGCTGAAATCCTGTCGTGAAAATTTTCAACTTTTTTGAAGCCCAAATACTTCATGAAAATGTTCGACTTTTTTAAAGCCAAAATCCTGTCGTGAAAATTTTCAACTTTTTTGAAGCCGAAATCTTTTCATGAAAATTTTCAACTTTTTTGAAGCCAAAATCTTTTCATGAAAATGTTCAACTTTTTTGAATCCGAAATACTTCATGAAAATTTTCAACTTTTTTGAAGCCGAAATCTTTTCATGAAAATTTTCAACTTTTTTGAAGCTGAAATACTTCATGAAAATGTTCGACTTTTTTAAAGCCGAAATCCTGTCGTGAAAATTTTCAACTTTTTTGAAGCCGAAATCTTTTCATGAAAATGTTCAACTTTTTTGAAGCCCAAATCTTTTCATGAAAATTTTCAACTTTTTTGAAGCCAAAATCTTTTCATGAAAATTTTCAACTTTTTTGAAGCTGAAATACTTCATGAAAATGTTCGACTTTTTTAAAGCCGAAAGCCTGTCGTGAAAATTTTCAACTTTTTTGAAGCCCAAATACTTCATGAAAATGTTCAACTTTTTTGAAGCCGAAATACTTCATGAAAATGTTCGACTTTTTTGAAGCTGAAATCCTGTCGTGAAAATTTTCAACTTTTTTGAAGCCCAAATACTTCATGAAAATGTTCGACTTTTTTAAAGCCAAAATCCTGTCGTGAAAATTTTCAACTTTTTTGAAGCCGAAATCTTTTCATGAAAATTTTCAACTTTTTTGAAGCCAAAATCTTTTCATGAAAATGTTCAACTTTTTTGAATCCGAAATACTTCATGAAAATGTTCGACTTTTTTGAAGCCGAAATACTTCATGAAAACGTTCGACTTGTTTAAAGCCGAAATCCTGTCGTGAAATTTTTCAACTTTTTTGAAGCCGAAATCTTTTCATGAAAATTTTCAACTTTTTTGAAGCTGAAATACTTCATGAAAATGTTCGACTTTTTTAAAGCCGAAATCCTGTCGTGAAAATTTTCAACTTTTTTGAAGCCGAAATCTTTTCATGAAAATTTTCAACTTTTTTGAAGCCCAAATACTTCATGAAAATGTTCGACTTTTTTAAAGCCAAAATCCTGTCGTGAAAATTTTAAACTTTTTTGAAGCCGAAATCTTTTCATGAAAATTTTCAACTTTTTTGAAGCCAAAATCTTTTCATGAATATTTTCAACTTTTTTGAATCCGAAATACTTCATGAAAACGTTCGACTTTTTTAAAGCCGAAATCCTGTCGTGAAATTTTTCAACTTTTTTGAAGCCGAAATCTTTTCATGAAAATTTTCAACTTTTTTGAAGCTGAAATACTTCATGAAAATGTTCGACTTTTTTAAAGCCGAAATCCTGTCATGAAAATTTTCAACTTTTTTGAAGCCGAAATGTTTTCATGAAAATTTTCAACTTTTTTGAAGCTGAAATACTTCATGAAAATGTTCGACTTTTTTAAAGCCGAAATCCTGTCGTGAAAATTTTCAACTTTTTTGAAGCCGAAATCTTTTCATGAAAATTTTCAACTTTTTTGAAGCCCAAATACTTCATGAAAATGTTCGACTTTTTTAAAGCCAAAATCCTGTCGTGAAAATTTTAAACTTTTTTCAAGCCGAAATCTTTTCATGAAAATTTTCAACTTTTTTGAAGCCGAAATCTTTTCATGAAAATGTTCGACTTTTTTAAAGCCGAAATCCTGTCGTGAAAATTTTCAACTTTTTTGAAGCCGAATTCTTTTCATGAAAATTTTCAACTTTTTTGAAGCCGAAATCTTTTCATGAAAATTTTCAACTTTTTTGAAACTGAAATACTTCATGAAAATGTTAGACTTTTTTAAAGCCGAAATCCTGTCGTGAAAATTTTCAACTTATTTGAAGCCGAAATCTTTTCATGAAAATTTTCAACTTTTTTGAAGCCGAAATCTTTTCATGAAAATTTTCAACTTTTTTGAAGCTGAAATACTTCATGAAAATGTTCGACTTTTTTAAAGCCGAAATCCTGTCGTGAAAATTTTCAACTTTTTTGAAGCCGAAATTTTTTCATGAAAATTTTCAACTTTTTTGTAGCCGAAATCTTTTCATGAAAATTTTCAACTTTTTTGAATCCGAAATACTTCATGAAAATGTTCAACTTTTTTAAAGCCGAAATCCTGTCGTGAAAATTTTCAACTTTTTTGAAACCGAAATCTTTTCATGAAAATTTTCAACTTTTTTGAAGCTGAAATACTTCATGAAAATGTTCGACTTTTTTAAAGCCGAAATCCTGTCGTGAAAATTTTAAACTTTTTTGAAGCCGAAATCTTTTCATGAAAATGTTCGACTTTTTTAAAGCCGAAATCCTGTCGTGAAAATTTTCAACTTTTTTGAAGCCGAATTCTTTTCATGAAAATTTTCAACTTTTTTGAAGCCGAAATCTTTTCATGAAAATTTTCAACTTTTTTGAATCCGAAATACTTCATGAAAATGTTCAACTTTATTAAAGCCGAAATCCTGTCGTGAAAATTTTAAACTTTTTTGAAGCCGAAATCTTTTCATGAAAATGTTCGACTTTTTTAAAGCCGAAATCCTGTCGTGAAAATTTTCAACTTTTTTGAAGCCGAATTCTTTTCATGAAAATTTTCAACTTTTTTGAAGCCGAAATCTTTTCATGAAAATTTTCAACTTTTTTGAAGCTGAAATACTTCATGAAAATGTTAGACTTTTTTAAAGCCGAAATCCTGTCGTGAAAATTTTCAACTTATTTGAAGCCGAAATCTTTTCATGAAAATTTTCAACTTTTTTGAAGCCGAAATCTTTTCATGAAAATTTTCAACTTTTTTGAAGCTGAAATACTTCATGAAAATGTTCGACTTTTTTAAAGCCGAAATCCTGTCGTGAAAATTTTCAACTTTTTTGAAGCCCAAATACTTCATGAAAATGTTCGACTTTTTTAAAGCCAAAATCCTGTCGTGAAAATTTTCAACTTTTTTGAAGCCGAAATCTTTTCATGAAAATTTTCAACTTTTTTGAAGCCAAAATCTTTTCATGAATATTTTCAACTTTTTTGAATCCAAAATACTTCATGAAAATGTTCGACTTTTTTGAAGTCGAAATACTTCATGAAAACGTTCGACTTTTTTAAAGCCGAAATCCTGTCGTGAAAATTTTCAACTTTTTTGAAGCCGAAATCTTTTCATGAAAATTTTCAACTTTTTTGTAGCCGAAATCTTTTCATGAAAATTTTCAACTTTTTTGAAGCTGAAATACTTCATGCAAATGTTCGACTTTTTTAAAGCCGAAATCCTGTCGTGAAAATTTTCAACTTTTTTGAAGCCCAAATACTTCATGAAAATGTTCAACTTTTTTGAAGCCGAAATACTTCATGAAAATGTTCGACTTTTTTGAAGCTGAAATCCTGTCGTGAAAATTTTCAACCTTTTTGAAGCCCAAATACTTCATGAAAATGTTCAACTTTTTTGAAGCCGAAATACTTCATGAAAATGTTCGACTTTTTTGAAGCCGAAATACTTCATGAAAACGTTCGACTTTTTTAAAGCCGAAATCCTGTCGTGAAAATTTTCAACTTTTTTGAAGCCGAAATCTTTTCATGAAAATTTTCAACTTTTTTGTAGCCGAAATCTTTTCATGAAAATTTTCAACTTTTTTGAAGCTGAAATACTTCATGAAAATGTTCGACTTTTTTAAAGCCGAAAGCCTGTCGTGAAAATTTTCAACTTTTTTGTAGCCGAAATCTTTTCATGAAAATTTTCAACTTTTTTGAATCCGAAATACTTCATGAAAATGTTCGACTTTTTTAAAGCCGAAATCCTGTCGTGAAAATTTTCAACTTTTTTGAAGCCGAAATTTTTTCATGAAAATTTTCAACTTTTTTGTAGCCGAAATCTTTTCATGAAAATTTTCAACTTTTTTGAATCCGAAATACTTCATGAAAATGTTCAACTTTTTTAAAGCCGAAATCCTGTCGTGAAAATTTTCAACTTTTTTGAAACCGAAATCTTTTCATGAAAATTTTCAACTTTTTTGAAGCTGAAATACTTCATGAAAATGTTCGACTTTTTTAAAGCCGAAATCCTGTCGTGAAAATTTTAAACTTTTTTGAAGCCGAAATCTTTTCATGAAAATGTTCGACTTTTTTAAAGCCGAAATCCTGTCGTGAAAATTTTCAACTTTTTTGAAGCCGAATTCTTTTCATGAAAATTTTCAACTTTTTTGAATCCGAAATCTTTTCATGAAAATTTTCAACTTTTTTGAATCCGAAATACTTCATGAAAATGTTCAACTTTATTAAAGCCGAAATCCTGTCGTGAAAATTTTAAACTTTTTTGAAGCCGAAATCTTTTCATGAAAATGTTCGACTTTTTTAAAGCCGAAATCCTGTCGTGAAAATTTTCAACTTTTTTGAAGCCGAATTCTTTTCATGAAAATTTTCAACTTTTTTGAAGCCGAAATCTTTTCATGAAAATTTTCAACTTTTTTGAAGCTGAAATACTTCATGAAAATGTTAGACTTTTTTAAAGCCGAAATCCTGTCGTGAAAATTTTCAACTTATTTGAAGCCGAAATCTTTTCATGAAAATTTTCAACTTTTTTGAAGCCGAAATCTTTTCATGAAAATTTTCAACTTTTTTGAAGCTGAAATACTTCATGAAAATGTTAGACTTTTTTAAAGCCGAAATCCTGTCGTGAAAATTTTCAACTTATTTGAAGCCGAAATCTTTTCATGAAAATTTTCAACTTTTTTGAAGCCGAAATCTTTTCATGAAAATTTTCAACTTTTTTGAAGCTGAAATACTTCATGAAAATGTTCGACTTTTTTAAAGCCGAAATCCTGTCGTGAAAATTTTCAACTTTTTTGAAGCCCAAATACTTCATGAAAATGTTCGACTTTTTTAAAGCCAAAATCCTGTCGTGAAAATTTTCATCTTTTTTGAAGCCGAAATCTTTTCATGAAAATTTTCAACTTTTTTGAAGCCAAAATCTTTTCATGAATATTTTCAACTTTTTTGAATCCAAAATACTTCATGAAAATGTTCGACTTTTTTGAAGTCGAAATACTTCATGAAAACGTTCGACTTTTTTAAAGCCGAAATCCTGTCGTGAAAATTTTCAACTTTTTTGAAGCCGAAATCTTTTCATGAAAATTTTCAACTTTTTTGTAGCCGAAATCTTTTCATGAAAATTTTCAACTTTTTTGAAGCTGAAATACTTCATGCAAATGTTCGACTTTTTTAAAGCCGAAATCCTGTCGTGAAAATTTTCAACTTTTTTGAAGCCCAAATACTTCATGAAAATTTTCAACTTTTTTGAAGCCGAAATACTTCATGAAAATGTTCGACTTTTTTGAAGCCGAAATCCTGTCGTGAAAATTTTCAACTTATTTGAAGCCGAAATCTTTTCATGAAAATTTTCAACTTTTTTGAAGCCAAAATCCTGTCGTGAAAATTTTCATCTTTTTTGAAGCCGAAATCTTTTCATGAAAATTTTCAACTTTTTTGAAGCCAAAATCTTTTCATGAATATTTTCAACTTTTTTGAATCCAAAATACTTCATGAAAATGTTCGACTTTTTTGAAGTCGAAATACTTCATGAAAACGTTCGACTTTTTTAAAGCCGAAATCCTGTCGTGAAAATTTTCAACTTTTTTGAAGCCGAAATCTTTTCATGAAAATTTTCAACTTTTTTGTAGCCGAAATCTTTTCATGAAAATTTTCAACTTTTTTGAAGCTGAAATACTTCATGCAAATGTTCGACTTTTTTAAAGCCGAAATCCTGTCGTGAAAATTTTCAACTTTTTTGAAGCCCAAATACTTCATGAAAATGTTCAACTTTTTTGAAGCCGAAATACTTCATGAAAATGTTCGACTTTTTTGAAGCTGAAATCCTGTCGTGAAAATTTTCAACCTTTTTGAAGCCCAAATACTTCATGAAAATGTTCAACTTTTTTGAAGCCGAAATACTTCATGAAAATGTTTGACTTTTTTGAAGCCGAAATACTTCATGAAAACGTTCGACTTTTTTAAAGCCGAAATCCTGTCGTGAAAATTTTCAACTTTTTTGAAGCCGAAATCTTTTCATGAAAATTTTCAACTTTTTTGTAGCCGAAATCTTTTCATGAAAATTTTCAACTTTTTTGAAGCTGAAATACTTCATGAAAATGTTCGACTTTTTTAAAGCCGAAAGCCTGTCGTGAAAATTTTCAACTTTTTTGAAGCCGAAATCTTTTCATGAAAATTTTCAACTTTTTTGAATCCGAAATACTTCATGAAAATGTTCAACTTTTTTAAAGCCGAAATCCTGTCGTGAAAATTTTCAACTTTTTTGAAACCGAAATCTTTTCATGAAAATTTTCAACTTTTTTGAAGCTGAAATACTTCATGAAAATGTTCGACTTTTTTAAAGCCGAAATCCTGTCCTGAAAATTTTAAACTTTTTTGAAGCCGAAATCTTTTCATGAAAATGTTCGACTTTTTTAAAGCCGAAATCCTGTCGTGAAAATTTTCGACTTTTTTGAAGCCGAAATCTTTTCATGAAAATTTTCAACTTTTTTGAAGCCGAAATCTTTTCATGAAAATTTTCAACTTTTTTGAAGCTGAAATACTTCATGAAAATGTTAGACTTTTTTAAAGCCGAAATCCTGTCGTGAAAATTTTCAACTTTTTTGAAGCCGAAATCTTTTCATGAAAATTTTCAACTTTTTTGAAGCCCAAATACTTCATGAAAATGTTCGACTTTTTTAAAGCCAAAATCCTGTCGTGAAAATTTTCAACTTTTTTGAAGCCGAAATCTTTTCATGAAAATTTTCAACTTTTTTGAAGCAAAAATCTTTTCATGAATATTTTCAACTTTTTTGAATCCGAAATACTTCATGAAAATGTTCGACTTTTTTAAAGCCGAAATCCTGTCGTGAAAATTTTCAACTTTTTTGAAGCCGAAATTTTTTCATGAAAATTTTCAACTTTTTTGTAGCCGAAATCTTTTCATGAAAATTTTCAACTTTTTTGAATCCGAAATACTTCATGAAAATGTTCAACTTTTTTAAAGCCGAAATCCTGTCATGAAAATTTTCAACTTTTTTGAAACCGAAATCTTTTCATGAAAATTTTCAACTTTTTTGAAGCTGAAATACTTCATGAAAATGTTCGACTTTTTTAAAGCCGAAATCCTGTCGTGAAAATTTTAAACTTTTTTGAAGCCGAAATCTTTTCATGAAAATGTTCGACTTTTTTAAAGCCGAAATCCTGTCGTGAAAATTTTCAACTTTTTTGAAGCCGAATTCTTTTCATGAAAATTTTCAACTTTTTTGAAGCCGAAATCTTTTCATGAAAATTTTCAACTTTTTTGAAGCTGAAATACTTCATGAAAATGTTCGACTTTTTTAAAGCCGAAATCCTGTCGTGAAAATTTTCAACTTTTTTGAAGCCCAAATACTTCATGAAAATGTTCGACTTTTTTAAAGCCAAAATCCTGTCGTGAAAATTTTCAACTTTTTTGAAGCCGAAATCTTTTCATGAAAATTTTCAACTTTTTTGAAGCCAAAATCTTTTCATGAATATTTTCAACTTTTTTGAATCCAAAATACTTCATGAAAATGTTCGACTTTTTTGAAGTCGAAATACTTCATGAAAACGTTCGACTTTTTTAAAGCCGAAATCCTGTCGTGAAAATTTTCAACTTTTTTGAAGCCGAAATCTTTTCATGAAAATTTTCAACTTTTTTGTAGCCGAAATCTTTTCATGAAAATTTTCAACTTTTTTGAAGCTGAAATACTTCATGCAAATGTTCGACTTTTTTAAAGCCGAAATCCTGCCGTGAAAATTTTCAACTTTTTTGAAGCCCAAATACTTCATGAAAATGTTCAACTTTTTTGAAGCCGAAATACTTCATGAAAATGTTCGACTTTTTTGAAGCCGAAATACTTCATGAAAACGTTCGACTTTTTTAAAGCCGAAATCCTGTCGTGAAAATTTTCAACTTTTTTGAAGCCGAAATCTTTTCATGAAAATTTTCAACTTTTTTGTAGCCGAAATCTTTTCATGAAAATTTTCAACTTTTTTGAAGCTGAAATACTTCATGAAAATGTTCGACTTTTTTAAAGCCGAAATCCTGTCGTGAAAATTTTCAACTTATTTGAAGCCGAAATCTTTTCATGAAAATTTTCAACTTTTTTGAAGCCGAAATCTTTTCATGAAAATTTTCAACTTTTTTGAAGCTGAAATACTTCATGAAAATGTTCGACTTTTTTAAAGCCGAAATCCTGTCGTGAAAATTTTCAACTTTTTTGAAGCCCAAATACTTCATGAAAATGTTCAACTTTTTTGAAGCCGAAATACTTCATGAAAATGTTCAACTTTTTTAAAGCCGAAATCCTGTCGTGAAAACTTTCAACTTTTTTGAAGCTGAAATACTTCATGAAAATGTTCGACTTTTTTAAAGCCGAAATCCTGTCGTGAAAATTTTAAACTTTTTTGAAGCCGAAATCTTTTCATGAAAATGTTCGACTTTTTTAAAGCCGAAATCCTGTCGTGAAAATTTTCGACTTTTTTGAAGCCGAAATCTTTTCATGAAAATTTTCAACTTTTTTGAAGCCGAAATCTTTTCATGAATATTTTCAACTTTTTTGAATCCAAAATACTTCATGAAAATGTTCGACTTTTTTGAAGTCGAAATACTTCATGAAAACGTTCGACTTTTTTAAAGCCGAAATCCTGTCGTGAAAATTTTCAACTTTTTTGAAGCCGAAATCTTTTCATGAAAATTTTCAACTTTTTTGTAGCCGAAATCTTTTCATGAAAATTTTCAACTTTTTTGAAGCTGAAATACTTCATGCAAATGTTCGACTTTTTTAAAGCCGAAATCCTGCCGTGAAAATTTTCAACTTTTTTGAAGCCCAAATACTTCATGAAAATGTTCAACTTTTTTGAAGCCGAAATACTTCATGAAAATGTTCGACTTTTTTGAAGCCGAAATACTTCATGAAAACGTTCGACTTTTTTAAAGCCGAAATCCTGTCGTGAAAATTTTCAACTTTTTTGAAGCCGAAATCTTTTCATGAAAATTTTCAACTTTTTTGTAGCCGAAATCTTTTCATGAAAATTTTCAACTTTTTTGAAGCTGAAATACTTCATGAAAATGTTCGACTTTTTTAAAGCCGAAATCCTGTCGTGAAAATTTTCAACTTATTTGAAGCCGAAATCTTTTCATGAAAATTTTCAACTTTTTTGAAGCCGAAATCTTTTCATGAAAATTTTCAACTTTTTTGAAGCTGAAATACTTCATGAAAATGTTCGACTTTTTTAAAGCCGAAATCCTGTCGTGAAAATTTTCAACTTTTTTGAAGCCCAAATACTTCATGAAAATGTTCAACTTTTTTGAAGCCGAAATACTTCATGAAAATGTTCAACTTTTTTAAAGCCGAAATCCTGTCGTGAAAACTTTCAACTTTTTTGAAGCTGAAATACTTCATGAAAATGTTCGACTTTTTTAAAGCCGAAATCCTGTCGTGAAAATTTTAAACTTTTTTGAAGCCGAAATCTTTTCATGAAAATGTTCGACTTTTTTAAAGCCGAAATCCTGTCGTGAAAATTTTCGACTTTTTTGAAGCCGAAATCTTTTCATGAAAATTTTCAACTTTTTTGAAGCCGAAATCTTTTCATGAAAATTTTCAACTTTTTTGAAGCTGAAATACTTCATGAAAATGTTAGACTTTTTTAAAGCCGAAATCCTGTCGTGAAAATTTTCAACTTTTTTGAAGCCGAAATCTTTTCATGAAAATTTTCAACTTTTTTGAAGCCCAAATACTTCATGAAAATGTTCGACTTTTTTAAAGCCAAAATCCTGTCGTGAAAATTTTAAACTTTTTTGAAGCCGAAATCTTTTCATGAAAATTTTCAACTTTTTTGAAGCAAAAATCTTTTCATGAATATTTTCAACTTTTTTGAATCCGAAATACTTCATGAAAATGTTCGACTTTTTTAAAGCCGAAATCCTGTCGTGAAAATTTTCAACTTTTTTGAAGCCCAAATACTTCATGAAAATGTTCAACTTTTTTGAAGCCGAAATACTTCATGAAAATGTTCAACTTTTTTAAAGCCGAAATCCTGTCGTGAAAACTTTCAACTTTTTTGAAGCTGAAATACTTCATGAAAATGTTCGACTTTTTTAAAGCCGAAATCCTGTCGTGAAAATTTTAAACTTTTTTGAAGCCGAAATCTTTTCATGAAAATGTTCGACTTTTTTAAAGCCGAAATCCTGTCGTGAAAATTTTCGACTTTTTTGAAGCCGAAATCTTTTCATGAAAATTTTCAACTTTTTTGAAGCCGAAATCTTTTCATGAAAATTTTCAACTTTTTTGAAGCTGAAATACTTCATGAAAATGTTAGACTTTTTTAAAGCCGAAATCCTGTCGTGAAAATTTTCAACTTTTTTGAAGCCGAAATCTTTTCATGAAAATTTTCAACTTTTTTGAAGCCCAAATACTTCATGAAAATGTTCGACTTTTTTAAAGCCAAAATCCTGTCGTGAAAATTTTAAACTTTTTTGAAGCCGAAATCTTTTCATGAAAATTTTCAACTTTTTTGAAGCAAAAATCTTTTCATGAATATTTTCAACTTTTTTGAATCCGAAATACTTCATGAAAATGTTCGACTTTTTTAAAGCCGAAATCCTGTCGTGAAAATTTTCAACTTTTTTGAAGCCGAAATTTTTTCATGAATATTTTCAACTTTTTTGTAGCCGAAATCTTTTCATGAAAATTTTCAACTTTTTTGAATCCGAAATACTTCATGAAAATGTTCAACTTTTTTAAAGCCGAAATCCTGTCATGAAAATTTTCAACTTTTTTGAAACCGAAATCTTTTCATGAAAATTTTCAACTTTTTTGAAGCTGAAATACTTCATGAAAATGTTCGACTTTTTTAAAGCCGAAATCCTGTCGTGAAAATTTTCAACTTATTTGAAGCCGAAATCTTTTCATGAAAATTTTCAACTTTTTTGAAGCCGAAATCTTTTCATGAAAATTTTCAACTTTTTTGAAGCTGAAATACTTCATGAAAATGTTCGACTTTTTTAAAGCCGAAATCCTGTCGTGAAAATTTTCAACTTTTTTGAAGCCCAAATACTTCATGAAAATGTTCAACTTTTTTGAAGCCGAAATACTTCATGAAAATGTTCAACTTTTTTAAAGCCGAAATCCTGTCGTGAAAACTTTCAACCTTTTTGAAGCCGAAATACTTCATGAAAATGTTCGACTTTTTTAAAGCCGAAATCCTGTCGTGAAAATTTTCAACTTTTTTGAAGCCCAAATACTTCATGAAAATTTTCAACTTTTTTGAAGTCGAAATCTTTTCATGAAAATTTTCAACTTTTTTGAAGCAGAAATTTTTTCATGAAAATTTTCAACTTTTTTGAAGCAAAAATCTTTTCATGAAAATTTTCAACTTTTTTGAAGCTGAAATACTTCATGAAAATGTTCGACTTTTTTAACGCCGAAATCCTGTCGTGAAAATTTTCAACTTTTTTGAATCCGAAATACTTCATGAAAATGTTCGACTTTTTTAAAGCCGAAATCCTGTCGTGAAAATTTTCAACTTTTTTGAAGCCGAAATCTTTTCGTGAAAATTTTCAACTTTTTTGAAGCCGAAATCTTTTCATGAAAATTTTCAACTTTTTTGAAGCTGAAATACTTCATGAAAATGTTCGACTTTTTTAAAGCCGAAATCCTGTCGTGAAAATTTTCAACTTTTTTGAAGCCCAAATCTTTTCATGAAAATTTTCAACTTTTTTAGCCGAAATCTTTTCATGAAAATTTTCAACTTTTTTGAAGCTGAAATACTTCATGAAAATGTTCGACTTTTTTAAAGCCGAAATCCTGTCGTGAAAATTTTCAACTTTTTTGAAACCGAAATCTTTCCATGAAAATTTTCAACTTTTTTGAAGCTGAAATACTTCATGAAAATGTTCGACTTTTTTAAAGCCAAAATCCTGTCGTGAAAATTTTCAACTTTTTTGAAGTCGAAATCTTTTCATGAAAATTTTCAACTTTTTTGGAGCCGAAATCTTTTCATGAAAATTTTCAACTTTTTTGTAGCCGAAATCTTTTCATGAAAATTTTCAACTTTTTTGAAGCTGAAATACTTCATGAAAATGTTCGACTTTTTTAAAGTCGAAATCCTGTCGTGAAAATTTTCAACTTTTTTGAAGCCCAAATACTTCATGAAAATGTTCGACTTTTTTGAAGCCGAAATACTGTCGTGAAAATTTTCAACTTTTTTGAAGCCCAAATACTTCATGAAAATGTTCAACTTTTTTGAAGCCGAAATACTTCATGAAAATGTTCGACTTTTTTGAAGCCGAAATACTTCATGAAAACGTTCGACTTTTTTAAAGCCGAAATCCTGTCGTGAAAATTTTCAACTTTTTTGAAGCCGAAATCTTTTCATGAAAATTTTCAACTTTTTTGTAGCCGAAATCTTTTCATGAAAATTTTCAACTTTTTTGAAGCTGAAATACTTCATGAAAATGTTCGACTTTTTTAAAGCCGAAAGCCTGTCGTGAAAATTTTCAACTTTTTTGTAGCCGAAATCTTTTCATGAAAATTTTCAACTTTTTTGAATCCGAAATACTTCATGAAAATGTTCAACTTTTTTAAAGCCGAAATCCTGTCGTGAAAATTTTCAACTTTTTTGAAACCGAAATCTTTTCATGAAAATTTTCAACTTTTTTGAAGCTGAAATACTTCATGAAAATGTTCGACTTTTTTAAAGCCGAAATCCTGTCGTGAAAATTTTAAACTTTTTTGAAGCCGAAATCTTTTCATGAAAATGTTCGACTTTTTTAAAGCCGAAATCCTGTCGTGAAAATTTTCAACTTTTTTGAAGCCGAAATCTTTTCATGAAAATTTTCAACTTTTTTGAAGCCGAAATCTTTTCATGAAAATTTTCAACTTTTTTGAAGCTGAAATACTTCATGAAAATGTTAGACTTTTTTAAAGTCGAAATCCTGTCGTGAAAATTTTCAACTTTTTTGAAGCCGAAATCTTTTCATGAAAATTTTCAACTTTTTTGAAGCCCAAATACTTCATGAAAATGTTCGACTTTTTTAAAGCCAAAATCCTGTCGTGAAAATTTTAAACTTTTTTGAAGCCGAAATCTTTTCATGAAAATTTTCAACTTTTTTGAAGCAAAAATCTTTTCATGAATATTTTCAACTTTTTTGAATCCGAAATACTTCATGAAAATGTTCGACTTTTTTAAAGCCGAAATCCTGTCGTGAAAATTTTCAAATTTTTTGAAGCCGAAATTTTTTCATGAAAATTTTCAACTTTTTTGTAGCCGAAATCTTTTCATGAAAATTTTCAACTTTTTTGAATCCGAAATACTTCATGAAAATGTTCAACTTTTTTAAAGCCGAAATCCTGTCATGAAAATTTTCAACTTTTTTGAAGCTGAAATACTTCATGAAAATGTTCGACTTTTTTAAAGCCGAAATCCTGTCGTGAAAATTTTAAACTTTTTTGAAGCCGAAATCTTTTCATGAAAATGTTCGACTTTTTTAAAGCCGAAATCCTGTCGTGAACATTTTCAACTTTTTTGAAGCCGAAATCTTTTCATGAAAATTTTCAACTTTTTTGAAGCCGAAATCTTTTCATGAAAATTTTCAACTTTTTTGAAGCTGAAATACTTCATGAAAATGTTAGACTTTTTTAAAGCCGAAATCCTGTCGTGAAAATTTTCAACTTATTTGAAGCCGAAATCTTTTCATGAAAATTTTCAACGTTTTTGAAGCCGAAATCTTTTCATGAAAATTTTCAACTTTTTTGAAGCTGAAATACTTCATGAAAATGTTCGACTTTTTTAAAGCCGAAATCCTGTCGTGAAAATTTTCAACTTTTTTGAAGCCGAAATCTTTTCATGAAAATTTTCAACTTTTTTGAAGCCGAAATCTTTTCATGAAAATTTTCAACTTTTTTGAAGCTGAAATACTTCATGAAAATGTTAGACTTTTTTAAAGCCGAAATCCTGTCGTGAAAATTTTCAACTTATTTGAAGCCGAAATCTTTTCATGAAAATTTTCAACGTTTTTGAAGCCGAAATCTTTTCATGAAAATTTTCAACTTTTTTGAAGCTGAAATACTTCATGAAAATGTTCGACTTTTTTAAAGCCGAAATCCTGTCGTGAAAATTTTCAACTTTTTTGAAGCCGAAATCTTTTCATGAAAATTTTCAACTTTTTTGTAGCCGAAATCTTTTCATGAAAATTTTCAACTTTTTTGAAGCTGAAATACTTCATGCAAATGTTCGACTTTTTTAAAGCCGAAATCCTGCCGTGAAAATTTTCAACTTTTTTGAAGCCCAAATACTTCATGAAAATGTTCAACTTTTTTGAAGCCGAAATACTTCATGAAAATGTTCAACTTTTTTGAAGCCGAAATACTTCATGAAAATGTTCGACTTTTTTGAAGCCGAAATACTTCATGAAAACGTTCGACTTTTTTAAAGCCGAAATCCTGTCGTGAAAATTTTCAACTTTTTTGAAGCCGAAATCTTTTCATGAAAATTTTCAACTTTTTTGTAGCCGAAATCTTTTCATGAAAATTTTCAACTTTTTTGAATCCAAAATACTTCATGAAAATGTTCGACTTTTTTGAAGTCGAAATACTTCATGAAAACGTTCGACTTTTTTAAAGCCGAAATCCTGTCGTGAAAATTTTCAACTTTTTTGAAGCCGAAATCTTTTCATGAAAATTTTCAACTTTTTTGTAGCCGAAATCTTTTCATGAAAATTTTCAACTTTTTTGAAGCTGAAATACTTCATGCAAATGTTCGACTTTTTTAAAGCCGAAATCCTGCCGTGAAAATTTTCAACTTTTTTGAAGCCCAAATACTTCATGAAAATGTTCAACTTTTTTGAAGCCGAAATACTTCATGAAAATGTTCGACTTTTTTGAAGCTGAAATCCTGTCGTGAAAATTTTCAACCTTTTTGAAGCCCAAATACTTCATGAAAATGTTCAACTTTTTTGAAGCCGAAATACTTCATGAAAATGTTCGACTTTTTTGAAGCCGAAATACTTCATGAAAACGTTCGACTTTTTTAAAGCCGAAATCCTGTCGTGAAAATTTTCAACTTTTTTGAAGCCGAAATCTTTTCATGAAAATTTTCAACTTTTTTGTAGCCGAAATCTTTTCATGAAAATTTTCAACTTTTTTGTAGCCGAAATCTTTTCATGAAAATTTTCAACTTTTTTGAAGCTGAAATACTTCATGAAAATGTTCGACTTTTTTAAAGCCGAAATCCTGTCGTGAAAATTTTCAACTTATTTGAAGCCGAAATCTTTTCATGAAAATTTTCAACTTTTTTGAAGCCGAAATCTTTTCATGAAAATTTTCAACTTTTTTGAAGCTGAAATACTTCATGAAAATGTTCGACTTTTTTAAAGCCGAAATCCTGTCGTGAAAATTTTCAACTTTTTTGAAGCCCAAATACTTCATGAAAATGTTCAACTTTTTTGAAGCCGAAATACTTCATGAAAATGTTCAACTTTTTTAAAGCCGAAATCCTGTCGTGAAAACTTTCAACCTTTTTGAAGCCGAAATACTTCATGAAAATGTTCGACTTTTTTAAAGCCGAAATCCTGTCGTGAAAATTTTCAACTTTTTTGAAGTCGAAATCTTTTCATGAAAATTTTCAACTTTTTTGGAGCCGAAATCTTTTCATGAAAATTTTCAACTTTTTTGTAGCCGAAATCTTTTCATGAAAATTTTCAACTTTTTTGAAGCTGAAATACTTCATGAAAATGTTCGACTTTTTTAAAGTCGAAATCCTGTCGTGAAAATTTTCAACTTTTTTGAAGCCCAAATACTTCATGAAAATGTTCAACTTTTTTGAAGCCGAAATACTTCATGAAAATGTTCGACTTTTTTGAAGCCGAAATACTTCATGAAAACGTTCGACTTTTTTAAAGCCGAAATCCTGTCGTGAAAATTTTCAACTTTTTTGAAGCCGAAATCTTTTCATGAAAATTTTCAACTTTTTTGTAGCCGAAATCTTTTCATGAAAATTTTCAACTTTTTTGAAGCTGAAATACTTCATGAAAATGTTCGACTTTTTTAAAGCCGAAAGCCTGTCGTGAAAATTTTCAACTTTTTTGTAGCCGAAATCTTTTCATGAAAATTTTCAACTTTTTTGAATCCGAAATACTTCATGAAAATGTTCAACTTTTTTAAAGCCGAAATCCTGTCGTGAAAATTTTCAACTTTTTTGAAACCGAAATCTTTTCATGAAAATTTTCAACTTTTTTGAAGCTGAAATACTTCATGAAAATGTTCGACTTTTTTAAAGCCGAAATCCTGTCGTGAAAATTTTAAACTTTTTTGAAGCCGAAATCTTTTCATGAAAATGTTCGACTTTTTTAAAGCCGAAATCCTGTCGTGAAAATTTTCAACTTTTTTGAAGCCGAAATCTTTTCATGAAAATTTTCAACTTTTTTGAAGCTGAAATACTTCATGAAAATGTTAGACTTTTTTAAAGCCGAAATCCTGTCGTGAAAATTTTCAACTTTTTTGAAGCCGAAATCTTTTCATGAAAATTTTCAACTTTTTTGAAGCCCAAATACTTCATGAAAATGTTCGACTTTTTTAAAGCCAAAATCCTGTCGTGAAAATTTTAAACTTTTTTGAAGCCGAAATCTTTTCATGAAAATTTTCAACTTTTTTGAAGCAAAAATCTTTTCATGAATATTTTCAACTTTTTTGAATCCGAAATACTTCATGAAAATGTTCGACTTTTTTAAAGCCGAAATCCTGTCGTGAAAATTTTCAACTTTTTTGAAGCCGAAATTTTTTCATGAAAATTTTCAACTTTTTTGTAGCCGAAATCTTTTCATGAAAATTTTCAACTTTTTTGAATCCGAAATACTTCATGAAAATGTTCAACTTTTTTAAAGCCGAAATCCTGTCATGAAAATTTTCAACTTTTTTGAAGCTGAAATACTTCATGAAAATGTTCGACTTTTTTAAAGCCGAAATCCTGTCGTGAAAATTTTAAACTTTTTTGAAGCCGAAATCTTTTCATGAAAATGTTCGACTTTTTTTAAAGCCGAAATCCTGTCGTGAACATTTTCAACTTTTTTGAAGCCGAAATCTTTTCATGAAAATTTTCAACTTTTTTGAAGCCGAAATCTTTTCATGAAAATTTTCAACTTTTTTGAAGCTGAAATACTTCATGAAAATGTTCGACTTTTTTGAAGCTGAAATCCTGTCGTGAAAATTTTCAACCTTTTTGAAGCCCAAATACTTCATGAAAATGTTCAACTTTTTTGAAGCCGAAATACTTCATGAAAATGTTCGACTTTTTTGAAGCCGAAATACTTCATGAAAACGTTCGACTTTTTTAAAGCCGAAATCCTGTCGTGAAAATTTTCAACTTTTTTGAAGCCGAAATCTTTTCATGAAAATTTTCAACTTTTTTGTAGCCGAAATCTTTTCATGAAAATTTTAAACTTTTTTGAAGCTGAAATACTTCATGAAAATGTTCGACTTTTTTAAAGCCGAAATCCTGTCGTGAAAATTTTCAACTTTTTTGAAGCCCAAATACTTCATGAAAATGTTCGACTTTTTTAAAGCCAAAATCCTGTCGTGAAAATTTTCAACTTTTTTGAAGCCGAAATCTTTTCATGAAAATTTTCAACTTTTTTGAAGCCAAAATCTTTTCATGAATATTTTCAACTTTTTTGAATCCAAAATACTTCATGAAAATGTTCGACTTTTTTGAAGTCGAAATACTTCATGAAAACGTTCGACTTTTTTAAAGCCGAAATCCTGTCGTGAAAATTTTCAACTTTTTTGAAGCCGAAATCTTTTCATGAAAATTTTCAACTTTTTTGTAGCCGAAATCTTTTCATGAAAATTTTCAACTTTTTTGAAGCTGAAATACTTCATGCAAATGTTCGACTTTTTTAAAGCCGAAATCCTGCCGTGAAAATTTTCAACTTTTTTGAAGCCCAAATACTTCATGAAAATGTTCAACTTTTTTGAAGCCGAAATACTTCATGAAAATGTTCGACTTTTTTGAAGCTGAAATCCTGTCGTGAAAATTTTCAACCTTTTTGAAGCCCAAATACTTCATGAAAATGTTCAACTTTTTTGAAGCCGAAATACTTCATGAAAATGTTCGACTTTTTTGAAGCCGAAATACTTCATGAAAACGTTCGACTTTTTTAAAGCCGAAATCCTGTCGTGAAAATTTTCAACTTTTTTGAAGCCGAAATCTTTTCATGAAAATTTTCAACTTTTTTGTAGCCGAAATCTTTTCATGAAAATTTTCAACTTTTTTGAATCCAAAATACTTCATGAAAATGTTCGACTTTTTTGAAGTCGAAATACTTCATGAAAACGTTCGACTTTTTTAAAGCCGAAATCCTGTCGTGAAAATTTTCAACTTTTTTGAAGCCGAAATCTTTTCATGAAAATTTTCAACTTTTTTGTAGCCGAAATCTTTTCATGAAAATTTTCAACTTTTTTAAAGCTGAAATACTTCATGCAAATGTTCGACTTTTTTAAAGCCGAAATCCTGCCGTGAAAATTTTCAACTTTTTTGAAGCCCAAATACTTCATGAAAATGTTCAACTTTTTTGAAGCCGAAATACTTCATGAAAATGTTCGACTTTTTTGAAGCTGAAATCCTGTCGTGAAAATTTTCAACCTTTTTGAAGCCCAAATACTTCATGAAAATGTTCAACTTTTTTGAAGCCGAAATACTTCATGAAAATGTTCGACTTTTTTGAAGCCGAAATACTTCATGAAAACGTTCGACTTTTTTAAAGCCGAAATCCTGTCGTGAAAATTTTCAACTTTTTTGAAGCCGAAATCTTTTCATGAAAATTTTCAACTTTTTTGTAGCCGAAATCTTTTCATGAAAATTTTCAACTTTTTTGAAGCTGAAATACTTCATGAAAATGTTCGACTTTTTTAAAGCCGAAATCCTGTCGTGAAAATTTTCAACTTATTTGAAGCCGAAATCTTTTCATGAAAATTTTCAACTTTTTTGAAGCCGAAATCTTTTCATGAAAATTTTCAACTTTTTTGAAGCTGAAATACTTCATGAAAATGTTCGACTTTTTTAAAGCCGAAATCCTGTCGTGAAAATTTTCAACTTTTTTGAAGCCCAAATACTTCATGAAAATGTTCAACTTTTTTGAAGCCGAAATACTTCATGAAAATGTTCAACTTTTTTAAAGCCGAAATCCTGTCGTGAAAACTTTCAACCTTTTTGAAGCCGAAATACTTCATGAAAATGTTCGACTTTTTTAAAGCCGAAATCCTGTCGTGAAAATTTTCAACTTTTTTGAAGCCCAAATACTTCATGAAATTGTTAGACTTTTTTAAAGCCAAAATCCTGTCGTGAAAATTTTCAACTTTTTTGAAGTCGAAATCTTTTCATGAAAATTTTCAACTTTTTTGAAGCAGAAATTTTTTCATGAAAATTTTCAACTTTTTTGAAGCCAAAATCTTTTCATGAAAATTTTCAACTTTTTTGAAGCTGAAATACTTCATGAAAATGTTCGACTTTTTTAACGCCGAAATCCTGTCGTGAAAATTTTCAACTTTTTTGAATCCGAAATACTTCATGAAAATGTTCGACTTTTTTAAAGCCGAAATCCTGTCGTGAAAATTTTCAACTTTTTTGAAGCCGAAATCTTTTCGTGAAAATTTTCAACTTTTTTGAAGCCGAAATCTTTTCATGAAAATTTTCAACTTTTTTGTAGCCGAAATCTTTTCATGAAAATTTTCAACTTTTTTGAAGCTGAAATACTTCATGAAAATGTTCGACTTTTTTAAAGCCGAAATCCTGTCGTGAAAATTTTCAACTTTTTTGAAGCCCAAATACTTCATGAAAATGTTCGACTTTTTTGAAGCCCAAATACTTCATGAAAACATTCGACTTTTTTAAAGCCGAAATCCTGTCGTGAAAATTTTCAACTTTTTTGAAGCAGAAATCTTTTCATGAAAATTTTCAACTTTTTTGTAGCCGAAATCTTTTCATGAAAATTTTCAACTTTTTTGAAGCTGAAATACTTCATGAAAATGTTCGACTTTTTTAAAGCCGAAATCCTGTCGTGAAAATTTTCAACTTTTTTGAAACCGAAATCTTTTCATGAAAATATTCAACTTTTTTGAAGCTGAAATACTTCATGAAAATGTTCGACTTTTTTAAAGCCGAAATCCTGTCGTGAAAATTTTCAACTTTTTTGAAGCCGAAATCTTTTCATGAAAATTTTCAACTTTTTTGAAGCCCAAATACTTCATGAAAATGTTCGACTTTTTTAAAGCCAAAATCCTGTCGTGAAAATTTTCAACTTTTTTGAAGCCGAAATCTTTTCATGAAAATTTTCAGCTTTTTTGAAGCCAAAATTTTTTCATGAAAATTTTCAACTTTTTTGAATCCGAAATACTTCATGAAAATGTTCGACTTTTTTGAAGCCGAAATACTTCATGAAAACGTTCAACTTTTTTAAAGCCGAAATCCTGTCGTGAAAATTTTCAACTTTTTTGAAGCCGAAATCTTTTCATGAAAATTTTCAACTTTTTTGAAGCCGAAATCTTTTCATGAAAATTTTCAACTTTTTTGAAGCTGAAATACTTCATGAAAATGTTCGACTTTTTTAAAGCCGAAATCCTGTCGTGAAAATTTTCAACTTTTTTGAAGCCCAAATACTTCATGAAAATGTTCAACTTTTTTGAAGCCGAAATACTTCATGAAAATGTTCAACTTTTTTAAAGCCGAAATCCTGTCGTGAAAACTTTCAACCTTTTTGAAGCCGAAATACTTCATGAAAATGTTCGACTTTTTTAAAGCCGAAATCCTGTCGTGAAAATTTTCAACTTTTTTGAAGCCCAAATACTTCATGAAAATTTTCAACTTTTTTGAAGTCGAAATCTTTTCATGAAAATTTTCAACTTTTTTGAAGCAGAAATTTTTTCATGAAAATTTTCAACTTTTTTGAAGCAAAAATCTTTTCATGAAAATTTTCAACTTTTTTGAAGCTGAAATACTTCATGAAAATGTTCGACTTTTTTAACGCCGAAATCCTGTCGTGAAAATTTTCAACTTTTTTGAATCCGAAATACTTCATGAAAATGTTCGACTTTTTTAAAGCCGAAATCCTGTCGTGAAAATTTTCAACTTTTTTGAAGCCGAAATCTTTTCGTGAAAATTTTCAACTTTTTTGAAGCCGAAATCTTTTCATGAAAATTTTCAACTTTTTTGAAGCTGAAATACTTCATGAAAATGTTCGACTTTTTTAAAGCCGAAATCCTGTCGTGAAAATTTTCAACTTTTTTGAAGCCCAAATCTTTTCATGAAAATTTTCAACTTTTTTAGCCGAAATCTTTTCATGAAAATTTTCAACTTTTTTGAAGCTGAAATACTTCATGAAAATGTTCGACTTTTTTAAAGCCGAAATCCTGTCGTGAAAATTTTCAACTTTTTTGAAACCGAAATCTTTCCATGAAAATTTTCAACTTTTTTGAAGCTGAAATACTTCATGAAAATGTTCGACTTTTTTAAAGCCAAAATCCTGTCGTGAAAATTTTCAACTTTTTTGAAGTCGAAATCTTTTCATGAAAATTTTCAACTTTTTTGGAGCCGAAATCTTTTCATGAAAATTTTCAACTTTTTTGTAGCCGAAATCTTTTCATGAAAATTTTCAACTTTTTTGAAGCTGAAATACTTCATGAAAATGTTCGACTTTTTTAAAGTCGAAATCCTGTCGTGAAAATTTTCAACTTTTTTGAAGCCCAAATACTTCATGAAAATGTTCGACTTTTTTGAAGCCGAAATACTGTCGTGAAAATTTTCAACTTTTTTGAAGCCCAAATACTTCATGAAAATGTTCAACTTTTTTGAAGCCGAAATACTTCATGAAAATGTTCGACTTTTTTGAAGCCGAAATACTTCATGAAAACGTTCGACTTTTTTAAAGCCGAAATCCTGTCGTGAAAATTTTCAACTTTTTTGAAGCCGAAATCTTTTCATGAAAATTTTCAACTTTTTTGTAGCCGAAATCTTTTCATGAAAATTTTCAACTTTTTTGAAGCTGAAATACTTCATGAAAATGTTCGACTTTTTTAAAGCCGAAAGCCTGTCGTGAAAATTTTCAACTTTTTTGTAGCCGAAATCTTTTCATGAAAATTTTCAACTTTTTTGAATCCGAAATACTTCATGAAAATGTTCAACTTTTTTAAAGCCGAAATCCTGTCGTGAAAATTTTCAACTTTTTTGAAACCGAAATCTTTTCATGAAAATTTTCAACTTTTTTGAAGCTGAAATACTTCATGAAAATGTTCGACTTTTTTAAAGCCGAAATCCTGTCGTGAAAATTTTAAACTTTTTTGAAGCCGAAATCTTTTCATGAAAATGTTCGACTTTTTTAAAGCCGAAATCCTGTCGTGAAAATTTTCAACTTTTTTGAAGCCGAAATCTTTTCATGAAAATTTTCAACTTTTTTGAAGCCGAAATCTTTTCATGAAAATTTTCAACTTTTTTGAAGCTGAAATACTTCATGAAAATGTTAGACTTTTTTAAAGTCGAAATCCTGTCGTGAAAATTTTCAACTTTTTTGAAGCCGAAATCTTTTCATGAAAATTTTCAACTTTTTTGAAGCCCAAATACTTCATGAAAATGTTCGACTTTTTTAAAGCCAAAATCCTGTCGTGAAAATTTTAAACTTTTTTGAAGCCGAAATCTTTTCATGAAAATTTTCAACTTTTTTGAAGCAAAAATCTTTTCATGAATATTTTCAACTTTTTTGAATCCGAAATACTTCATGAAAATGTTCGACTTTTTTAAAGCCGAAATCCTGTCGTGAAAATTTTCAAATTTTTTGAAGCCGAAATTTTTTCATGAAAATTTTCAACTTTTTTGTAGCCGAAATCTTTTCATGAAAATTTTCAACTTTTTTGAATCCGAAATACTTCATGAAAATGTTCAACTTTTTTAAAGCCGAAATCCTGTCATGAAAATTTTCAACTTTTTTGAAGCTGAAATACTTCATGAAAATGTTCGACTTTTTTAAAGCCGAAATCCTGTCGTGAAAATTTTAAACTTTTTTGAAGCCGAAATCTTTTCATGAAAATGTTCGACTTTTTTAAAGCCGAAATCCTGTCGTGAACATTTTCAACTTTTTTGAAGCCGAAATCTTTTCATGAAAATTTTCAACTTTTTTGAAGCCGAAATCTTTTCATGAAAATTTTCAACTTTTTTGAAGCTGAAATACTTCATGAAAATGTTAGACTTTTTTAAAGCCGAAATCCTGTCGTGAAAATTTTCAACTTATTTGAAGCCGAAATCTTTTCATGAAAATTTTCAACGTTTTTGAAGCCGAAATCTTTTCATGAAAATTTTCAACTTTTTTGAAGCTGAAATACTTCATGAAAATGTTCGACTTTTTTAAAGCCGAAATCCTGTCGTGAAAATTTTCAACTTTTTTGAAGCCGAAATCTTTTCATGAAAATTTTCAACTTTTTTGAAGCCGAAATCTTTTCATGAAAATTTTCAACTTTTTTGAAGCTGAAATACTTCATGAAAATGTTAGACTTTTTTAAAGCCGAAATCCTGTCGTGAAAATTTTCAACTTATTTGAAGCCGAAATCTTTTCATGAAAATTTTCAACGTTTTTGAAGCCGAAATCTTTTCATGAAAATTTTCAACTTTTTTGAAGCTGAAATACTTCATGAAAATGTTCGACTTTTTTAAAGCCGAAATCCTGTCGTGAAAATTTTCAACTTTTTTGAAGCCGAAATCTTTTCATGAAAATTTTCAACTTTTTTGTAGCCGAAATCTTTTCATGAAAATTTTCAACTTTTTTGAAGCTGAAATACTTCATGCAAATGTTCGACTTTTTTAAAGCCGAAATCCTGCCGTGAAAATTTTCAACTTTTTTGAAGCCCAAATACTTCATGAAAATGTTCAACTTTTTTGAAGCCGAAATACTTCATGAAAATGTTCAACTTTTTTGAAGCCGAAATACTTCATGAAAATGTTCGACTTTTTTGAAGCCGAAATACTTCATGAAAACGTTCGACTTTTTTAAAGCCGAAATCCTGTCGTGAAAATTTTCAACTTTTTTGAAGCCGAAATCTTTTCATGAAAATTTTCAACTTTTTTGTAGCCGAAATCTTTTCATGAAAATTTTCAACTTTTTTGAATCCAAAATACTTCATGAAAATGTTCGACTTTTTTGAAGTCGAAATACTTCATGAAAACGTTCGACTTTTTTAAAGCCGAAATCCTGTCGTGAAAATTTTCAACTTTTTTGAAGCCGAAATCTTTTCATGAAAATTTTCAACTTTTTTGTAGCCGAAATCTTTTCATGAAAATTTTCAACTTTTTTGAAGCTGAAATACTTCATGCAAATGTTCGACTTTTTTAAAGCCGAAATCCTGCCGTGAAAATTTTCAACTTTTTTGAAGCCCAAATACTTCATGAAAATGTTCAACTTTTTTGAAGCCGAAATACTTCATGAAAATGTTCGACTTTTTTGAAGCTGAAATCCTGTCGTGAAAATTTTCAACCTTTTTGAAGCCCAAATACTTCATGAAAATGTTCAACTTTTTTGAAGCCGAAATACTTCATGAAAATGTTCGACTTTTTTGAAGCCGAAATACTTCATGAAAACGTTCGACTTTTTTAAAGCCGAAATCCTGTCGTGAAAATTTTCAACTTTTTTGAAGCCGAAATCTTTTCATGAAAATTTTCAACTTTTTTGTAGCCGAAATCTTTTCATGAAAATTTTCAACTTTTTTGTAGCCGAAATCTTTTCATGAAAATTTTCAACTTTTTTGAAGCTGAAATACTTCATGAAAATGTTCGACTTTTTTAAAGCCGAAATCCTGTCGTGAAAATTTTCAACTTATTTGAAGCCGAAATCTTTTCATGAAAATTTTCAACTTTTTTGAAGCCGAAATCTTTTCATGAAAATTTTCAACTTTTTTGAAGCTGAAATACTTCATGAAAATGTTCGACTTTTTTAAAGCCGAAATCCTGTCGTGAAAATTTTCAACTTTTTTGAAGCCCAAATACTTCATGAAAATGTTCAACTTTTTTGAAGCCGAAATACTTCATGAAAATGTTCAACTTTTTTAAAGCCGAAATCCTGTCGTGAAAACTTTCAACCTTTTTGAAGCCGAAATACTTCATGAAAATGTTCGACTTTTTTAAAGCCGAAATCCTGTCGTGAAAATTTTCAACTTTTTTGAAGTCGAAATCTTTTCATGAAAATTTTCAACTTTTTTGGAGCCGAAATCTTTTCATGAAAATTTTCAACTTTTTTGTAGCCGAAATCTTTTCATGAAAATTTTCAACTTTTTTGAAGCTGAAATACTTCATGAAAATGTTCGACTTTTTTAAAGTCGAAATCCTGTCGTGAAAATTTTCAACTTTTTTGAAGCCCAAATACTTCATGAAAATGTTCAACTTTTTTGAAGCCGAAATACTTCATGAAAATGTTCGACTTTTTTGAAGCCGAAATACTTCATGAAAACGTTCGACTTTTTTAAAGCCGAAATCCTGTCGTGAAAATTTTCAACTTTTTTGAAGCCGAAATCTTTTCATGAAAATTTTCAACTTTTTTGTAGCCGAAATCTTTTCATGAAAATTTTCAACTTTTTTGAAGCTGAAATACTTCATGAAAATGTTCGACTTTTTTAAAGCCGAAAGCCTGTCGTGAAAATTTTCAACTTTTTTGTAGCCGAAATCTTTTCATGAAAATTTTCAACTTTTTTGAATCCGAAATACTTCATGAAAATGTTCAACTTTTTTAAAGCCGAAATCCTGTCGTGAAAATTTTCAACTTTTTTGAAACCGAAATCTTTTCATGAAAATTTTCAACTTTTTTGAAGCTGAAATACTTCATGAAAATGTTCGACTTTTTTAAAGCCGAAATCCTGTCGTGAAAATTTTAAACTTTTTTGAAGCCGAAATCTTTTCATGAAAATGTTCGACTTTTTTAAAGCCGAAATCCTGTCGTGAAAATTTTCAACTTTTTTGAAGCCGAAATCTTTTCATGAAAATTTTCAACTTTTTTGAAGCTGAAATACTTCATGAAAATGTTAGACTTTTTTAAAGCCGAAATCCTGTCGTGAAAATTTTCAACTTTTTTGAAGCCGAAATCTTTTCATGAAAATTTTCAACTTTTTTGAAGCCCAAATACTTCATGAAAATGTTCGACTTTTTTAAAGCCAAAATCCTGTCGTGAAAATTTTAAACTTTTTTGAAGCCGAAATCTTTTCATGAAAATTTTCAACTTTTTTGAAGCAAAAATCTTTTCATGAATATTTTCAACTTTTTTGAATCCGAAATACTTCATGAAAATGTTCGACTTTTTTAAAGCCGAAATCCTGTCGTGAAAATTTTCAACTTTTTTGAAGCCGAAATTTTTTCATGAAAATTTTCAACTTTTTTGTAGCCGAAATCTTTTCATGAAAATTTTCAACTTTTTTGAATCCGAAATACTTCATGAAAATGTTCAACTTTTTTAAAGCCGAAATCCTGTCATGAAAATTTTCAACTTTTTTGAAGCTGAAATACTTCATGAAAATGTTCGACTTTTTTAAAGCCGAAATCCTGTCGTGAAAATTTTAAACTTTTTTGAAGCCGAAATCTTTTCATGAAAATGTTCGACTTTTTTTAAAGCCGAAATCCTGTCGTGAACATTTTCAACTTTTTTGAAGCCGAAATCTTTTCATGAAAATTTTCAACTTTTTTGAAGCC
The DNA here is from genome assembly GCF_963584025.1 of Labrus mixtus. Classification (NCBI taxonomy): domain Eukaryota; kingdom Metazoa; phylum Chordata; class Actinopteri; order Labriformes; family Labridae; genus Labrus; species Labrus mixtus. The sequence continues at coordinate 29,503,883 of NC_083624.1, forward strand.
GAAATCTTTTCATGAAAATTTTCAACTTTTTTGAAGCTGAAATACTTCATGAAAATGTTCGACTTTTTTGAAGCTGAAATCCTGTCGTGAAAATTTTCAACCTTTTTGAAGCCCAAATACTTCATGAAAATGTTCAACTTTTTTGAAGCCGAAATACTTCATGAAAATGTTCGACTTTTTTGAAGCCGAAATACTTCATGAAAACGTTCGACTTTTTTAAAGCCGAAATCCTGTCGTGAAAATTTTCAACTTTTTTGAAGCCGAAATCTTTTCATGAAAATTTTCAACTTTTTTGTAGCCGAAATCTTTTCATGAAAATTTTAAACTTTTTTGAAGCTGAAATACTTCATGAAAATGTTCGACTTTTTTAAAGCCGAAATCCTGTCGTGAAAATTTTCAACTTTTTTGAAGCCCAAATACTTCATGAAAATGTTCGACTTTTTTAAAGCCAAAATCCTGTCGTGAAAATTTTCAACTTTTTTGAAGCCGAAATCTTTTCATGAAAATTTTCAACTTTTTTGAAGCCAAAATCTTTTCATGAATATTTTCAACTTTTTTGAATCCAAAATACTTCATGAAAATGTTCGACTTTTTTGAAGTCGAAATACTTCATGAAAACGTTCGACTTTTTTAAAGCCGAAATCCTGTCGTGAAAATTTTCAACTTTTTTGAAGCCGAAATCTTTTCATGAAAATTTTCAACTTTTTTGTAGCCGAAATCTTTTCATGAAAATTTTCAACTTTTTTGAAGCTGAAATACTTCATGCAAATGTTCGACTTTTTTAAAGCCGAAATCCTGCCGTGAAAATTTTCAACTTTTTTGAAGCCCAAATACTTCATGAAAATGTTCAACTTTTTTGAAGCCGAAATACTTCATGAAAATGTTCGACTTTTTTGAAGCTGAAATCCTGTCGTGAAAATTTTCAACCTTTTTGAAGCCCAAATACTTCATGAAAATGTTCAACTTTTTTGAAGCCGAAATACTTCATGAAAATGTTCGACTTTTTTGAAGCCGAAATACTTCATGAAAACGTTCGACTTTTTTAAAGCCGAAATCCTGTCGTGAAAATTTTCAACTTTTTTGAAGCCGAAATCTTTTCATGAAAATTTTCAACTTTTTTGTAGCCGAAATCTTTTCATGAAAATTTTCAACTTTTTTGAATCCAAAATACTTCATGAAAATGTTCGACTTTTTTGAAGTCGAAATACTTCATGAAAACGTTCGACTTTTTTAAAGCCGAAATCCTGTCGTGAAAATTTTCAACTTTTTTGAAGCCGAAATCTTTTCATGAAAATTTTCAACTTTTTTGTAGCCGAAATCTTTTCATGAAAATTTTCAACTTTTTTAAAGCTGAAATACTTCATGCAAATGTTCGACTTTTTTAAAGCCGAAATCCTGCCGTGAAAATTTTCAACTTTTTTGAAGCCCAAATACTTCATGAAAATGTTCAACTTTTTTGAAGCCGAAATACTTCATGAAAATGTTCGACTTTTTTGAAGCTGAAATCCTGTCGTGAAAATTTTCAACCTTTTTGAAGCCCAAATACTTCATGAAAATGTTCAACTTTTTTGAAGCCGAAATACTTCATGAAAATGTTCGACTTTTTTGAAGCCGAAATACTTCATGAAAACGTTCGACTTTTTTAAAGCCGAAATCCTGTCGTGAAAATTTTCAACTTTTTTGAAGCCGAAATCTTTTCATGAAAATTTTCAACTTTTTTGTAGCCGAAATCTTTTCATGAAAATTTTCAACTTTTTTGAAGCTGAAATACTTCATGAAAATGTTCGACTTTTTTAAAGCCGAAATCCTGTCGTGAAAATTTTCAACTTATTTGAAGCCGAAATCTTTTCATGAAAATTTTCAACTTTTTTGAAGCCGAAATCTTTTCATGAAAATTTTCAACTTTTTTGAAGCTGAAATACTTCATGAAAATGTTCGACTTTTTTAAAGCCGAAATCCTGTCGTGAAAATTTTCAACTTTTTTGAAGCCCAAATACTTCATGAAAATGTTCAACTTTTTTGAAGCCGAAATACTTCATGAAAATGTTCAACTTTTTTAAAGCCGAAATCCTGTCGTGAAAACTTTCAACCTTTTTGAAGCCGAAATACTTCATGAAAATGTTCGACTTTTTTAAAGCCGAAATCCTGTCGTGAAAATTTTCAACTTTTTTGAAGCCCAAATACTTCATGAAATTGTTAGACTTTTTTAAAGCCAAAATCCTGTCGTGAAAATTTTCAACTTTTTTGAAGTCGAAATCTTTTCATGAAAATTTTCAACTTTTTTGAAGCAGAAATTTTTTCATGAAAATTTTCAACTTTTTTGAAGCCAAAATCTTTTCATGAAAATTTTCAACTTTTTTGAAGCTGAAATACTTCATGAAAATGTTCGACTTTTTTAACGCCGAAATCCTGTCGTGAAAATTTTCAACTTTTTTGAATCCGAAATACTTCATGAAAATGTTCGACTTTTTTAAAGCCGAAATCCTGTCGTGAAAATTTTCAACTTTTTTGAAGCCGAAATCTTTTCGTGAAAATTTTCAACTTTTTTGAAGCCGAAATCTTTTCATGAAAATTTTCAACTTTTTTGTAGCCGAAATCTTTTCATGAAAATTTTCAACTTTTTTGAAGCTGAAATACTTCATGAAAATGTTCGACTTTTTTAAAGCCGAAATCCTGTCGTGAAAATTTTCAACTTTTTTGAAGCCCAAATACTTCATGAAAATGTTCGACTTTTTTGAAGCCCAAATACTTCATGAAAACATTCGACTTTTTTAAAGCCGAAATCCTGTCGTGAAAATTTTCAACTTTTTTGAAGCAGAAATCTTTTCATGAAAATTTTCAACTTTTTTGTAGCCGAAATCTTTTCATGAAAATTTTCAACTTTTTTGAAGCTGAAATACTTCATGAAAATGTTCGACTTTTTTAAAGCCGAAATCCTGTCGTGAAAATTTTCAACTTTTTTGAAACCGAAATCTTTTCATGAAAATATTCAACTTTTTTGAAGCTGAAATACTTCATGAAAATGTTCGACTTTTTTAAAGCCGAAATCCTGTCGTGAAAATTTTCAACTTTTTTGAAGCCGAAATCTTTTCATGAAAATTTTCAACTTTTTTGAAGCCCAAATACTTCATGAAAATGTTCGACTTTTTTAAAGCCAAAATCCTGTCGTGAAAATTTTCAACTTTTTTGAAGCCGAAATCTTTTCATGAAAATTTTCAGCTTTTTTGAAGCCAAAATTTTTTCATGAAAATTTTCAACTTTTTTGAATCCGAAATACTTCATGAAAATGTTCGACTTTTTTGAAGCCGAAATACTTCATGAAAACGTTCAACTTTTTTAAAGCCGAAATCCTGTCGTGAAAATTTTCAACTTTTTTGAAGCCGAAATCTTTTCATGAAAATTTTCAACTTTTTTGTAGCCGAAATCTTTTCATGAAAATTTTCAACTTTTTTGAAGCTGAAATATTTCATGAAAATGTTCGACTTTTTTAAAGCCGAAATCCTGTCGTGAAAATTTTCAACTTTTTTGAAACCGAAATCTTTTCATGAAAATTTTCAACTTTTTTGAAGCCGAAATCTTTTCGTGAAAATTTTCAACTTTTTTGAAGCCGAAATCTTTTCATGAAAATTTTCAACTTCTTTGTAGCCGAAATCTTTTCATGAAAATGTTCGACTTTTTTAAAGCCGAAATCCTGTCGTGAAAATTTTCAACTTTTTTGAAGCAGAAATCTTTTCATGAAAATTTTCAACTTTTTTGTAGCCGAAATCTTTTCATGAAAATTTTCAACTTTTTTGAAGCTGAAATACTTCATGAAAATGTTCGACTTTTTTAAAGCCGAAATCCTGTCGTGAAAATTTTCAACTTTTTTGAAGCCGAAATCTTTTCATGAAAATTTTCAACTTTTTTGAAGCCCAAATACTTCATGAAAATGTTCGACTTTTTTAAAGCCAAAATCCTGTCGTGAAAATTTTCAACTTTTTTGAAGCCGAAATCTTTTCATGAAAATTTTCAGCTTTTTTGAAGCCAAAATTTTTTCATGAAAATTTTCAACTTTTTTGAATCCGAAATACTTCATGAAAATGTTCGACTTTTTTGAAGCCGAAATACTTCATGAAAACGTTCAACTTTTTTAAAGCCGAAATCCTGTCGTGAAAATTTTCAACTTTTTTGAAGCCGAAATCTTTTCATGAAAATTTTCAACTTTTTTGTAGCCGAAATCTTTTCATGAAAATTTTCAACTTTTTTGAAGCTGAAATATTTCATGAAAATGTTCAACTTTTTTAAAGCCGAAATCCTGTCGTGAAAATTTTCAACTTTTTTGAAACCGAAATCTTTTCATGAAAATTTTCAACTTTTTTGAAGCCGAAATCTTTTCGTGAAAATTTTCAACTTTTTTGAAGCCGAAATCTTTTCATGAAAATTTTCAACTTCTTTGTAGCCGAAATCTTTTCATGAAAATGTTCGACTTTTTTAAAGCCGAAATCCTGTCGTGAAAATTTTCAACTTTTTTGAATCCGAAATACTTCATGAAAATGTTCGACTTTTTTAACGCCGAAATCCTGTCGTGAAAATTTTCAACTTTTTTGAAGACCAAATACTTCATGAAAATGTTCGACTTTTTTAAAGCCAAAATCCTGTCGTGAAAATTTTCAACCTTTTTGAAGCTGAAATACTTCATGAAAATGTTCGACTTTTTTAAAGCCGAAATCCTGTCGTGAAAATTTTCAACTTTTTTGAAGCCGAAATCTTTTCGTGAAAATTTTCAACTTTTTTGAAGCCGAAATCTTTTCATGAAAATTTTCAACTTTTTTGAAGCTGAAATACTTCATGAAAATGTTCGACTTTTTTAAAGCCGAAATCCTGGTGTGAAAATTTTCAACTTTTTTGAAGTCGAAATCTTTTCATGAAAATTTTCAACTTTTTTGAAGCCGAAATCTTTTCATGAAAATTTTCAACTTTTTTGTAGCCGAAATCTTTTCATGAAAATTTTCAACTTTTTTGAAGCTGAAATACTTCATGAAAATGTTCGACTTTTTTAAAGCCGAAATCCTGTCGTGAAAATTTTCAACTTTTTTGAAGCCGAAATCTTTTCATGAAAATTTTCAACTTTTTTGAAGCCCAAATACTTCATGAAAATGTTCGACTTTTTTAAAGCCAAAATCCTGTCGTGAAAATTTTCAACTTTTTTGAAGCCGAAATCTTTTCATGAAAATTTTCAGCTTTTTTGAAGCCAAAATTTTTTCATGAAAATTTTCAACTTTTTTGAATCCGATATACTTCATGAAAATGTTCGACTTTTTTGAAGCCGAAATACTTCATGAAAACGTTCAACTTTTTTAAAGCCGAAATCCTGTCGTGAAAATTTTCAACTTTTTTGAAGCCGAAATCTTTTCATGAAAATTTTCAACTTTTTTGTAGCCGAAATCTTTTCATGAAAATTTTCAACTTTTTTGAAGCTGAAATATTTCATGAAAATGTTCGACTTTTTTAAAGCCGAAATCCTGTCGTGAAAATTTTCAACTTTTTTGAAACCGAAATCTTTTCATGAAAATTTTCAACTTTTTTGAAGCCGAAATCTTTTCGTGAAAATTTTCAACTTTTTTGAAGCCGAAATCTTTTCATGAAAATTTTCAACTTCTTTGTAGCCGAAATCTTTTCATGAAAATGTTCGACTTTTTTAAAGCCGAAATCCTGTCGTGAAAATTTTCAACTTTTTTGAATCCGAAATACTTCATGAAAATGTTCGACTTTTTTAACGCCGAAATCCTGTCGTGAAAATTTTCAACTTTTTTGAAGCCCAAATACTTCATGAAAATGTTCGACTTTTTTAAAGCCGAAATCCTGGTGTGAAAATTTTCAACTTTTTTGAAGTCGAAATCTTTTCATGAAAATTTTCAACTTTTTTGAAGCCGAAATCTTTTCATGAAAATTTTCAACTTTTTTGTAGCCGAAATCTTTTCATGAAAATTTTCAACTTTTTTGAAGCTGAAATACTTCATGAAAATGTTCGACTTTTTTAAAGCCGAAATCCTGTCGTGAAAATTTTCAACTTTTTTGAAGCCGAAATCTTTTCATGAAAATTTTCAACTTTTTTGAAGCCCAAATACTTCATGAAAATGTTCGACTTTTTTAAAGCCAAAATCCTGTCGTGAAAATTTTCAACTTTTTTGAAGCCGAAATCTTTTCATGAAAATTTTCAGCTTTTTTGAAGCCAAAATTTTTTCATGAAAATTTTCAACTTTTTTGAATCCGAAATACTTCATGAAAATGTTCGACTTTTTTGAAGCCGAAATACTTCATGAAAACGTTCAACTTTTTTAAAGCCGAAATCCTGTCGTGAAAATTTTCAACTTTTTTGAAGCCGAAATCTTTTCATGAAAATTTTCAACTTTTTTGTAGCCGAAATCTTTTCATGAAAATTTTCAACTTTTTTGAAGCTGAAATATTTCATGAAAATGTTCGACTTTTTTAAAGCCGAAATCCTGTCGTGAAAATTTTCAACTTTTTTGAAACCGAAATCTTTTCATGAAAATTTTCAACTTTTTTGAAGCCGAAATCTTTTCGTGAAAATTTTCAACTTTTTTGAAGCCCAAATACTTCATGAAAATGTTCGACTTTTTTAAAGCCAAAATCCTGTCGTGAAAATTTTCAACTTTTTTGAAGCCGAAATCTTTTCATGAAAATTTTCAGCTTTTTTGAAGCCAAAATTTTTTCATGAAAATTTTCAACTTTTTTGAATCCGAAATACTTCATGAAAATGTTCGACTTTTTTGAAGCCGAAATACTTCATGAAAACGTTCAACTTTTTTAAAGCCGAAATCCTGTCGTGAAAATTTTCAACTTTTTTGAAGCCGAAATCTTTTCATGAAAATTTTCAACTTTTTTGTAGCCGAAATCTTTTCATGAAAATTTTCAACTTTTTTGAAGCTGAAATATTTCATGAAAATGTTCGACTTTTTTAAAGCCGAAATCCTGTCGTGAAAATTTTCAACTTTTTTGAAACCGAAATCTTTTCATGAAAATTTTCAACTTTTTTGAAGCCGAAATCTTTTCGTGAAAATTTTCAACTTTTTTGAAGCCGAAATCTTTTCATGAAAATTTTCAACTTCTTTGTAGCCGAAATCTTTTCATGAAAATGTTCGACTTTTTTAAAGCCGAAATCCTGTCGTGAAAATTTTCAACTTTTTTGAAGCAGAAATCTTTTCATGAAAATTTTCAACTTTTTTGTAGCCGAAATCTTTTCATGAAAATTTTCAACTTTTTTGAAGCTGAAATACTTCATGAAAATGTTCGACTTTTTTAAAGCCGAAATCCTGTCGTGAAAATTTTCAACTTTTTTGAAGCCGAAATCTTTTCATGAAAATTTTCAACTTTTTTGAAGCCCAAATACTTCATGAAAATGTTCGACTTTTTTAAAGCCAAAATCCTGTCGTGAAAATTTTCAACTTTTTTGAAGCCGAAATCTTTTCATGAAAATTTTCAGCTTTTTTGAAGCCAAAATTTTTTCATGAAAATTTTCAACTTTTTTGAATCCGAAATACTTCATGAAAATGTTCGACTTTTTTGAAGCCGAAATACTTCATGAAAACGTTCAACTTTTTTAAAGCCGAAATCCTGTCGTGAAAATTTTCAACTTTTTTGAAGCCGAAATCTTTTCATGAAAATTTTCAACTTTTTTGTAGCCGAAATCTTTTCATGAAAATTTTCAACTTTTTTGAAGCTGAAATATTTCATGAAAATGTTCAACTTTTTTAAAGCCGAAATCCTGTCGTGAAAATTTTCAACTTTTTTGAAACCGAAATCTTTTCATGAAAATTTTCAACTTTTTTGAAGCCGAAATCTTTTCGTGAAAATTTTCAACTTTTTTGAAGCCGAAATCTTTTCATGAAAATTTTCAACTTCTTTGTAGCCGAAATCTTTTCATGAAAATGTTCGACTTTTTTAAAGCCGAAATCCTGTCGTGAAAATTTTCAACTTTTTTGAATCCGAAATACTTCATGAAAATGTTCGACTTTTTTAACGCCGAAATCCTGTCGTGAAAATTTTCAACTTTTTTGAAGACCAAATACTTCATGAAAATGTTCGACTTTTTTAAAGCCAAAATCCTGTCGTGAAAATTTTCAACCTTTTTGAAGCTGAAATACTTCATGAAAATGTTCGACTTTTTTAAAGCCGAAATCCTGTCGTGAAAATTTTCAACTTTTTTGAAGCCGAAATCTTTTCGTGAAAATTTTCAACTTTTTTGAAGCCGAAATCTTTTCATGAAAATTTTCAACTTTTTTGAAGCTGAAATACTTCATGAAAATGTTCGACTTTTTTAAAGCCGAAATCCTGGTGTGAAAATTTTCAACTTTTTTGAAGTCGAAATCTTTTCATGAAAATTTTCAACTTTTTTGAAGCCGAAATCTTTTCATGAAAATTTTCAACTTTTTTGTAGCCGAAATCTTTTCATGAAAATTTTCAACTTTTTTGAAGCTGAAATACTTCATGAAAATGTTCGACTTTTTTAAAGCCGAAATCCTGTCGTGAAAATTTTCAACTTTTTTGAAGCCGAAATCTTTTCATGAAAATTTTCAACTTTTTTGAAGCCCAAATACTTCATGAAAATGTTCGACTTTTTTAAAGCCAAAATCCTGTCGTGAAAATTTTCAACTTTTTTGAAGCCGAAATCTTTTCATGAAAATTTTCAGCTTTTTTGAAGCCAAAATTTTTTCATGAAAATTTTCAACTTTTTTGAATCCGATATACTTCATGAAAATGTTCGACTTTTTTGAAGCCGAAATACTTCATGAAAACGTTCAACTTTTTTAAAGCCGAAATCCTGTCGTGAAAATTTTCAACTTTTTTGAAGCCGAAATCTTTTCATGAAAATTTTCAACTTTTTTGTAGCCGAAATCTTTTCATGAAAATTTTCAACTTTTTTGAAGCTGAAATATTTCATGAAAATGTTCGACTTTTTTAAAGCCGAAATCCTGTCGTGAAAATTTTCAACTTTTTTGAAACCGAAATCTTTTCATGAAAATTTTCAACTTTTTTGAAGCCGAAATCTTTTCGTGAAAATTTTCAACTTTTTTGAAGCCGAAATCTTTTCATGAAAATTTTCAACTTCTTTGTAGCCGAAATCTTTTCATGAAAATGTTCGACTTTTTTAAAGCCGAAATCCTGTCGTGAAAATTTTCAACTTTTTTGAATCCGAAATACTTCATGAAAATGTTCGACTTTTTTAACGCCGAAATCCTGTCGTGAAAATTTTCAACTTTTTTGAAGCCCAAATACTTCATGAAAATGTTCGACTTTTTTAAAGCCGAAATCCTGGTGTGAAAATTTTCAACTTTTTTGAAGTCGAAATCTTTTCATGAAAATTTTCAACTTTTTTGAAGCCGAAATCTTTTCATGAAAATTTTCAACTTTTTTGTAGCCGAAATCTTTTCATGAAAATTTTCAACTTTTTTGAAGCTGAAATACTTCATGAAAATGTTCGACTTTTTTAAAGCCGAAATCCTGTCGTGAAAATTTTCAACTTTTTTGAAGCCGAAATCTTTTCATGAAAATTTTCAACTTTTTTGAAGCCCAAATACTTCATGAAAATGTTCGACTTTTTTAAAGCCAAAATCCTGTCGTGAAAATTTTCAACTTTTTTGAAGCCGAAATCTTTTCATGAAAATTTTCAGCTTTTTTGAAGCCAAAATTTTTTCATGAAAATTTTCAACTTTTTTGAATCCGAAATACTTCATGAAAATGTTCGACTTTTTTGAAGCCGAAATACTTCATGAAAACGTTCAACTTTTTTAAAGCCGAAATCCTGTCGTGAAAATTTTCAACTTTTTTGAAGCCGAAATCTTTTCATGAAAATTTTCAACTTTTTTGTAGCCGAAATCTTTTCATGAAAATTTTCAACTTTTTTGAAGCTGAAATATTTCATGAAAATGTTCGACTTTTTTAAAGCCGAAATCCTGTCGTGAAAATTTTCAACTTTTTTGAAACCGAAATCTTTTCATGAAAATTTTCAACTTTTTTGAAGCCGAAATCTTTTCGTGAAAATTTTAAACTTTTTTGAAGCCGAAATCTTTTCATGAAAATTTTCAACTTCTTTGTAGCCGAAATCTTTTCATGAAAATGTTCGACTTTTTTAAAGCCGAAATCCTGTCGTGAAAATTTTCAACTTTTTTGGATCCGAAATACTTCATGAAAATGTTCGACTTTTTTAACGCCGAAATCCTGTCGTGAAAATTTTCAACTTTTTTGAAGCCCAAATACTTCATGAAAATGTTCGACTTTTTTAAAGCCAAAATCCTGTCGTGAAAATTTTCAACCTTTTTGAAGCTGAAATACTTCATGAAAATGTTCGACTTTTTTAAAGCCGAAATCCTGTCGTGAAAATTTTCAACTTTTTTGAAGCCGAAATCTTTTCGTGAAAATTTTCAACTTTTTTGAAGCCGAAATCTTTTCATGAAAATTTTCAACTTTTTTGAAGCTGAAATACTTCATGAAAATGTTCGACTTTTTTAAAGCCGAAATCCTGGTGTGAAAATTTTCAACTTTTTTGAAGTCGAAATCTTTTCATGAAAATTTTCAACTTTTTTGAAGCCGAAATCTTTTCATGAAAATGTTCGACTTTTTTAAAGCCGAAATCCTGTCGTGAAAATTTTCAACTTTTTTGAAGCCCAAATACTTCATGAAAATGTTCGACTTTTTTGAAGCCCAAATACTTCATGAAAACGTTCGACTTTTTTAAAGCCGAAATCCTGTCGTGAAAATTTTCAACTTTTTTGAAGCCGAAATCTTTTCATGAAAATTTTCAACTTTTTTGAAGCTGAAATACTTCATGAAAATGTTCGACTTTTTTAAAGCCAAAATCCTGTCGTGAAAATTTTCAACTTTTTTGAAGCCGAAATCTTTTCATGAAAATCTTCAGCTTTTTTGAAGCCAAAATCTTTTCATGAAAATTTTCAACTTTTTTGAATCCGAAATACTTCATGAAAATGTTCGACTTTTTTGAAGCCGAAATACTTCATGAAAACGTTCGACTTTTTTAAAGCCGAAATCCTGTCGTGAAAATTTTCAACTTTTTTGAAGCCGAAATCTTTTCGTGAAAATTTTCAACTTTTTTGAAGCCGAAATCTTTTCATGAAAATTTTCAACTTTTTTGAAGCTGAAATACTTCATGAAAATGTTCGACTTTTTTAAAGCCGAAATCCTGGTGTGAAAATTTTCAACTTTTTTGAAGTCGAAATCTTTTCATGAAAATTTTCAACTTTTTTGAAGCCGAAATCTTTTCATGAAAATTTTCAACTTTTTTGTAGCCGAAATCTTTTCATGAAAATTTTCAACTTTTTTGAAGCTGAAATACTTCATGAAAATGTTCGACTTTTTTAAAGCCGAAATCCTGTCGTGAAAATTTTCAACTTTTTTGAAGCCCAAATACTTCATGAAAATGTTCGACTTTTTTGAAGCCGAAATACTTCATGAAAACGTTCGACTTTTTTAAAGCCGAAATCCTGTCGTGAAAATTTTCAACTTTTTTGAAGCCGAAATCTTTTCATGAAAATTTTCAACTTTTTTGTAGCCGAAATCTTCTCATGAAAATTTTCAACTTTTTTGAAGCTGAAATATTTCATGAAAATGTTCGACTTTTTTAAAGCCGAAATCCTGTCGTGAAAATTTTCAACTTTTTTGAAACCGAAATCTTTTCATGAAAATTTTCAACTTTTTTGAAGCCGAAATCTTTTCATGAAAATTTTCAACTTTTTTGAAGCTGAAATATTTCATGAAAATGTTCGACTTTTTTAAAGCCGAAATCTTTTCGTGAAAATTTTCAACTTTTTTGAAGCCGAAATCTTTTCGTGAAAATTTTCAACTTCTTTGTAGCCGAAATCTTTTCATGAAAATGTTCGACTTTTTTAAAGCCCAAATCCTGTCGTGAAAATTTTCAACTTTTTTGAATCCGAAATACTTCATGAAAATGTTCGACTTTTTTAACGCCGAAATCCTGTCGTGAAAATTTTCAACTTTTTTGAAGCCCAAATACTTCATGAAAATGTTCGACTTTTTTGAAGCCCAAATACTTCATGAAAACGTTCGACTTTTTTAAAGCCGAAATCCTGTCGTGAAAATTTTCAACTTTTTTGAAACCGAAATCTTTTCATGAAAATTTTCAACTTTTTTGAAGCCGAAATCTTTTCGTGAAAATTTTCAACTTTTTTGAAGCCGAAATCTTTTCGTGAAAATTTTCAACTTCTTTGTAGCCGAAATCTTTTCATGAAAATGTTCGACTTTTTTAAAGCCCAAATCCTGTCGTGAAAATTTTCAACTTTTTTGAATCCGAAATACTTCATGAAAATGTTCGACTTTTTTAACGCCGAAATCCTGTCGTGAAAATTTTCAACTTTTTTGAAGCCCAAATACTTCATGAAAATGTTCGACTTTTTTGAAGCCCAAATACTTCATGAAAACGTTCGACTTTTTTAAAGCCGAAATCCTGTCGTGAAAATTTTCAACTTTTTTGAAGCCGAAATCTTTTCATGAAAATTTTCAACTTTTTTGTAGCCGAAATCTTTTCATGAAAATTTTCAACTTTTTTGAAGCTGAAATACTTCATGAAAATGTTCGACTATTTTAAAGCCGAAATCTTGTCGTGAAAATTTTCAACTTTTTTGAAACCGAAATCTTTTCATGAAAATTTTCAACTTTTTTGAAGCTGAAATACTTCATGAAAATTTTCAACTTTTTTGAAGCCGAAATCTTTTCATGAAAATTTTCAACTTTTTTGAAGCCGAAATCTTTTCCTGAAAATGTTCGACTTTTTTAAAGCCGAAATCCTGTCGTGAAAATTTTCAACATTTTTGAAGCCGAAATCTTTTCGTGAAAATTTTCAACTTTTTTGAAGCTGAAATACTTCATGAAAATGTTCGACTTTTTTAAAGCCGAAATCCTGTCGTGAAAATTTTCAACTTTTTTGAAGCCCAAATACTTCATGAAAATGTTCGACTTTTTTGAAGCCGAAATACTTCATGAAAACGTTCGACTTTTTTAAAGCCGAAATCCTGTCGTGAAAATGTTCGACTTTTTTGAAGCAGAAATCTTTTCATGAAAATTTTCAACTTTTTTGTAGCCGAAATCTTTTCATGAAAATTTTCAACTTTTTTGAAGCTGAAATACTTCATGAAAATGTTCGACTTTTTTAAAGCCGAAATCCTGTCGTGAAAATTTTCAACTTTTTTGAAGCCCAAATACTTCATGAAAATGTTCGACTTTTTTGAAGCCCAAATACTTCATGAAAACGTTCGACTTTTTTAAAGCCGAAATCCTGTCGTGAAAATTTTCAACTTTTTTGAAGCCGAAATCTTTTCATGAAAATTTTCAACTTTTTTGTAGCCGAAATCTTTTCATGAAAATTTTCAACTTTTTTGAAGGTGAAATACTTCATGAAAATGTTCGACTTTTTTAAAGCCGAAATCCTGTCGTAAAAATTTTCAACTTTTTTGAAGCCGAAATCTTTTCATGAAAATTTTCAACTTTTTTGTAGCCGAAATCTTTTCATGAAAATTTTCAACTTTTTTGAAGCTGAAATACTTCATGAAAATGTTCGACTTTTTTAAAGCCGAAATACTTCATGAAAATGTTCGACTTTTTTAAAGCCGAAATCCTGTCGTGAAAATTTTCAACTTTTTTGAAGCCCAAATACTTCATGAAAATGTTCGACTTTTTTGAAGCCCAAATACTTCATGAAAACGTTCGACTTTTTTAAATCCGAAATCCTGTCGTGAAAATTTTCAACTTTTTTAAGCCGAAATCTTTTCATGAAAATTTTCAACTTTTTTGTAGCCGAAATCTTTTCATGAAAATTTTCAGCTTTTTTGAAGCCAAAATGTTTTCATGAAAATTTTCAACTTTTTTGAAGCTGAAATACTTCATGAAAATGTTCGACTATTTTAAAGCCGAAATCTTGTCGTGAAAATTTTCAACTTTTTTGAATCCGAAATCTTTTCATGAAAATTTTCAACTTTTTTGAAGCTGAAATACTTCATGAAAATTTTCAACTTTTTTGAAGCCGAAATCTTTTCATGAAAATTTTCAACTTTTTTGAAGCCGAAATCTTTTCCTGAAAATGTTCGACTTTTTTAAAGCCGAAATCCTGTCGTGAAAATTTTCAACATTTTTGAAGCCGAAATCTTTTCGTGAAAATTTTCAACTTTTTTGAAGCTGAAATACTTCATGAAAATGTTCGACTTTTTTAAAGCCGAAATCCTGTCGTGAAAATTTTCAACTTTTTTGAAGCCCAAATACTTCATGAAAATGTTCGACTTTTTTGAAGCCGAAATACTTCATGAAAACGTTCGACTTTTTTAAAGCCGAAATCCTGTCGTGAAAATGTTCGACTTTTTTGAAGCAGAAATCTTTTCATGAAAATTTTCAACTTTTTTGTAGCCGAAATCTTTTCATGAAAATTTTCAACTTTTTTGAAGCTGAAATACTTCATGAAAATGTTCGACTTTTTTAAAGCCGAAATCCTGTCGTGAAAATTTTCAACTTTTTTGAAGCCCAAATACTTCATGAAAATGTTCGACTTTTTTGAAGCCCAAATACTTCATGAAAACGTTCGACTTTTTTAAATCCGAAATCCTGTCGTGAAAATTTTCAACTTTTTTGAAGCCGAAATCTTTTCATGAAAATTTTCAACTTTTTTGTAGCCGAAATCTTTTCATGAAAATTTTCAGCTTTTTTGAAGCCAAAATGTTTTCATGAAAATTTTCAACTTTTTTGAATCCGAAATACTTCATGAAAATGTTCGACTTTTTTAAAGCCAAAATCCTGTCTTGAAAATTTTCAACTTTTTTGAAGCCGAAATCTTTTCATGAAAATTTTCAGCTTTTTTGAAGCCAAAATGTTTTCATGAAAATTTTCAACTTTTTTGAATCCGAAATACTTCATGAAAATGTTCGACTTTTTTGAAGCCGAAATACTTCATGAAAACGTTCGACTTTTTTAAAGCCGAAATCCTGTCGTGAAAATTTTCAACTTTTTTGAAGCCGAAATCTTTTCATGCAAATTTTCAACTTTTTTGTAGCCGAAATCTTTTCATGAAAATTTTCAACTTTTTTGAAGCTGAAATATTTCATGAAAATGTTCGACTTTTTTAAAGCCGAAATCTTGTCGTGAAAATTTTCAACTTTTTTGATACCGAAATCTTTTCATGAAAATTTTCAACTTTTTTGAAGCCGAAATCTTTTCGTGAAAATTTTCAACTTTTTTGAAGCCGAAATCTTTTCGTGAAAATTTTCAACTTTTTTGAAGCTGAAATGCTTCATGAAAATGTTCGACTTTTTTAAAGCCGAAATCCTGTCGTTAAAATTTTCAACTTTTTTGAAGCCCAAATACTTCATGAAAACGTTCAACTTTTTTAAAGCCGAAATCCTGTCGTGAAAATTTTCAACTTTTTTGAAGCCGAAATCTTTTCATGAAAATTTTCAACTTTTTTGAAGCTGAAATATTTCATGAAAATGTTCGACTTTTTTAAAGCCGAAATCTTTTCGTGAAAATTTTCAACTTTTTTGAAGCCGAAATCTTTTCGTAAAAATTTTCAACTTCTTTGTAGCCGAAATCTTTTCATGAAAATGTTCGACTTTTTTAAAGCCCAAATCCTGTCGTGAAAATTTTCAACTTTTTTGAATCCGAAATACTTCATGAAAATGTTCGACTTTTTTAACGCCGAAATCCTGTCGTGAAAATTTTCAACTTTTTTGAAGCCCAAATACTTCATGAAAATGTTCGACTTTTTTGAAGCCCAAATACTTCATGAAAACGTTCGACTTTTTTAAAGCCGAAATCCTGTCGTGAAAATTTTCAACTTTTTTGAAGCCGAAATCTTTTCATGAAAATTTTCAACTTTTTTGTAGCCGAAATCTTTTCATGAAAATTTTCAACTTTTTTGAAGCTGAAATACTTCATGAAAATGTTCGACTTTTTTAAAGCCAAAATCCTGTCGTGAAAATTTTCAACTTTTTTGAAGCCGAAATCTTTTCATGAAAATCTTCAGCTTTTTTGAAGCCAAAATCTTTTCATGAAAATTTTCAACTTTTTTGAATCCGAAATACTTCATGAAAATGTTCGACTTTTTTGAAGCCGAAATACTTCATGAAAACGTTCGACTTTTTTAAAGCCGAAATCCTGTCGTGAAAATTTTCAACTTTTTTGAAGCCGAAATCTTTTCATGAAAATTTTCAACTTTTTTGTAGCCGAAATCTTCTCATGAAAATTTTCAACTTTTTTGAAGCTGAAATATTTCATGAAAATGTTCGACTTTTTTAAAGCCGAAATCCTGTCGTGAAAATTTTCAACTTTTTTGAAACCGAAATCTTTTCATGAAAATTTTCAACTTTTTTGAAGCCGAAATCTTTTCGTGAAAATTTTCAACTTTTTTGAAGCCGAAATCTTTTCGTGAAAATTTTCAACTTTTTTGAAGCTGAAATGCTTCATGAAAATGTTCGACTTTTTTAAAGCCGAAATCCTGTCGTTAAAATTTTCAACTTTTTTGAAGCCCAAATACTTCATGAAAACGTTCAACTTTTTTAAAGCCGAAATCCTGTCGTGAAAATTTTCAACTTTTTTGAAGCCGAAATCTTTTCATGAAAATTTTCAACTTTTTTGAAGCTGAAATATTTCATGAAAATGTTCGACTTTTTTAAAGCCGAAATCTTTTCGTGAAAATTTTCAACTTTTTTGAAGCCGAAATCTTTTCGTGAAAATTTTCAACTTCTTTGTAGCCGAAATCTTTTCATGAAAATGTTCGACTTTTTTAAAGCCCAAATCCTGTCGTGAAAATTTTCAACTTTTTTGAATCCGAAATACTTCATGAAAATGTTCGACTTTTTTAACGCCGAAATCCTGTCGTGAAAATTTTCAACTTTTTTGAAGCCCAAATACTTCATGAAAATGTTCGACTTTTTTGAAGCCCAAATACTTCATGAAAACGTTCGACTTTTTTAAAGCCGAAATCCTGTCGTGAAAATTTTCAACTTTTTTGAAGCCGAAATCTTTTCATGAAAATTTTCAACTTTTTTGTAGCCGAAATCTTTTCATGAAAATTTTCAACTTTTTTGAAGCTGAAATACTTCATGAAAATGTTCGACTTTTTTAAAGCCAAAATCCTGTCGTGAAAATTTTCAACTTTTTTGAAGCCGAAATCTTTTCATGAAAATCTTGAGCTTTTTTGAAGCCAAAATCTTTTCATGAAAATTTTCAACTTTTTTGAATCCGAAATACTTCATGAAAATGTTCGACTTTTTTGAAGCCGAAATACTTCATGAAAACGTTCGACTTTTTTAAAGCCGAAATCCTGTCGTGAAAATTTTCAACTTTTTTGAAGCCGAAATCTTTTCATGAAAATTTTCAACTTTTTTGTAGCCGAAATCTTCTCATGAAAATTTTCAACTTTTTTGAAGCTGAAATATTTCATGAAAATGTTCGACTTTTTTAAAGCCGAAATCCTGTCGTGAAAATTTTCAACTTTTTTGAAACCGAAATCTTTTCATGAAAATTTTCAACTTTTTTGAAGCCGAAATCTTTTCGTGAAAATTTTCAACTTTTTTGAAGCCGAAATCTTTTCGTGAAAATTTTCAACTTCTTTGCAGCCGAAATCTTTTCATGAAAATGTTCGACTTTTTTAAAGCCCAAATCCTGTCGTGAAAATTTTCAACTTTTTTGAATCCGAAATACTTCATGAAAATGTTCGACTTTTTTAACGCCGAAATCCTGTCGTGAAAATTTTCAACTTTTTTGAAGCCCAAATACTTCATGAAAATGTTCGACTTTTTTGAAGCCCAAATACTTCATGAAAACGTTCGACTTTTTTAAAGCCGAAATCCTGTCGTGAAAATTTTCAACTTTTTTGAAGCCGAAATCTTTTCATGAAAATTTTCAACTTTTTTGTAGCCGAAATCTTTTCATGAAAATTTTCAACTTTTTTGAAGCTGAAATACTTCATGAAAATGTTCGACTATTTTAAAGCCGAAATCTTGTCGTGAAAATTTTCAACTTTTTTGAAACCGAAATCTTTTCATGAAAATTTTCAACTTTTTTGAAGCTGAAATACTTCATGAAAATTTTCAACTTTTTTGAAGCCGAAATCTTTTCATGAAAATTTTCAACTTTTTTGAAGCCGAAATCTTTTCCTGAAAATGTTCGACTTTTTTAAAGCCGAAATCCTGTCGTGAAAATTTTCAACATTTTTGAAGCCGAAATCTTTTCGTGAAAATTTTCAACTTTTTTGAAGCCGAAATCTTTTCATGAAAATTTTCAACTTCTTTGTAGCCGAAATCTTTTCATGAAAATGTTCGACTTTTTTAAAGCCGAAATCCTGTCGTTAAAATTTTCAACTTTTTTGAAGCCCAAATACTTCATGAAAACGTTCAACTTTTTTAAAGCCGAAATCCTGTCGTGAAAATTTTCAACTTTTTTGAAGCCGAAATCTTTTCATGAAAATTTTCAACTTTTTTGAAGCTGAAATATTTCATGAAAATGTTCGACTTTTTTAAAGCCGAAATCTTTTCGTGAAAATTTTCAACTTTTTTGAAGCCGAAATCTTTTCGTGAAAATTTTCAACTTCTTTGTAGCCGAAATCTTTTCATGAAAATGTTCGACTTTTTTAAAGCCCAAATCCTGTCGTGAAAATTTTCAACTTTTTTGAATCCGAAATACTTCATGAAAATGTTCGACTTTTTTAACGCCGAAATCCTGTCGTGAAAATTTTCAACTTTTTTGAAGCCCAAATACTTCATGAAAATGTTCGACTTTTTTGAAGCCCAAATACTTCATGAAAACGTTCGACTTTTTTAAAGCCGAAATCCTGTCGTGAAAATTTTCAACTTTTTTGAAGCCGAAATCTTTTCATGAAAATTTTCAACTTTTTTGTAGCCGAAATCTTTTCATGAAAATTTTCAACTTTTTTGAAGCTGAAATACTTCATGAAAATGTTCGACTTTTTTAAAGCCAAAATCCTGTCGTGAAAATTTTCAACTTTTTTGAAGCCGAAATCTTTTCATGAAAATCTTCAGCTTTTTTGAAGCCAAAATCTTTTCATGAAAATTTTCAACTTTTTTGAATCCGAAATACTTCATGAAAATGTTCGACTTTTTTGAAGCCGAAATACTTCATGAAAACGTTCGACTTTTTTAAAGCCGAAATCCTGTCGTGAAAATTTTCAACTTTTTTGAAGCCGAAATCTTTTCATGAAAATTTTCAACTTTTTTGTAGCCGAAATCTTCTCATGAAAATTTTCAACTTTTTTGAAGCTGAAATATTTCATGAAAATGTTCGACTTTTTTAAAGCCGAAATCCTGTCGTGAAAATTTTCAACTTTTTTGAAACCGAAATCTTTTCATGAAAATTTTCAACTTTTTTGAAGCCGAAATCTTTTCGTGAAAATTTTCAACTTTTTTGAAGCCGAAATCTTTTCGTGAAAATTTTCAACTTCTTTGTAGCCGAAATCTTTTCATGAAAATGTTCGACTTTTTTAAAGCCCAAATCCTGTCGTGAAAATTTTCAACTTTTTTGAATCCGAAATACTTCATGAAAATGTTCGACTTTTTTAACGCCGAAATCCTGTCGTGAAAATTTTCAACTTTTTTGAAGCCCAAATACTTCATGAAAATGTTCGACTTTTTTGAAGCCCAAATACTTCATGAAAACGTTCGACTTTTTTAAAGCCGAAATCCTGTCGTGAAAATTTTCAACTTTTTTGAAGCCGAAATCTTTTCATGAAAATTTTCAACTTTTTTGTAGCCGAAATCTTTTCATGAAAATTTTCAACTTTTTTGAAGCTGAAATACTTCATGAAAATGTTCGACTATTTTAAAGCCGAAATCTTGTCGTGAAAATTTTCAACTTTTTTGAAACCGAAATCTTTTCATGAAAATTTTCAACTTTTTTGAAGCTGAAATACTTCATGAAAATTTTCAACTTTTTTGAAGCCGAAATCTTTTCATGAAAATTTTCAACTTTTTTGAAGCCGAAATCTTTTCCTGAAAATGTTCGACTTTTTTAAAGCCGAAATCCTGTCGTGAAAATTTTCAACATTTTTGAAGCCGAAATCTTTTCGTGAAAATTTTCAACTTTTTTGAAGCCGAAATCTTTTCATGAAAATTTTCAACTTCTTTGTAGCCGAAATCTTTTCATGAAAATGTTCGACTTTTTTAAAGCCGAAATCCTGTCGTTAAAATTTTCAACTTTTTTGAAGCCCAAATACTTCATGAAAACGTTCAACTTTTTTAAAGCCGAAATCCTGTCGTGAAAATTTTCAACTTTTTTGAAGCCGAAATCTTTTCATGAAAATTTTCAACTTTTTTGAAGCTGAAATATTTCATGAAAATGTTCGACTTTTTTAAAGCCGAAATCTTTTCGTGAAAATTTTCAACTTTTTTGAAGCCGAAATCTTTTCGTGAAAATTTTCAACTTCTTTGTAGCCGAAATCTTTTCATGAAAATGTTCGACTTTTTTAAAGCCCAAATCCTGTCGTGAAAATTTTCAACTTTTTTGAATCCGAAATACTTCATGAAAATGTTCGACTTTTTTAACGCCGAAATCCTGTCGTGAAAATTTTCAACTTTTTTGAAGCCCAAATACTTCATGAAAATGTTCGACTTTTTTGAAGCCCAAATACTTCATGAAAACGTTCGACTTTTTTAAAGCCGAAATCCTGTCGTGAAAATTTTCAACTTTTTTGAAGCCGAAATCTTTTCATGAAAATTTTCAACTTTTTTGTAGCCGAAATCTTTTCATGAAAATTTTCAACTTTTTTGAAGCTGAAATACTTCATGAAAATGTTCGACTTTTTTAAAGCCAAAATCCTGTCGTGAAAATTTTCAACTTTTTTGAAGCCGAAATCTTTTCATGAAAATCTTCAGCTTTTTTGAAGCCAAAATCTTTTCATGAAAATTTTCAACTTTTTTGAATCCGAAATACTTCATGAAAATGTTCGACTTTTTTGAAGCCGAAATACTTCATGAAAACGTTCGACTTTTTTAAAGCCGAAATCCTGTCGTGAAAATTTTCAACTTTTTTGAAGCCGAAATCTTTTCATGAAAATTTTCAACTTTTTTGTAGCCGAAATCTTCTCATGAAAATTTTCAACTTTTTTGAAGCTGAAATATTTCATGAAAATGTTCGACTTTTTTAAAGCCGAAATCCTGTCGTGAAAATTTTCAACTTTTTTGAAACCGAAATCTTTTCATGAAAATTTTCAACTTTTTTGAAGCCGAAATCTTTTCGTGAAAATTTTCAACTTTTTTGAAGCCGAAATCTTTTCGTGAAAATTTTCAACTTCTTTGCAGCCGAAATCTTTTCATGAAAATGTTCGACTTTTTTAAAGCCCAAATCCTGTCGTGAAAATTTTCAACTTTTTTGAATCCGAAATACTTCATGAAAATGTTCGACTTTTTTAACGCCGAAATCCTGTCGTGAAAATTTTCAACTTTTTTGAAGCCCAAATACTTCATGAAAATGTTCGACTTTTTTGAAGCCCAAATACTTCATGAAAACGTTCGACTTTTTTAAAGCCGAAATCCTGTCGTGAAAATTTTCAACTTTTTTGAAGCCGAAATCTTTTCATGAAAATTTTCAACTTTTTTGTAGCCGAAATCTTTTCATGAAAATTTTCAACTTTTTTGAAGCTGAAATACTTCATGAAAATGTTCGACTATTTTAAAGCCGAAATCTTGTCGTGAAAATTTTCAACTTTTTTGAAACCGAAATCTTTTCATGAAAATTTTCAACTTTTTTGAAGCTGAAATACTTCATGAAAATTTTCAACTTTTTTGAAGCCGAAATCTTTTCATGAAAATTTTCAACTTTTTTGAAGCCGAAATCTTTTCCTGAAAATGTTCGACTTTTTTAAAGCCGAAATCCTGTCGTGAAAATTTTCAACATTTTTGAAGCCGAAATCTTTTCGTGAAAATTTTCAACTTTTTTGAAGCCGAAATCTTTTCATGAAAATTTTCAACTTCTTTGTAGCCGAAATCTTTTCATGAAAATGTTCGACTTTTTTAAAGCCGAAATCCTGTCGTTAAAATTTTCAACTTTTTTGAAGCCCAAATACTTCATGAAAACGTTCAACTTTTTTAAAGCCGAAATCCTGTCGTGAAAATTTTCAACTTTTTTGAAGCCGAAATCTTTTCATGAAAATTTTCAACTTTTTTGAAGCTGAAATATTTCATGAAAATGTTCGACTTTTTTAAAGCCGAAATCTTTTCGTGAAAATTTTCAACTTTTTTGAAGCCGAAATCTTTTCGTGAAAATTTTCAACTTCTTTGTAGCCGAAATCTTTTCATGAAAATGTTCGACTTTTTTAAAGCCCAAATCCTGTCGTGAAAATTTTCAACTTTTTTGAATCCGAAATACTTCATGAAAATGTTCGACTTTTTTAACGCCGAAATCCTGTCGTGAAAATTTTCAACTTTTTTGAAGCCCAAATACTTCATGAAAATGTTCGACTTTTTTGAAGCCCAAATACTTCATGAAAACGTTCGACTTTTTTAAAGCCGAAATCCTGTCGTGAAAATTTTCAACTTTTTTGAAGCCGAAATCTTTTCATGAAAATTTTCAACTTTTTTGTAGCCGAAATCTTTTCATGAAAATTTTCAACTTTTTTGAAGCTGAAATACTTCATGAAAATGTTCGACTTTTTTAAAGCCAAAATCCTGTCGTGAAAATTTTCAACTTTTTTGAAGCCGAAATCTTTTCATGAAAATCTTCAGCTTTTTTGAAGCCAAAATCTTTTCATGAAAATTTTCAACTTTTTTGAATCCGAAATACTTCATGAAAATGTTCGACTTTTTTGAAGCCGAAATACTTCATGAAAACGTTCGACTTTTTTAAAGCCGAAATCCTGTCGTGAAAATTTTCAACTTTTTTGAAGCCGAAATCTTTTCATGAAAATTTTCAACTTTTTTGAAGCCGAAATCTTTTCATGAAAATTTTCAACTTTTTTGTAGCCGAAATCTTTTCATGAAAATTTTCAACTTTTTTGAAGCTGAAATACTTCATGAAAATGTTCGACTATTTTAAAGCCGAAATCTTGTCGTGAAAATTTTCAACTTTTTTGAAACCGAAATCTTTTCATGAAAATTTTCAACTTTTTTGAAGCTGAAATACTTCATGAAAATTTTCAACTTTTTTGAAGCCGAAATCTTTTCATGAAAATTTTCAACTTTTTTGAAGCCGAAATCTTTTCCTGAAAATGTTCGACTTTTTTAAAGCCGAAATCCTGTCGTGAAAATTTTCAACATTTTTGAAGCCGAAATCTTTTCGTGAAAATTTTCAACTTTTTTGAAGCCGAAATCTTTTCATGAAAATTTTCAACTTCTTTGTAGCCGAAATCTTTTCATGAAAATGTTCGACTTTTTTAAAGCCGAAATCCTGTCGTTAAAATTTTCAACTTTTTTGAAGCCCAAATACTTCATGAAAACGTTCAACTTTTTTAAAGCCGAAATCCTGTCGTGAAAATTTTCAACTTTTTTGAAGCCGAAATCTTTTCATGAAAATTTTCAACTTTTTTGAAGCTGAAATATTTCATGAAAATGTTCGACTTTTTTAAAGCCGAAATCTTTTCGTGAAAATTTTCAACTTTTTTGAAGCCGAAATCTTTTCGTGAAAATTTTCAACTTCTTTGTAGCCGAAATCTTTTCATGAAAATGTTCGACTTTTTTAAAGCCCAAATCCTGTCGTGAAAATTTTCAACTTTTTTGAATCCGAAATACTTCATGAAAATGTTCGACTTTTTTAACGCCGAAATCCTGTCGTGAAAATTTTCAACTTTTTTGAAGCCCAAATACTTCATGAAAATGTTCGACTTTTTTGAAGCCCAAATACTTCATGAAAACGTTCGACTTTTTTAAAGCCGAAATCCTGTCGTGAAAATTTTCAACTTTTTTGAAGCCGAAATCTTTTCATGAAAATTTTCAACTTTTTTGTAGCCGAAATCTTTTCATGAAAATTTTCAACTTTTTTGAAGCTGAAATACTTCATGAAAATGTTCGACTTTTTTAAAGCCAAAATCCTGTCGTGAAAATTTTCAACTTTTTTGAAGCCGAAATCTTTTCATGAAAATCTTCAGCTTTTTTGAAGCCAAAATCTTTTCATGAAAATTTTCAACTTTTTTGAATCCGAAATACTTCATGAAAATGTTCGACTTTTTTGAAGCCGAAATACTTCATGAAAACGTTCGACTTTTTTAAAGCCGAAATCCTGTCGTGAAAATTTTCAACTTTTTTGAAGCCGAAATCTTTTCATGAAAATTTTCAACTTTTTTGTAGCCGAAATCTTCTCATGAAAATTTTCAACTTTTTTGAAGCTGAAATATTTCATGAAAATGTTCGACTTTTTTAAAGCCGAAATCCTGTCGTGAAAATTTTCAACTTTTTTGAAACCGAAATCTTTTCATGAAAATTTTCAACTTTTTTGAAGCCGAAATCTTTTCGTGAAAATTTTCAACTTTTTTGAAGCCGAAATCTTTTCGTGAAAATTTTCAACTTCTTTGTAGCCGAAATCTTTTCATGAAAATGTTCGACTTTTTTAAAGCCCAAATCCTGTCGTGAAAATTTTCAACTTTTTTGAATCCGAAATACTTCATGAAAATGTTCGACTTTTTTAACGCCGAAATCCTGTCGTGAAAATTTTCAACTTTTTTGAAGCCCAAATACTTCATGAAAATGTTCGACTTTTTTGAAGCCCAAATACTTCATGAAAACGTTCGACTTTTTTAAAGCCGAAATCCTGTCGTGAAAATTTTCAACTTTTTTGAAGCCGAAATCTTTTCATGAAAATTTTCAACTTTTTTGTAGCCGAAATCTTTTCATGAAAATTTTCAACTTTTTTGAAGCTGAAATACTTCATGAAAATGTTCGACTATTTTAAAGCCGAAATCTTGTCGTGAAAATTTTCAACTTTTTTGAAACCGAAATCTTTTCATGAAAATTTTCAACTTTTTTGAAGCTGAAATACTTCATGAAAATTTTCAACTTTTTTGAAGCCGAAATCTTTTCATGAAAATTTTCAACTTTTTTGAAGCCGAAATCTTTTCCTGAAAATGTTCGACTTTTTTAAAGCCGAAATCCTGTCGTGAAAATTTTCAACATTTTTGAAGCCGAAATCTTTTCGTGAAAATTTTCAACTTTTTTGAAGCTGAAATACTTCATGAAAATGTTCGACTTTTTTAAAGCCGAAATCCTGTCGTGAAAATTTTCAACTTTTTTGAAGCCCAAATACTTCATGAAAATGTTCGACTTTTTTGAAGCCCAAATACTTCATGAAAACGTTCGACTTTTTTAAATCCGAAATCCTGTCGTGAAAATTTTCAACTTTTTTGAAGCCGAAATCTTTTCATGAAAATTTTCAACTTTTTTGTAGCCGAAATCTTTTCATGAAAATTTTCAGCTTTTTTGAAGCCAAAATGTTTTCATGAAAATTTTCAACTTTTTTGAATCCGAAATACTTCATGAAAATGTTCGACTTTTTTAAAGCCAAAATCCTGTCGTGAAAATTTTCAACTTTTTTGAAGCCGAAATCTTTTCATGAAAATTTTCAGCTTTTTTGAAGCCAAAATGTTTTCATGAAAATTTTCAACTTTTTTGAATCCGAAATACTTCATGAAAATGTTCGACTTTTTTGAAGCCGAAATACTTCATGAAAACGTTCGACTTTTTTAAAGCCGAAATCCTGTCGTGAAAATTTTCAACTTTTTTGAAGCCGAAATCTTTTCATGCAAATTTTCAACTTTTTTGTAGCCGAAATCTTTTCATGAAAATTTTCAACTTTTTTGAAGCTGAAATATTTCATGAAAATGTTCGACTTTTTTAAAGCCGAAATCCTGTCGTTAAAATTTTCAACTTTTTTGAAGCCCAAATATTTCATGAAAATGTTCGACTTTTTTAAAGCCGAAATCCTGTCGTGAAAATTTTCAACTTTTTTGAAACCGAAATCTTTTCATGAAAATTTTCAACTTTTTTGAATCCGAAATACTTCATGAAAATGTTCGACTTTTTTGAAGCCGAAATACTTCATGAAAACGTTCGACTTTTTTAAAACCGAAATCCTGTCGTGAAAATTTTCAACTTTTTTGAAGCCGAAATCTTGTCGTGAAAATTTTCAACTTTTTTGAAACCGAAATCTTTTCATGAAAATTTTCAACTTTTTTGAAGCCGAAATCTTTTCGTGAAAATTTTCAACTTTTTTGAAGCCGAAATCCTGTCGTGAAAATTTTCAACTTTTTTGAATCCGAAATACTTCATGAAAATGTTCGACTTTTTTAAAGCCGAAATCCTGTCGTGAAAATTTTCAACTTTTTTGAAGCCGAAATCTTTTCGTGAAAATTTTCAACTTTTTTGAAGCCGAAATCTTTTCATGAAAATTTTCAACTTTTTTGAAGCTGTAATACTTCATGAAAATGTTCGACTTTTTTAAAGCCGAAATCCTGGTGTGAAAATTTTCAACTTTTTTGAAGCCCAAATCTTTTCATGAAAATTTTCAACTTTTTTGTAGCCGAAATCTTTTCATGAAAATGTTCAACTTTTTTGAAGCTGAAATACTTCATGAAAATGTTCGACTTTTTTAAAGCCGAAATCCTGTCTTGAAAATTTTCAACTTTTTTGAAGCCCAAATACTTCATGAAAATGTTCGACTTTTTTGAAGCTGAAATACTTCATGAAAATGTTCGACTTTTTTAAAGCCGAAATCCTTTCGTAAAAATTTTCAACTTTTTTGAAGCCGAAATCTTTTCATGAAAATTTTCAACTTTTTTGAAGCCCAAATACTTCATGAAAATGTTCGACTTTTTTAAAGCCAAAATCCTGTCGTGAAAATTTTCAACTTTTTTGAAGCCGAAATCTTTTCATGAAAATTTTCAGCTTTTTTGAAGTCAAAATCTTTTCATGAAAATTTTCAACTTTTTTGAATCCGAAATACTTCATGAAAATGTTCGACTTTTTTGAAGCCGAAATACTTCATGAAAACGTTCGACTTTTTTAAAGCCGAAATCCTGTCGTGAAAATTTTCAACTTTTTTGAAGCCGAAATCTTTTCATGAAAATTTTCAACTTTTTTGTAGCCGAAATCTTTTCATGAAAATTTTCAACTTTTTTGAAGCTGAAATATTTCATGAAAATGTTCGACTTTTTTAAAGCCGAAATCTTGTCGTGAAAATTTTCAACTTTTTTGAAACCGAAATCTTTTCATGAAAATTTTCAACTTTTTTGAAGCCGAAATCTTTTCGTGAAAATTTTCAACTTTTTTGAAGCCGAAATCTTTTCGTGAAAATTTTCAACTTTTTTGAAGCTGAAATACTTCATGAAAATTTTCGACTTTTTTAAAGCCGAAATCCTGTCGTTAAAACTTTCAACTTTTTTGAAGCCCAAATACTTCATGAAAATGTTCGACTTTTTTGAAGCCCAAATACTTCATGAAAATGTTAGACTTTTTTGAAGCCGAAATACTTCATGAAAACGTTCGACTTTTTTAAAACCGAAATCCTGTCGTGAAAATTTTCAACTTTTTTGAAGCCGAAATCTTTTCATGAAAATTTTCAACTTTTTTGTAGCCGAAATCTTTTCATGAAAATTTTCAACTTTTTTGAAGCTGAAATATTTCATGAAAATGTTCGACTTTTTTAAAGCCGAAATCTTGTCGTGAAAATTTTCAACTTTTTTGAAACCGAAATCTTTTCATGAAAATTTTCAACTTTTTTGAAGCCGAAATCTTTTCGTGAAAATTTTCAACTTTTTTGAAGCCGAAATCTTTTCATGAAAATTTTCAACTTCTTTGTAGCCGAAATCTTTTCATGAAAATGTTCGACTTTTTTAAAGCCGAAATCCTGTCGTGAAAATTTTCAACTTTTTTGAAGCCGAAATCTTTTCATGAAAATTTTCAACTTTTTTGTAGCCGAAATCTTTTCATGAAAATTTTCAACTTTTTTGAAGCTGAAATATTTCATGAAAATGTTCGACTTTTTTAAAGCCGAAATCTTGTCGTGAAAATTTTCAACTTTTTTGAAACCGAAATCTTTTCATGAAAATTTTC
Source organism: Labrus mixtus (assembly GCF_963584025.1). Classification (NCBI taxonomy): domain Eukaryota; kingdom Metazoa; phylum Chordata; class Actinopteri; order Labriformes; family Labridae; genus Labrus; species Labrus mixtus. The sequence goes on from NC_083624.1 coordinate 29,531,944, forward strand.
AACTTTTTTGAAGCCGAAATCTTTTCATGAAAATTTTCAACTTCTTTGTAGCCGAAATCTTTTCATGAAAATGTTCGACTTTTTTAAAGCCGAAATCCTGTCGTGAAAATTTTCAACTTTTTTGAATCCGAAATACTTCATGAAAATGTTCGACTTTTTTAACGCCGAAATCCTGTCGTGAAAATTTTCAACTTTTTTGAATCCGAAATACTTCATGAAAATGTTCGACTTTTTTAAAGCCGAAATCCTGTCGTGAAAATTTTCAACTTTTTTGAAGCCCAAATCTTTTCATGAAAATTTTCAACTTTTTTGTAGCCGAAATCTTTTCATGAAAATGTTCAACTTTTTTGAAGCTGAAATACTTCATGAAAATGTTCGACTTTTTTAAAGCCGAAATCCTGTCGTGAAAATTTTCAACTTTTTTGAAGCCCAAATACTTCATGAAAATGTTCGACTTTTTTGAAGCTGAAATACTTCATGAAAATGTTCGACTTTTTTAAAGCCGAAATCCTGTCGTAAAAATTTTCAACTTTTTTGAAGCCGAAATCTTTTCATGAAAATTTTCAACTTTTTTGAATCCGAAATACTTCATGAAAATGTTCGACTTTTTTGAAGCCGAAATACTTCATGAAAACGTTCGACTTTTTTAAAACCGAAATCCTGTCGTGAAAATTTTCAACTTTTTTGAAGCCGAAATCTTGTCGTGAAAATTTTCAACTTTTTTGAAACCGAAATCTTTTCATGAAAATTTTCAACTTTTTTGAAGCCGAAATCTTTTCGTGAAAATTTTCAACTTTTTTGAAGCCGAAATCCTGTCGTGAAAATTTTCAACTTTTTTGAATCCGAAATACTTCATGAAAATGTTCGACTTTTTTAAAGCCGAAATCCTGTCGTGAAAATTTTCAACTTTTTTGAAGCCGAAATCTTTTCGTGAAAATTTTCAACTTTTTTGAAGCCGAAATCTTTTCATGAAAATTTTCAACTTTTTTGAAGCTGTAATACTTCATGAAAATGTTCGACTTTTTTAAAGCCGAAATCCTGGTGTGAAAATTTTCAACTTTTTTGAAGCCCAAATCTTTTCATGAAAATTTTCAACTTTTTTGTAGCCGAAATCTTTTCATGAAAATGTTCAACTTTTTTGAAGCTGAAATACTTCATGAAAATGTTCGACTTTTTTAAAGCCGAAATCCTGTCGTGAAAATTTTCAACTTTTTTGAAGCCCAAATACTTCATGAAAATGTTCGACTTTTTTGAAGCTGAAATACTTCATGAAAATGTTCGACTTTTTTAAAGCCGAAATCCTGTCGTAAAAATTTTCAACTTTTTTTAAGCCGAAATCTTTTCATGAAAATTTTCAACTTTTTTGAAGCCCAAATACTTCATGAAAATGTTCGACTTTTTTAAAGCCAAAATCCTGTCGTGAAAATTTTCATCTTTTTTGAAGCCGAAATCTTTTCATGAAAATTTTCAGCTTTTTTGAAGTCAAAATCTTTTCATGAAAATTTTCAACTTTTTTGAATCCGAAATACTTCATGAAAATGTTCGACTTTTTTGAAGCCGAAATACTTCATGAAAACGTTCGACTTTTTTAAAGCCGAAATCCTGTCGTGAAAATTTTCAACTTTTTTGAAGCCGAAATCTTTTCATGAAAATTTTCAACTTTTTTGTAGCCGAAATCTTTTCATGAAAATTTTCAACTTTTTTGAAGCTGAAATATTTCATGAAAATGTTCGACTTTTTTAAAGCCGAAATCTTGTCGTGAAAATTTTCAACTTTTTTGAAACCGAAATCTTTTCATGAAAATTTTCAACTTTTTTGAAGCCGAAATCTTTTCGTGAAAATTTTCAACTTTTTTGAAGCCGAAATCTTTTCGTGAAAATTTTCAACTTTTTTGAAGCTGAAATACTTCATGAAAATTTTCGACTTTTTTAAAGCCGAAATCCTGTCGTTAAAACTTTCAACTTTTTTGAAGCCCAAATACTTCATGAAAATGTTCGACTTTTTTGAAGCCCAAATACTTCATGAAAATGTTAGACTTTTTTGAAGCCGAAATACTTCATGAAAACGTTCGACTTTTTTAAAACCGAAATCCTGTCGTGAAAATTTTCAACTTTTTTGAAGCCGAAATCTTTTCATGAAAATTTTCAACTTTTTTGTAGCCGAAATCTTTTCATGAAAATTTTCAACTTTTTTTAAGCTGAAATATTTCATGAAAATGTTCGACTTTTTTAAAGCCGAAATCTTGTCGTGAAAATTTTCAACTTTTTTGAAACCGAAATCTTTTCATGAAAATTTTCAACTTTTTTGAAGCCGAAATCTTTTCGTGAAAATTTTCAACTTTTTTGAAGCCGAAATCTTTTCATGAAAATTTTCAACTTCTTTGTAGCCGAAATCTTTTCATGAAAATGTTCGACTTTTTTAAAGCCGAAATCCTGTCGTGAAAATTTTCAACTTTTTTGAAGCCGAAATCTTTTCATGAAAATTTTCAACTTTTTTGTAGCCGAAATCTTTTCATGAAAATTTTCAACTTTTTTGAAGCTGAAATATTTCATGAAAATGTTCGACTTTTTTAAAGCCGAAATCTTGTCGTGAAAATTTTCAACTTTTTTGAAACCGAAATCTTTTCATGAAAATTTTCAACTTTTTTGAAGCCGAAATCTTTTCGTGAAAATTTTCAACTTTTTTGAAGCCGAAATCTTTTCATGAAAATTTTCAACTTCTTTGTAGCCGAAATCTTTTCATGAAAATGTTCGACTTTTTTAAAGCCGAAATCCTGTCGTGAAAATTTTCAACTTTTTTGAATCCGAAATACTTCATGAAAATGTTCGACTTTTTTAACGCCGAAATCCTGTCGTGAAAATTTTCAACTTTTTTGAATCCGAAATACTTCATGAAAATGTTCGACTTTTTTAAAGCCGAAATCCTGTCGTGAAAATTTTCAACTTTTTTGAAGCCGAAATCTTTTCGTGAAAATTTTCAACTTTTTTGAAGCCGAAATCTTTTCATGAAAATTTTCAACTTTTTTGAAGCTGTAATACTTCATGAAAATGTTCGACTTTTTTAAAGCCGAAATCCTGGTGTGAAAATTTTCAACTTTTTTGAAGCCCAAATCTTTTCATGAAAATTTTCAACTTTTTTGTAGCCGAAATCTTTTCATGAAAATGTTCAACTTTTTTGAAGCTGAAATACTTCATGAAAATGTTCGACTTTTTTAAAGCCGAAATCCTGTCGTGAAAATTTTCAACTTTTTTGAAGCCCAAATACTTCATGAAAATGTTCGACTTTTTTGAAGCCCAAATACTTCATGAAAACGTTCGACTTTTTTAAAGCCGAAATCCTGTCGTGAAAATTTTCAACTTTTTTGAAGCCGAAATCTTTTCATGAAAATTTTCAACTTTTTTGTAGCCGAAATCTTTTCATGAAAATTTTCAACTTTTTTGAAGCTGAAATACTTCATGAAAATGTTCGACTTTTTTAAAGCCGAAATCCTGTCGTGAAAATTTTCAACTTTTTTGAAACCGAAATCTTTTCATGAAAATTTTCAACTTTTTTGAAGCTGAAATACTTCATGAAAATGTTCGACTTTTTTAAAGCCGAAATCCTGTCTTAAAAATTTTCAACTTTTTTGAAGCCGAAATCTTTTCATGAAAATTTTCAACTTTTTTGAAGCCCAAATACTTCATGAAAATGTTCGACTTTTTTAAAGCCAAAATCCTGTCGTGAAAATTTTCAACTTTTTTGAAGCCGAAATCTTTTCATGAAAATTTTCAGCTTTTTTGAAGTCAAAATCTTTTCATGAAAATTTTCAACTTTTTTGAATCCGAAATACTTCATGAAAATGTTCGACTTTTTTGAAGCCGAAATACTTCATGAAAACGTTCGACTTTTTTAAAGCCGAAATCCTGTCGTGAAAATTTTCAACTTTTTTGAAGCCGAAATCTTTTCATGAAAATTTTCAACTTTTTTGTAGCCGAAATCTTTTCATGAAAATTTTCAACTTTTTTGAAGCTGAAATATTTCATGAAAATGTTCGACTTTTTTAAAGCCGAAATCCTGTCGTGAAAATTTTCAACTTTTTTGAAGCCCAAATACTTCATGAAAATGTTCGACTTTTTTGAAGCCCAAATACTTCATGAAAACGTTCGACTTTTTTAAATCCGAAATCCTGTCGTGAAAATTTTCAACTTTTTTGAAGCCGAAATCTTTTCATGAAAATTTTCAACTTTTTTGTAGCCGAAATCTTTTCATGAAAATTTTCAGCTTTTTTGAAGCCAAAATGTTTTCATGAAAATTTTCAACTTTTTTGAATCCGAAATACTTCATGAAAATGTTCGACTTTTTTGAAGCCGAAATACTTCATGAAAACGTTCGACTTTTTTAAAGCCGAAATCCTGTCGTGAAAATTTTCAACTTTTTTGAAACCGAAATCTTTTCATGAAAATTTTCAACTTTTTTGAAGCTGAAATACTTCATGAAAATGTTCGACTTTTTTAAAGCCGAAATCCTGTCGTGAAAATTTTCAACTTTTTTGAAGCCGAAATCTTTTCATGCAAATTTTCAACTTTTTTGTAGCCGAAATCTTTTCATGAAAATTTTCAACTTTTTTGAAGCTGAAATATTTCATGAAAATGTTCGACTTTTTTAAAGCCGAAATCTTGTCGTGAAAATTTTCAACTTTTTTGATACCGAAATCTTTTCATGAAAATTTTCAACTTTTTTGAAGCCGAAATCTTTTCGTGAAAATTTTCAACTTTTTTGAAGCCGAAATCTTTTCGTGAAAATTTTCAACTTTTTTGAAGCTGAAATATTTCATGAAAATGTTCGACTTTTTTAAAGCCGAAATCTTGTCGTGAAAATTTTCAACTTTTTTGAAACCGAAATCTTTTCATGAAAATTTTCAACTTTTTTGAAGCCGAAATCTTTTCGTGAAAATTTTCAACTTTTTTGAAGCCGAAATCTTTTCATGAAAATTTTCAACTTCTTTGTAGCCGAAATCTTTTCATGAAAATGTTCGACTTTTTTAAAGCCGAAATCCTGTCGTGAAAATTTTCAACTTTTTTGAATCCGAAATACTTCATGAAAATGTTCGACTTTTTTAACGCCGAAATCCTGTCGTGAAAATTTTCAACTTTTTTGAATCCGAAATACTTCATGAAAATGTTCGACTTTTTTAAAGCCGAAATCCTGTCGTGAAAATTTTCAACTTTTTTGAAGCCGAAATCTTTTCGTGAAAATTTTCAACTTTTTTGAAGCCGAAATCTTTTCATGAAAATTTTCAACTTTTTTGAAGCTGTAATACTTCATGAAAATGTTCGACTTTTTTAAAGCCGAAATCCTGGTGTGAAAATTTTCAACTTTTTTGAAGCCCAAATCTTTTCATGAAAATTTTCAACTTTTTTGTAGCCGAAATCTTTTCATGAAAATGTTCAACTTTTTTGAAGCTGAAATACTTCATGAAAATGTTCGACTTTTTTAAAGCCGAAATCCTGTCGTGAAAATTTTCAACTTTTTTGAAGCCCAAATACTTCATGAAAATGTTCGACTTTTTTGAAGCCCAAATACTTCATGAAAACGTTCGACTTTTTTAAAGCCGAAATCCTGTCGTGAAAATTTTCAACTTTTTTGAAGCCGAAATCTTTTCATGAAAATTTTCAACTTTTTTGTAGCCGAAATCTTTTCATGAAAATTTTCAACTTTTTTGAAGCTGAAATACTTCATGAAAATGTTCGACTTTTTTAAAGCCGAAATCCTGTCGTGAAAATTTTCAACTTTTTTGAAACCGAAATCTTTTCATGAAAATTTTCAACTTTTTTGAAGCTGAAATACTTCATGAAAATGTTCGACTTTTTTAAAGCCGAAATCCTGTCTTAAAAATTTTCAACTTTTTTGAAGCCGAAATCTTTTCATGAAAATTTTCAACTTTTTTGAAGCCCAAATACTTCATGAAAATGTTCGACTTTTTTAAAGCCAAAATCCTGTCGTGAAAATTTTCAACTTTTTTGAAGCCGAAATCTTTTCATGAAAATTTTCAGCTTTTTTGAAGTCAAAATCTTTTCATGAAAATTTTCAACTTTTTTGAATCCGAAATACTTCATGAAAATGTTCGACTTTTTTGAAGCCGAAATACTTCATGAAAACGTTCGACTTTTTTAAAGCCGAAATCCTGTCGTGAAAATTTTCAACTTTTTTGAAGCCGAAATCTTTTCATGAAAATTTTCAACTTTTTTGTAGCCGAAATCTTTTCATGAAAATTTTCAACTTTTTTGAAGCTGAAATATTTCATGAAAATGTTCGACTTTTTTAAAGCCGAAATCCTGTCGTGAAAATTTTCAACTTTTTTGAAGCCCAAATACTTCATGAAAATGTTCGACTTTTTTGAAGCCCAAATACTTCATGAAAACGTTCGACTTTTTTAAATCCGAAATCCTGTCGTGAAAATTTTCAACTTTTTTGAAGCCGAAATCTTTTCATGAAAATTTTCAACTTTTTTGTAGCCGAAATCTTTTCATGAAAATTTTCAGCTTTTTTGAAGCCAAAATGTTTTCATGAAAATTTTCAACTTTTTTGAATCCGAAATACTTCATGAAAATGTTCGACTTTTTTGAAGCCGAAATACTTCATGAAAACGTTCGACTTTTTTAAAGCCGAAATCCTGTCGTGAAAATTTTCAACTTTTTTGAAACCGAAATCTTTTCATGAAAATTTTCAACTTTTTTGAAGCTGAAATACTTCATGAAAATGTTCGACTTTTTTAAAGCCGAAATCCTGTCGTGAAAATTTTCAACTTTTTTGAAGCCGAAATCTTTTCATGCAAATTTTCAACTTTTTTGTAGCCGAAATCTTTTCATGAAAATTTTCAACTTTTTTGAAGCTGAAATATTTCATGAAAATGTTCGACTTTTTTAAAGCCGAAATCTTGTCGTGAAAATTTTCAACTTTTTTGATACCGAAATCTTTTCATGAAAATTTTCAACTTTTTTGAAGCCGAAATCTTTTCGTGAAAATTTTCAACTTTTTTGAAGCCGAAATCTTTTCGTGAAAATTTTCAACTTTTTTGAAGCTGAAATATTTCATGAAAATGTTCGACTTTTTTAAAGCCGAAATCTTGTCGTGAAAATTTTCAACTTTTTTGAAACCGAAATCTTTTCATGAAAATTTTCAACTTTTTTGAAGCCGAAATCTTTTCGTGAAAATTTTCAACTTTTTTGAAGCCGAAATCTTTTCATGAAAATTTTCAACTTCTTTGTAGCCGAAATCTTTTCATGAAAATGTTCGACTTTTTTAAAGCCGAAATCCTGTCGTGAAAATTTTCAACTTTTTTGAATCCGAAATACTTCATGAAAATGTTCGACTTTTTTAACGCCGAAATCCTGTCGTGAAAATTTTCAACTTTTTTGAATCCGAAATACTTCATGAAAATGTTCGACTTTTTTAAAGCCGAAATCCTGTCGTGAAAATTTTCAACTTTTTTGAAGCCGAAATCTTTTCGTGAAAATTTTCAACTTTTTTGAAGCCGAAATCTTTTCATGAAAATTTTCAACTTTTTTGAAGCTGTAATACTTCATGAAAATGTTCGACTTTTTTAAAGCCGAAATCCTGGTGTGAAAATTTTCAACTTTTTTGAAGCCCAAATCTTTTCATGAAAATTTTCAACTTTTTTGTAGCCGAAATCTTTTCATGAAAATGTTCAACTTTTTTGAAGCTGAAATACTTCATGAAAATGTTCGACTTTTTTAAAGCCGAAATCCTGTCGTGAAAATTTTCAACTTTTTTGAAGCCCAAATACTTCATGAAAATGTTCGACTTTTTTGAAGCCCAAATACTTCATGAAAACGTTCGACTTTTTTAAAGCCGAAATCCTGTCGTGAAAATTTTCAACTTTTTTGAAGCCGAAATCTTTTCATGAAAATTTTCAACTTTTTTGTAGCCGAAATCTTTTCATGAAAATTTTCAACTTTTTTGAAGCTGAAATACTTCATGAAAATGTTCGACTTTTTTAAAGCCGAAATCCTGTCGTGAAAATTTTCAACTTTTTTGAAACCGAAATCTTTTCATGAAAATTTTCAACTTTTTTGAAGCTGAAATACTTCATGAAAATGTTCGACTTTTTTAAAGCCGAAATCCTGTCTTAAAAATTTTCAACTTTTTTGAAGCCGAAATCTTTTCATGAAAATTTTCAACTTTTTTGAAGCCCAAATACTTCATGAAAATGTTCGACTTTTTTAAAGCCAAAATCCTGTCGTGAAAATTTTCAACTTTTTTGAAGCCGAAATCTTTTCATGAAAATTTTCAGCTTTTTTGAAGTCAAAATCTTTTCATGAAAATTTTCAACTTTTTTGAATCCGAAATACTTCATGAAAATGTTCGACTTTTTTGAAGCCGAAATACTTCATGAAAACGTTCGACTTTTTTAAAGCCGAAATCCTGTCGTGAAAATTTTCAACTTTTTTGAAGCCGAAATCTTTTCATGAAAATTTTCAACTTTTTTGTAGCCGAAATCTTTTCATGAAAATTTTCAACTTTTTTGAAGCTGAAATATTTCATGAAAATGTTCGACTTTTTTAAAGCCGAAATCCTGTCGTGAAAATTTTCAACTTTTTTGAAGCCCAAATACTTCATGAAAATGTTCGACTTTTTTGAAGCCCAAATACTTCATGAAAACGTTCGACTTTTTTAAATCCGAAATCCTGTCGTGAAAATTTTCAACTTTTTTGAAGCCGAAATCTTTTCATGAAAATTTTCAACTTTTTTGTAGCCGAAATCTTTTCATGAAAATTTTCAGCTTTTTTGAAGCCAAAATGTTTTCATGAAAATTTTCAACTTTTTTGAATCCGAAATACTTCATGAAAATGTTCGACTTTTTTGAAGCCGAAATACTTCATGAAAACGTTCGACTTTTTTAAAGCCGAAATCCTGTCGTGAAAATTTTCAACTTTTTTGAAACCGAAATCTTTTCATGAAAATTTTCAACTTTTTTGAAGCTGAAATACTTCATGAAAATGTTCGACTTTTTTAAAGCCGAAATCCTGTCGTGAAAATTTTCAACTTTTTTGAAGCCGAAATCTTTTCATGCAAATTTTCAACTTTTTTGTAGCCGAAATCTTTTCATGAAAATTTTCAACTTTTTTGAAGCTGAAATATTTCATGAAAATGTTCGACTTTTTTAAAGCCGAAATCTTGTCGTGAAAATTTTCAACTTTTTTGATACCGAAATCTTTTCATGAAAATTTTCAACTTTTTTGAAGCCGAAATCTTTTCGTGAAAATTTTCAACTTTTTTGAAGCCGAAATCTTTTCGTGAAAATTTTCAACTTTTTTGAAGCTGAAATGCTTCATGAAAATGTTCGACTTTTTTAAAGCCGAAATCCTGTCGTTAAAATTTTCAACTTTTTTGAAGCCCAAATACTTCATGAAAACGTTCGACTTTTTTAAAGCCGAAATCCTGTCGTGAAAATTTTCAACTTTTTTGAAGCCGAAATCTTTTCAGGGAAATTTTCAACTTTTTTGTAGCCGAAATCTTTTCATGAAAATTTTCAACTTTTTTGAAGCTGAAATACTTCATGAAAATGTTCGACTTTTTTAAAGCCGAAATCCTGTCGTGAAAATTTTCAACTTTTTTGAAACCGAAATCTTTTCATGAAAATTTTCAACTTTTTTGAAGCTGAAATACTTCATGAAAATGTTCGACTTTTTTAAAGCCGAAATCCTGTCGTGAAAATTTTCAACTTTTTTGAAACCGAAATCTTTTCATGAAAATTTTCAACTTTTTTGAATCCGAAATACTTCATGAAAACGTTCGACTTTTTTAAAACCGAAATCCTGTCGTGAAAATTTTCAACTTTTTTGAAGCCGAAATCTTGTCGTGAAAATTTTCAACTTTTTTGAAACCGAAATCTTTTCATGAAAATTTTCAACTTTTTTGAAGCCGAAATCTTTTCGTGAAAATTTTCAACTTTTTTGAAGCCGAAATCTTTTCATGAAAATTTTCAACTTCTTTGTAGCCGAAATCTTTTCATGAAAATGTTCGACTTTTTTAAAGCCGAAATCCTGTCGTGAAAATTTTCAACTTTTTTGAATCCGAAATACTTCATGAAAATGTTCGACTTTTTTAAAGCCGAAATCCTGTCGTGAAAATTTTCAACTTTTTTGAAGCCGAAATCTTTTCGTGAAAATTTTCAACTTTTTTGAAGCCGAAATCTTTTCATGAAAATTTTCAACTTTTTTGAAGCTGTAATACTTCATGAAAATGTTCGACTTTTTTAAAGCCGAAATCCTGGTGTGAAAATTTTCAACTTTTTTGAAGCCCAAATCTTTTCATGAAAATTTTCAACTTTTTTGTAGCCGAAATCTTTTCATGAAAATGTTCAACTTTTTTGAAGCTGAAATACTTCATGAAAATGTTCGACTTTTTTAAAGCCGAAATCCTGTCTTAAAAATTTTCAACTTTTTTGAAGCCGAAATCTTTTCATGAAAATTTTCAACTTTTTTGAAGCCCAAATACTTCATGAAAATGTTCGACTTTTTTAAAGCCAAAATCCTGTCGTGAAAATTTTCAACTTTTTTGAAGCCAAAATCTTTTCATGAAAATTTTCAGCTTTTTTGAAGTCAAAATCTTTTCATGAAAATTTTCAACTTTTTTGAATCCGAAATACTTCATGAAAATGTTCGACTTTTTTGAAGCCGAAATACTTCATGAAAACGTTCGACTTTTTTAAAGCCGAAATCCTGTCGTGAAAATTTTCAACTTTTTTGAAGCCGAAATCTTTTCATGAAAATTTTCAACTTTTTTGTAGCCGAAATATTTCATGAAAATGTTCGACTTTTTTAAAGCCGAAATCCTGTCGTGAAAATTTTCAACTTTTTTGAAGCCCAAATAATTCATGAAAATGTTCGACTTTTTTGAAGCCCAAATACTTCATGAAAACGTTCGACTTTTTTAAATCCGAAATCCTGTCTTGAAAATTTTCAACTTTTTTGAAGCCGAAATCTTTTCATGAAAATTTTCAACTTTTTTGTAGCCGAAATCTTTTCATGAAAATTTTCAGCTTTTTTGAAGCCAAAATGTTTTCATGAAAATTTTCAACTTTTTTGAAGCCGAAATCTTTTCATGCAAATTTTCAACTTTTTTGTAGCCGAAATCTTTTCATGAAAATTTTCAACTTTTTTGAAGCTGAAATGCTTCATGAAAATGTTCGACTTTTTTAAAGCCGAAATCCTGTCGTGAAAATTTTCAACTTTTTTGAAGCCCAAATACTTCATGAAAATGTTCGACTTTTTTAAAGCCGAAATCCTGTCGTGAAAATTTTCAACTTTTTTAAAGCCGAAATCTTTTCAGGGAAATTTTCAACTTTTTTGTAGCCGAAATCTTTTCATGAAAATTTTCAACTTTTTTGAAGCTGAAATACTTCATGAAAATGTTCGACTTTTTTAAAGCCGAAATCCTGTCGTGAAAATTTTCAACTTTTTTGAAACCGAAATCTTTTCATGAAAATTTTCAACTTTTTTGAAGCTGAAATACTTCATGAAAATGTTCGACTTTTTTAAAGCCGAAATCCTGTCGTGAAAATTTTCAACTTTTTTGAAACCGAAATCTTTTCATGAAAATTTTCAACTTTTTTGAATCCGAAATACTTCATGAAAATGTTCGACTTTTTTGAAGCTGAAATACTTCATGAAAATGTTGGACTTTTTTAAAGCCGAAATCCTGTCGTAAAAATTTTCAACTTTTTTGAAGCCGAAATCTTTTCATGAAAATTTTCAACTTTTTTGAAGCCCAAATACTTCATGAAAATGTTCGACTTTTTTAAAGCCAAAATCCTGTCGTGAAAATTTTCAACTTTTTTGAAGCCGAAATCTTTTCATGAAAATTTTCAGCTTTTTTGAAGTCAAAATCTTTTCATGAAAATTTTCAACTTTTTTGAATCCGAAATACTTCATGAAAATGTTCGACTTTTTTGAAGCCGAAATACTTCATGAAAACGTTCGACTTTTTTAAAGCCGAAATCCTGTCGTGAAAATTTTCAACTTTTTTGAAGCCGAAATCTTTTCATGAAAATTTTCAACTTTTTTGTAGCCGAAATCTTTTCATGAAAATTTTCAACTTTTTTGAAGCTGAAATATTTCATGAAAATGTTCGACTTTTTTAAAGCCGAAATCTTGTCGTGAAAATTTTCAACTTTTTTGAAACCGAAATCTTTTCATGAAAATTTTCAACTTTTTTGAAGCCGAAATCTTTTCGTGAAAATTTTCAACTTTTTTGAAGCCGAAATCTTTTCGTGAAAATTTTCAACTTTTTTGAAGCTGAAATACTTCATGAAAATGTTCGACTTTTTTAAAGCCGAAATCCTGTCGTTAAAATTTTCAACTTTTTTGAAGCCCAAATACTTCATGAAAATGTTCGACTTTTTTGAAGCCCAAATACTTCATGAAAATGTTCGACTTTTTTGAAGCCGAAATACTTCATGAAAACGTTCGACTTTTTTAAAACCGAAATCCTGTCGTGAAAATTTTCAACTTTTTTGAAGCCGAAATCTTTTCATGAAAATTTTCAACTTTTTTGTAGCCGAAATCTTTTCATGAAAATTTTCAACTTTTTTGAAGCTGAAATATTTCATGAAAATGTTCGACTTTTTTAAAGCCGAAATCTTGTCGTGAAAATTTTCAACTTTTTTGAAACCGAAATCTTTTCATGAAAATTTTCAACTTTTTTGAAGCCGAAATCTTTTCGTGAAAATTTTCAACTTTTTTGAAGCCGAAATCTTTTCATGAAAATTTTCAACTTCTTTGTAGCCGAAATCTTTTCATGAAAATGTTCGACTTTTTTAAAGCCGAAATCCTGTCGTGAAAATTTTCAACTTTTTTGAAGCCGAAATCTTTTCATGAAAATTTTCAACTTTTTTGTAGCCGAAATCTTTTCATGAAAATTTTCAACTTTTTTGAAGCTGAAATATTTCATGAAAATGTTCGACTTTTTTAAAGCCGAAATCTTGTCGTGAAAATTTTCAACTTTTTTGAAACCGAAATCTTTTCATGAAAATTTTCAACTTTTTTGAAGCCGAAATCTTTTCGTGAAAATTTTAAACTTTTTTGAAGCCGAAATCTTTTCATGAAAATTTTCAACTTCTTTGAAGCCGAAATCTTTTCATGAAAATGTTCGACTTTTTTAAAGCCGAAATCCTGTCGTGAAAATTTTCAACTTTTTTGAATCCGAAATACTTCATGAAAATGTTCGACTTTTTTAACGCCGAAATCCTGTCGTGAAAATTTTCAACTTTTTTGAATCCGAAATACTTCATGAAAATGTTCGACTTTTTTAAAGCCGAAATCCTGTCGTGAAAATTTTCAACTTTTTTGAAGCCGAAATCTTTTCGTGAAAATTTTCAACTTTTTTGAAGCCGAAATCTTTTCATGAAAATTTTCAACTTTTTTTGAAGCTGTAATACTTCATGAAAATGTTCGACTTTTTTAAAGCCGAAATCCTGGTGTGAAAATTTTCAACTTTTTTGAAGCCCAAATCTTTTCATGAAAATTTTCAACTTTTTTGTAGCCGAAATCTTTTCATGAAAATGTTCAACTTTTTTGAAGCCCAAATACTTCATGAAAATGTTCGACTTTTTTGAAGCCCAAATACTTCATGAAAACGTTCGACTTTTTTAAAGCCGAAATCCTGTCGTGAAAATTTTCAACTTTTTTGAAGCCGAAATCTTTTCATGAAAATTTTCAACTTTTTTTTAGCCGAAATCTTTTCATGAAAATTTTCAACTTTTTTGAAGCTGAAATACTTCATGAAAATGTTCGACTTTTTTAAAGCCGAAATCCTGTCGTGAAAATTTTCAACTTTTTTGAAACCGAAATCTTTTCATGAAAATTTTCAACTTTTTTGAAGCTGAAATACTTCATGAAAATGTTCGACTTTTTTAAAGCCGAAATCCTGTCTTAAAAATTTTCAACTTTTTTGAAGCCGAAATCTTTTCATGAAAATTTTCAACTTTTTTGAAGCCCAAATACTTCATGAAAATGTTCGACTTTTTTAAAGCCAAAATCCTGTCGTGAAAATTTTCAACTTTTTTGAAGCCGAAATCTTTTCATGAAAATGTTCAGCTTTTTTGAAGTCAAAATCTTTTCATGAAAATTTTCAACTTTTTTGAATCCGAAATACTTCATGAAAATGTTCGACTTTTTTGAAGCCGAAATACTTCATGAAAACGTTCGACTTTTTTAAAGCCGAAATCCTGTCGTGAAAATTTTCAACTTTTTTGAAGCCGAAATCTTTTCATGAAAATTTTCAACTTTTTTGTAGCCGAAATCTTTTCATGAAAATTTTCAACTTTTTTGAAGCTGAAATATTTCATGAAAATGTTCGACTTTTTTAAAGCCGAAATCTTGTCGTGAAAATTTTCAACTTTTTTGAAACCGAAATCTTTTCATGAAAATTTTCAACTTTTTTGAAGCCGAAATCTTTTCGTGAAAATTTTCAACTTTTTTGAAGCCGAAATCTTTTCGTGAAAATTTTCAACTTTTTTGAAGCTGAAATACTTCATGAAAATGTTCGACTTTTTTAAAGTCGAAATCCTGTCGTTAAAATTTTCAACTTTTTTGAAGCTGAAATACTTCATGAAAATGTTCGACTTTTTTAAAGCCGAAATCCTGTCGTGAAAATTTTCAACTTTTTTGAAACCGAAATCTTTTCATGAAAATTTTCAACTTTTTTGAAGCTGAAATACTTCATGAAAATGTTCGACTTTTTTAAAGTCGAAATCCTGTCGTTAAAATTTTCAACTTTTTTGAAGCCCAAATACTTCATGAAAATGTTCGACTTTTTTGAAGCCCAAATACTTCATGAAAACGTTCGACTTTTTTAAAGCCGAAATCCTGTCGTGAAAATTTTCAACTTTTTTGAAGCCGAAATCTTTTCATGAAAATTTTCAACTTTTTTGTAGCCGAAATCTTTTCATGAAAATTTTCAACTTTTTTGAAGCTGAAATACTTCATGAAAATGTTCGACTTTTTTAAAGCCGAAATCCTGTCGTGAAAATTTTCAACTTTTTTGAAACCGAAATCTTTTCATGAAAATTTTCAACTTTTTTGAAGCTGAAATACTTCATGAAAATGTTCGACTTTTTTAAAGCCAAAATCCTGTCGTGAAAATTTTCAACTTTTTTGAAGCCGAAATCTTTTCATGAAAATTTTCAGCTTTTTTGAAGCCGAAATCTTTTCATGAAAATTTTCAACTTTTTTGTAGCCGAAATCTTTTCATGAAAATTTTCAACTTTTTTGAAGCCGAAATCTTTTCGTGAAAATTTTCAACTTATTTGAAGCTGAAATACTTCATGAAAATGTTCGACTTTTTTAAAGCCGAAATCCTGTCGTGAAAATGTTCGACTTTTTTGAAGCCGAAATACTTCATGAAAACGTTCGACTTTTTTAAAGCCAAAATCCTGTCGTGAAAATTTTCAACTTTTTTGAAGCCGAAATCTTTTCATGAAAATGTTCAGCTTTTTTGAAGTCAAAATCTTTTCATGAAAATTTTCAACTTTTTTGAATCCGAAATACTTCATGAAAATGTTCGACTTTTTTGAAGCCGAAATACTTCATGAAAACGTTCGACTTTTTTAAAGCCGAAATCCTGTCGTGAAAATTTTCAACTTTTTTGAAGCCGAAATCTTTTCATGAAAATTTTCAACTTTTTTGTAGCCGAAATCTTTTCATGAAAATTTTCAACTTTTTTGAAGCTGAAATATTTCATGAAAATGTTCGACTTTTTTAAAGCCGAAATCTTGTCGTGAAAATTTTCAACTTTTTTGAAACCGAAATCTTTTCATGAAAATTTTCAACTTTTTTGAAGCCGAAATCTTTTCGTGAAAATTTTCAACTTTTTTGAAGCCGAAATCTTTTCGTGAAAATTTTCAACTTTTTTGAAGCTGAAATACTTCATGAAAATGTTCGACTTTTTTAAAGTCGAAATCCTGTCGTTAAAATTTTCAACTTTTTTGAAGCTGAAATACTTCATGAAAATGTTCGACTTTTTTAAAGCCGAAATCCTGTCGTGAAAATTTTCAACTTTTTTGAAACCGAAATCTTTTCATGAAAATTTTCAACTTTTTTGAAGCTGAAATACTTCATGAAAATGTTCGACTTTTTTAAAGTCGAAATCCTGTCGTTAAAATTTTCAACTTTTTTGAAGCCCAAATACTTCATGAAAATGTTCGACTTTTTTGAAGCCCAAATACTTCATGAAAACGTTCGACTTTTTTAAAGCCGAAATCCTGTCGTGAAAATTTTCAACTTTTTTGAAGCCGAAATCTTTTCATGAAAATTTTCAACTTTTTTGTAGCCGAAATCTTTTCATGAAAATTTTCAACTTTTTTGAAGCTGAAATACTTCATGAAAATGTTCGACTTTTTTAAAGCCGAAATCCTGTCGTGAAAATTTTCAACTTTTTTGAAACCGAAATCTTTTCATGAAAATTTTCAACTTTTTTGAAGCTGAAATACTTCATGAAAATGTTCGACTTTTTTAAAGCCAAAATCCTGTCGTGAAAATTTTCAACTTTTTTGAAGCCGAAATCTTTTCATGAAAATTTTCAGCTTTTTTGAAGCCGAAATCTTTTCATGAAAATTTTCAACTTTTTTGTAGCCGAAATCTTTTCATGAAAATTTTCAACTTTTTTGAAGCCGAAATCTTTTCGTGAAAATTTTCAACTTATTTGAAGCTGAAATACTTCATGAAAATGTTCGACTTTTTTAAAGCCGAAATCCTGTCGTGAAAATGTTCGACTTTTTTGAAGCCGAAATACTTCATGAAAACGTTCGACTTTTTTAAAGCCGAAATCCTGTCGTGAAAATTTTCAACTTTTTTGAAGCCGAAATCTTTTCAGGGAAATTTTCAACTTTTTTGTAGCCGAAATCTTTTCATGAAAATTTTCAACTTTTTTGAAGCTGAAATACTTCATGAAAATGTTCGACTTTTTTAAAGCCGAAATCCTGTCGTGAAAATTTTCAACTTTTTTGAAGCCGAAATCTTTTCAGGGAAATTTTCAACTTTTTTGTACCCGAAATCTTTTCATGAAAATTTTCAACTTTTTTGAAGCTGAAATACTTCATGAAAATGTTCGACTTTTTTAAAGCCGAAATCCTGTCGTGAAAATTTTCAACTTTTTTGAAGCCGAAATCTTTTCATGAAAATTTTCAACTTTTTTGAAGCCCAAATACTTCATGAAAATGTTCGACTTTTTTAAAGCCAAAATCCTGTCGTGAAAATTTTCAACTTTTTTGAAGCCGAAATCTTTTCATGAAAATTTTCAGCTTTTTTGAAGCCAAAATCTTTTCATGAAAATTTTCAACTTTTTTGAATCCGAAATACTTCATGAAAATGTTCGACTTTTTTGAAGCCGAAATACTTCATGAAAACGTTCGACTTTTTTAAAGCCGAAATCCTGTCGTGAAAATTTTCAACTTTTTTGAAGCCGAAATCTTTTCATGAAAATTTTCAACTTTTTTGTAGCCGAAATCTTTTCATGAAAATTTTCAACTTTTTTGAAGCTGAAATATTTCATGAAAATGTTCGACTTTTTTAAAGCCGAAATCTTGTCCTGAAAATTTTCAACTTTTTTGAAACCGAAATCTTTTCATGAAAATTTTCAACTTTTTTGAAGCCGAAATCTTTTCGTGAAAATTTTCAACTTTTTTGAAGCCGAAATCTTTTCGTAAAAATTTTCAACTTTTTTGAAGCTGAAATACTTCATGAAAATGTTCGACTTTTTTAAAGCCGAAATCCTGTCGTTAAAATTTTCAACTTTTTTGAAGCCCAAATACTTCATGAAAATGTTCGACTTTTTTGAAGCCCAAATACTTCATGAAAACGTTCGACTTTTTTAAAGCCGAAATCCTGTCGTGAAAATTTTCAACTTTTTTGAAGCCGAAATCTTTTCATGAAAATTTTCAACTTTTTTGAAGCCGAAATCTTTTCGTGAAAATTTTCAACTTTTTTGAAGCCGAAATCTTTTTGTGAAAATTTTCAACTTTTTTGAAGCTGAAATACTTCATGAAAATGTTCGACTTTTTTAAAGCCGAAATCCTGTCGTTAAAATTTTCAACTTTTTTGAAGCCCAAATACTTCATGAAAATGTTCGACTTTTTTGAAGCCCAAATACTTCATGAAAATGTTCGACTTTTTTAAAGCCAAAATCCTGTCGTGAAAATTTTCAACTTTTTTGAAGCCGAAATCTTTTCATGAAAATTTTCAACTTTTTTGTAGCCGAAATCTTTTCATGAAAATTTTCAACTTTTTTGAAGCTGAAATATTTCATGAAAATGTTCGACTTTTTTAAAGCCGAAATCTTGTCGTGAAAATTTTCAACTTTTTTGAAACCGAAATCTTTTCATGAAAATTTTCAACTTTTTTGAAGCCGAAATCTTTTCGTGAAAATTTTCAACTTTTTTGAAGCCGAAATCTATTCGTAAAAATTTTCAACTTTTTTGAAGCTGAAATACTTCATGAAAATGTTCGACTTTTTTAAAGCCGAAATCCTGTCGTAAAAATTTTCAACTTTTTTGAAGCCGAAATCTTTTCATGAAAATTTTCAACTTTTTTGAAGCCCAAATGCTTCATGATAATGTTCGACTTTTTTAAAGCCAAAATCCTGTCGTGAAAATTTTCAACTTTTTTGAAGCTGAAATCTTTTCAGGTAAATTTTCAACTTTTTTGTACCCAAAATCTTTTCATGAAAATTTTCAACTTTTTTGAAGCTGAAATACTTCATGAAAATGTTCGACTTTTTTAAAGCCGAAATCCTGTCGTGAAAATTTTCAACTTTTTTGAAACCGAAATCTTTTCATGAAAATTTTCAACTTTTTTGAAGCTGAAATACTTCATGAAAATGTTCGACTTTTTTAAAGCCGAAATCCTGTCGTAAAAATTT
The DNA here is from genome assembly GCF_963584025.1 of Labrus mixtus. Classification (NCBI taxonomy): domain Eukaryota; kingdom Metazoa; phylum Chordata; class Actinopteri; order Labriformes; family Labridae; genus Labrus; species Labrus mixtus. The sequence goes on from NC_083624.1 coordinate 29,550,862, forward strand.
TCAACTTTTTTGAAGCCGAAATCTTTTCATGAAAATTTTCAACTTTTTTGAAGCCCAAATACTTCATGAAAATGTTCGACTTTTTTAAAGCCAAAATCCTGTCGTGAAAATTTTCAACTTTTTTGAAGCCGAAATACTTCATGAAAATGTTCGACTTTTTTGAAGCCGAAATACTTCATGAAAACGTTCGACTTTTTTAAAGCCGAAATCCTGTCGTGAAAATTTTCAACTTTTTTGAAGCCGAAATCTTTTCATGAAAATTTTCAACTTTTTTGTAGCCGAAATCTTTTCATGAAAATTTTCAACTTTTTTGAAGCTGAAATATTTCATGAAAATTTTCAACTTTTTTGAAGCCCAAATACTTCATGATAATGTTCGACTTTTTTAAAGCCAAAATCCTGTCGTGAAAATTTTCAACTTTTTTGAAGCTGAAATCTTTTCAGGGAAATTTTCAACTTTTTTGTACCCGAAATCTTTTCATGAAAATTTTCAACTTTTTTGAAGCTGAAATACTTCATGAAAATGTTCGACTTTTTTAAAGCCGAAATCCTGTCGTGAAAATTTTCAACTTTTTTGAAACCGAAATCTTTTCATGAAAATTTTCAACTTTTTTGAAGCTGAAATACTTCATGAAAATGTTCGACTTTTTTAAAGCCAAAATCCTGTCGTGAAAATTTTCAACTTTTTTGAAACCGAAATCTTTTCATGAAAATTTTCAACTTTTTTGAAGCTGAAATACTTCATGAAAATGTTCGACTTTTTTAAAGCCAAAATCCTGTCGTGAAAATGTTCAACTTTTTTGAAGCCGAAATCTTTTCATGAAAATTTTCAGCTTTTTTGAAGCCGAAATCTTTTCATGAAAATTTTCAACTTTTTTGTAGCCGAAATCTTTTCATGAAAATTTTCAACTTTTTTGAAGCCGAAATCTTTTCGTGAAAATTTTCAACTTATTTGAAGCTGAAATACTTCATGAAAATGTTCGACTTTTTTAAAGCCGAAATCCTGTCGTAAAAATTTTCAACTTTTTTGAAGCCGAAATCTTTTCATGAAAATTTTCAACTTTTTTGAAGCCAAAATACTTCATGAAAATGTTCGACTTTTTTAAAGCAAAAATCCTGTCGTGAAAATTTTCAAATTTTTTGAAGCTGAAATACTTCATGAAAATGTTCGACTTTTTTAAAGCCGAAATCCTGTCGTTAAAATTTTCAACTTTTTTGAATCCGAAATACTTCATGAAAATGTTCGACTTTTTTGAAGCCGAAATACTTCATGAAAACGTTCGACTTTTTTAAAGCCGAAATCCTGTCGTGAAAATTTTCAACCTTTTTGAAGCCGAAATCTTTTCATGAAAATTTTCAACTTTTTTGTAGCCGAAATCTTTTCATGAAAATTTTCAACTTTTTTGAAGCTGAAATATTTCATGAAAATGTTCGACTTTTTTAAAGCCGAAATCTTGTCGTGAAAATTTTCAACTTTTTTGAAACCGAAATCTTTTCATGAAAATTTTCAACTTTTTTGAAGCCGAAATCTTTTCGTGAAAATTTTCAACTTTTTTGAAGCCGAAATCTATTCGTAAAAATTTTCAACTTTTTTGAAGCTGAAATACTTCATGAAAATGTTCGACTTTTTTAAAGCCGAAATATTGTCGTAAAAATTTTCAACTTTTTTGAAGCCGAAATCTTTTCATGAAAATTTTCAACTTTTTTGAAGCCCAAATGCTTCATGATAATGTTCGACTTTTTTAAAGCCAAAATCCTGTCGTGAAAATTTTCAACTTTTTTGAAGCTGAAATCTTTTCAGGGAAATTTTCAACTTTTTTGTACCCGAAATCTTTTCATGAAAATTTTCAACTTTTTTGAAGCTGAAATACTTCATGAAAATGTTCGACTTTTTTAAAGCCGAAATCCTGTCGTGAAAATTTTCAACTTTTTTGAAACCGAAATCTTTTCATGAAAATTTTCAACTTTTTTGAAGCTGAAATACTTCATGAAAATGTTCGACTTTTTTAAAGCCGAAATCCTGTCGTAAAAATTTTCAACTTTTTTGAAGCCGAAATCTTTTCATGAAAATTTTCAACTTTTTTGAAGCCCAAATACTTCATGAAAATGTTCGACTTTTTTAAAGCCAAAATCCTGTCGTGAAAATTTTCAACTTTTTTGAAGCCGAAATACTTCATGAAAATGTTCGACTTTTTTGAAGCCGAAATACTTCATGAAAACGTTCGACTTTTTTAAAGCCGAAATCCTGTCGTGAAAATTTTCAACTTTTTTGAAGCCGAAATCTTTTCATGAAAATTTTCAACTTTTTTGTAGCCGAAATCTTTTCATGAAAATTTTCAACTTTTTTGAAGCTGAAATATTTCATGAAAATTTTCAACTTTTTTGAAGCCCAAATACTTCATGATAATGTTCGACTTTTTTAAAGCCAAAATCCTGTTGTGAAAATTTTCAACTTTTTTGAAGCTGAAATCTTTTCAGGGAAATTTTCAACTTTTTTGTACCCGAAATCTTTTCATGAAAATTTTCAACTTTTTTGAAGCTGAAATACTTCATGAAAATGTTCGACTTTTTTAAAGCCGAAATCCTGTCGTGAAAATTTTCAACTTTTTTGAAACCGAAATCTTTTCATGAAAATTTTCAACTTTTTTGAAGCTGAAATACTTCATGAAAATGTTCGACTTTTTTAAAGCCGAAATCCTGTCGTAAAAATTTTCAACTTTTTTGAAGCCGAAATCTTTTCATGAAAATTTTCAACTTTTTTGAAGCCCAAATACTTCATGAAAATGTTCGACTTTTTTAAAGCCAAAATCCTGTCGTGAAAATTTTCAACTTTTTTGAAGCCGAAATACTTCATGAAAATGTTCGACTTTTTTGAAGCCGAAATACTTCATGAAAACGTTCGACTTTTTTAAAGCCGAAATCCTGTCGTGAAAATTTTCAACTTTTTTGAAGCCGAAATCTTTTCATGAAAATTTTCAACTTTTTTGTAGCCGAAATCTTTTCATGAAAATTTTCAACTTTTTTGAAGCTGAAATATTTCATGAAAATGTTCGACTTTTTTAAAGCCGAAATCTTGTCGTGAAAATTTTCAACTTTTTTGAAACCGAAATCTTTTCATGAAAATTTTCAACTTTTTTGTAGCCGAAATCTTTTCATGAAAATTTTCAACTTTTTTGAAGCTGAAATACTTCATGAAAATGTTCGACTTTTTTAAAGCCGAAATCCTGTCGTGAAAATTTTCAACTTTTTTGAAACCGAAATCTTTTCATGAAAATTTTCAACTTTTTTGAAGCTGAAATACTTCATGAAAATGTTCGACTTTTTTAAAGCCGAAATCCTGTCGTAAAAATTTTCAACTTTTTTGAAGCCGAAATCTTTTCATGAAAATTTTCAACTTTTTTGAAGCCCAAATACTTCATGAAAATGTTCGACTTTTTTAAAGCCAAAATCCTGTCGTGAAAATTTTCAACTTTTTTGAAGCCGAAATCTTTTCTTGAAAATTTTCAGCTTTTTTGAAGCCGAAATCTTTTCATGAAAATTTTCAACTTTTTTGTAGCCGAAATCTTTTCATGAAAATTTTCAACTTTTTTGAAGCCGAAATCTTTTCGTGAAAATTTTCAACTTATTTGAAGCTGAAATACTTCATGAAAATGTTCGACTTTTTTAAAGCCGAAATCCTGTCGTAAAAATTTTCAACTTTTTTGAAGCCGAAATCTTTTCATGAAAATTTTCAACTTTTTTGAAGCCCAAATACTTCATGAAAATGTTCGACTTTTTTAAAGCCAAAATCCTGTCGTGAAAATTTTCAACTTTTTTGAAGCCGAAATCTTTTCATGAAAATTTTCAGCTTTTTTGAAGCCAAAATCTTTTCATGAAAATTTTCAACTTTTTTGAATCCGAAATACTTCATGAAAATGTTCGACTTTTTTGAAGCCGAAATACTTCATGAAAACGTTCGACTTTTTTAAAGCCGAAATCCTGTCGTGAAAATTTTCAACTTTTTTGAAGCCGAAATCTTTTCATGAAAATTTTCAACTTTTTTGTAGCCGAAATCTTTTCATGAAAATTTTCAACTTTTTTGAAGCTGAAGTATTTCATGAAAATGTTCGACTTTTTTAAAGCCGAAATCTTGTCGTGAAAATTTTCAACTTTTTTGAAACCGAAATCTTTTCATGAAAATTTTCAACTTTTTTGAAGCCGAAATCTTTTCGTGAAAATTTTCAACTTTTTTGAAGCCGAAATCTTTTCGTGAAAATTTTCAACTTTTTTGAAGCTGAAATACTTCATGAAAATGTTCGACTTTTTTAAAGCCGAAATCCTGTCGTTAAAATTTTCAACTTTTTTGAAGCCCAAATACTTCATGAAAATGTTCGACTTTTTTGAAGCCCAAATACTTCATGAAAACGTTTGACTTTTTTAAAGCCGAAATCCTGTCGTGAAAATTTTCAACTTTTTTGAAGCCGAAATCTTTTCATGAAAATTTTCAACTTTTTTGTAGCCGAAATCTTTTCATGAAAATTTTCAACTTTTTTGAAGCTGAAATACTTCATGAAAATGTTCGACTTTTTTAAAGCCGAAATATTGTCGTAAAAATTTTCAACTTTTTTGAAGCCGAAATCTTTTCATGAAAATTTTCAACTTTTTTGAAGCCCAAATGCTTCATGATAATGTTCGACTTTTTTAAAGCCAAAATCCTGTCGTGAAAATTTTCAACTTTTTTGAAGCTGAAATCTTTTCAGGGAAATTTTCAACTTTTTTGTACCCGAAATCTTTTCATGAAAATTTTCAACTTTTTTGAAGCTGAAATACTTCATGAAAATGTTCGACTTTTTTAAAGCCGAAATCCTGTCGTGAAAATTTTCAACTTTTTTGAAACCGAAATCTTTTCATGAAAATTTTCAACTTTTTTGAAGCTGAAATACTTCATGAAAATGTTCGACTTTTTTAAAGCCGAAATCCTGTCGTAAAAATTTTCAACTTTTTTGAAGCCGAAATCTTTTCATGAAAATTTTCAACTTTTTTGAAGCCCAAATACTTCATGAAAATGTTCGACTTTTTTAAAGCCAAAATCCTGTCGTGAAAATTTTCAACTTTTTTGAAGCCGAAATACTTCATGAAAATGTTCGACTTTTTTGAAGCCGAAATACTTCATGAAAACGTTCGACTTTTTTAAAGCCGAAATCCTGTCGTGAAAATTTTCAACTTTTTTGAAGCCGAAATCTTTTCATGAAAATTTTCAACTTTTTTGTAGCCGAAATCTTTTCATGAAAATTTTCAACTTTTTTGAAGCTGAAATATTTCATGAAAATTTTCAACTTTTTTGAAGCCCAAATACTTCATGATAATGTTCGACTTTTTTAAAGCCAAAATCCTGTTGTGAAAATTTTCAACTTTTTTGAAGCTGAAATCTTTTCAGGGAAATTTTCAACTTTTTTGTACCCGAAATCTTTTCATGAAAATTTTCAACTTTTTTGAAGCTGAAATACTTCATGAAAATGTTCGACTTTTTTAAAGCCGAAATCCTGTCGTGAAAATTTTCAACTTTTTTGAAACCGAAATCTTTTCATGAAAATTTTCAACTTTTTTGAAGCTGAAATACTTCATGAAAATGTTCGACTTTTTTAAGGCCGAAATCCTGTCGTAAAAATTTTCAACTTTTTTGAAGCCGAAATCTTTTCATGAAAATTTTCAACTTTTTTGAAGCCCAAATACTTCATGAAAATGTTCGACTTTTTTAAAGCCAAAATCCTGTCGTGAAAATTTTCAACTTTTTTGAAGCCGAAATACTTCATGAAAATGTTCGACTTTTTTGAAGCCGAAATACTTCATGAAAACGTTCGACTTTTTTAAAGCCGAAATCCTGTCGTGAAAATTTTCAACTTTTTTGAAGCCGAAATCTTTTCATGAAAATTTTCAACTTTTTTGTAGCCGAAATCTTTTCATGAAAATTTTCAACTTTTTTGAAGCTGAAATATTTCATGAAAATGTTCGACTTTTTTAAAGCCGAAATCTTGTCGTGAAAATTTTCAACTTTTTTGAAACCGAAATCTTTTCATGAAAATTTTCAACTTTTTTGTAGCCGAAATCTTTTCATGAAAATTTTCAACTTTTTTGAAGCTGAAATACTTCATGAAAATGTTCGACTTTTTTAAAGCCGAAATCCTGTCGTGAAAATTTTCAACTTTTTTGAAACCGAAATCTTTTCATGAAAATTTTCAACTTTTTTGAAGCTGAAATACTTCATGAAAATGTTCGACTTTTTTAAAGCCGAAATCCTGTCGTAAAAATTTTCAACTTTTTTGAAGCCGAAATCTTTTCATGAAAATTTTCAACTTTTTTGAAGCCCAAATACTTCATGAAAATGTTCGACTTTTTTAAAGCCAAAATCCTGTCGTGAAAATTTTCAACTTTTTTGAAGCCGAAATCTTTTCTTGAAAATTTTCAGCTTTTTTGAAGCCGAAATCTTTTCATGAAAATTTTCAACTTTTTTGTAGCCGAAATCTTTTCATGAAAATTTTCAACTTTTTTGAAGCCGAAATCTTTTCGTGAAAATTTTCAACTTATTTGAAGCTGAAATACTTCATGAAAATGTTCGACTTTTTTAAAGCCGAAATCCTGTCGTAAAAATTTTCAACTTTTTTGAAGCCGAAATCTTTTCATGAAAATTTTCAACTTTTTTGAAGCCCAAATACTTCATGAAAATGTTCGACTTTTTTAAAGCCAAAATCCTGTCGTGAAAATTTTCAACTTTTTTGAAGCCGAAATCTTTTCATGAAAATTTTCAGCTTTTTTGAAGCCAAAATCTTTTCATGAAAATTTTCAACTTTTTTGAATCCGAAATACTTCATGAAAATGTTCGACTTTTTTGAAGCCGAAATACTTCATGAAAACGTTCGACTTTTTTAAAGCCGAAATCCTGTCGTGAAAATTTTCAACTTTTTTGAAGCCGAAATCTTTTCATGAAAATTTTCAACTTTTTTGTAGCCGAAATCTTTTCATGAAAATTTTCAACTTTTTTGAAGCTGAAGTATTTCATGAAAATGTTCGACTTTTTTAAAGCCGAAATCTTGTCGTGAAAATTTTCAACTTTTTTGAAACCGAAATCTTTTCATGAAAATTTTCAACTTTTTTGAAGCCGAAATCTTTTCGTGAAAATTTTCAACTTTTTTGAAGCCGAAATCTTTTCGTGAAAATTTTCAACTTTTTTGAAGCTGAAATACTTCATGAAAATGTTCGACTTTTTTAAAGCCGAAATCCTGTCGTTAAAATTTTCAACTTTTTTGAAGCCCAAATACTTCATGAAAATGTTCGACTTTTTTGAAGCCCAAATACTTCATGAAAACGTTTGACTTTTTTAAAGCCGAAATCCTGTCGTGAAAATTTTCAACTTTTTTGAAGCCGAAATCTTTTCATGAAAATTTTCAACTTTTTTGTAGCCGAAATCTTTTCATGAAAATTTTCAACTTTTTTGAAGCTGAAATACTTCATGAAAATGTTCGACTTTTTTAAAGCCGAAATCCTGTCGTGAAAATTTTCAACTTTTTTGAAACCGAAATCTTTTCATGAAAATTTTCAACTTTTTTGAAGCTGAAATACTTCATGAAAATGTTCGACTTTTTTAAAGCCGAAATCCTGTCGTAAAAATTTTCAACTTTTTTGAAGCCGAAATCTTTTCATGAAAATTTTCAACTTTTTTGAAGCCCAAATACTTCATGATAATGTTCGACTTTTTTAAAGCCAAAATCCTGTCGTGAAAATTTTCAACTTTTTTGAAGCCGAAATCTTTTCATGAAAATTTTCAGCTTTTTTGAAGCCAAAATCTTTTCATGAAAATTTTCAACTTTTTTGAATCCGAAATACTTCATGAAAATGTTCGACTTTTTTGAAGCCGAAATACTTCATGAAAACGTTCGACTTTTTTAAAGCCGAAATCCTGTCGTGAAAATTTTCAACTTTTTTGAAGCCGAAATCTTTTCATGAAAATTTTCAACTTTTTTGTAGCCGAAATCTTTTCATGAAAATTTTCAACTTTTTTGAAGCTGAAATATTTCATGAAAATGTTCGACTTTTTTAAAGCCGAAATCTTGTCGTGAAAATTTTCAACTTTTTTGAAACCGAAATCTTTTCATGAAAATTTTCAACTTTTTTGAAGCCGAAATCTTTTCGTGAAAATTTTCAACTTATTTGAAGCCGAAATCTTTTCGTGAAAATTTTCAACTTTTTTGAAGCTGAAATACTTCATGAAAATGTTCGACTTTTTTAAAGCCGAAATCCTGTCGTTAAAATTTTCAACTTTTTTGAAGCCCAAATACTTCATGAAAATGTTCGACTTTTTTGAAGCCCAAATACTTCATGAAAACGTTCGACTTTTTTAAAGCCGAAATCCTGTCGTGAAAATTTTCAACTTTTTTGAAGCCGAAATCTTTTCGTGAAAATTTTCAACTTTTTTGAAGCTGAAATACTTCATGAAAATGTTCGACTTTTTTAAAGCCGAAATCCTGTCGTTAAAATTTTCAACTTTTTTGAAGCCCAAATACTTCATGAAAATGTTCGACTTTTTTGAAGCCCAAATACTTCATGAAAACGTTCGACTTTTTTAAAGCCGAAATCCTGTCGTGAAAATTTTCAACTTTTTTGAAGCCGAAATCTTTTCATGAAAATTTTCAACTTTTTTGTAGCCGAAATCTTTTCATGAAAATTTTCAACTTTTTTGAAGCTGAAATACTTCATGAAAATGTTCGACTTTTTTAAAGCCGAAATCCTGTCGTGAAAATTTTCAACTTTTTTGAAACCGAAATCTTTTCATGAAAATTTTCAACTTTTTTGAAGCTGAAATACTTCATGAAAATGTTCGACTTTTTTAAAGCCGAAATCCTGTCGTAAAAATTTTCAACTTTTTTGAAGCCGAAATCTTTTCATGAAAATTTTCAACTTTTTTGAAGCCCAAATACTTCATGAAAATGTTCGACTTTTTTAAAGCCAAAATCCTGTCGTGAAAATTTTCAACTTTTTTGAAGCCGAAATCTTTTCATGAAAATTTTCAGCTTTTTTGAAGCCGAAATCTTTTCATGAAAATTTTCAACTTTTTTGTAGCCGAAATCTTTTCATGAAAATTTTCAACTTTTTTGAAGCCGAAATCTTTTCGTGAAAATTTTCAACTTATTTGAAGCTGAAATACTTCATGAAAATGTTCGACTTTTTTAAAGCCGAAATCCTGTCGTGAAAATTTTCAACTTTTTTGAAGCCCAAATACTTCATGAAAATGTTCGACTTTTTTGAAGCCGAAATACTTCATGAAAACGTTCGACTTTTTTAAAGCCGAAATCCTGTCGTGAAAATTTTCAACTTTTTTGAAGCCGAAATCTTTTCAGGGAAATTTTCAACTTTTTTGTAGCCGAAATCTTTTCATGAAAATTTTCAACTTTTTTGAAGCTGAAATACTTCATGAAAATGTTCGACTTTTTTAAAGCCGAAATCCTGTCGTGAAAATTTTCAACTTTTTTGTAGCCGAAATCTTTTCATGAAAATTTTCAACTTTTTTGAAGCTGAAATACTTCATGAAAATGTTCGACTTTTTTAAAGCCGAAATCCTGTCGTGAAAATTTTCAACTTTTTTGAAACCGAAATCTTTTCATGAAAATTTTCAACTTTTTTGAAGCTGAAATACTTCATGAAAATGTTCGACTTTTTTAAAGCCGAAATCCTGTCGTGAAAATTTTCAACTTTTTTGAAACCGAAATCTTTTCATGAAAATTTTCAACTTTTTTGAATCCGAAATACTTCATGAAAATGTTCGACTTTTTTGAAGCCGAAATACTTCATGAAAACGTTAATCTTTTTTAAAACCGAAATCCTGTCGTGAAAATTTTCAACTTTTTTGAAGCCGAAATCTTTTCATGAAAATTTTCAACTTTTTTGTAGCCGAAATCTTTTCATGAAAATTTTCAACTTTTTTGAAGCTGAAATATTTCATGAAAATGTTCGACTTTTTTAAAGCCGAAATCTTGTCGTGAAAATTTTCAACTTTTTTGAAACCGAAATCTTTTCATGAAAATTTTCAACTTTTTTGAAGCCGAAATCTTTTCGTGAAAATTTTCAACTTTTTTGAAGCCGAAATCTTTTCATGAAAATTTTCAACTTTTTTGAAGCTGAAATACTTCATGAAAATGTTCGACTTTTTTAAAGCCGAAATTCTGTCGTGAAAATTTTCAACTTTTTTGAAACCGAAATCTTTTCGTGAAAATTTTCAACTTTTTTGAAGCCGAAATCTTTTCATGAAAATTTTCAACTTTTTTGAAGCTGAAATACTTCATGAAAATGTTCGACTTTTTTAAAGCCGAAATCCTGGTGTGAAAATTTTCAACTTTTTTGAAGCCCAAATCTTTTCATGAAAATTTTCAACTTTTTTGTAGCCGAAATCTTTTCATGAAAATTTTCAACTTTTTTGAAGCTGAAATACTTCATGAAAATGTTCGACTTTTTTAAAGCCGAAATATTGTCGTAAAAATTTTCAACTTTTTTGTAGCCGAAATCTTTTCATGAAAATTTTCAACTTTTTTGAAGCTGAAATATTTCATGAAAATTTTCAACTTTTTTGAAGCCCAAATACTTCATGATAATGTTCGACTTTTTTAAAGCCAAAATCCTGTTGTGAAAATTTTCAACTTTTTTGAAGCTGAAATCTTTTCAGGGAAATTTTCAACTTTTTTGTACCCGAAATCTTTTCATGAAAATTTTCAACTTTTTTGAAGCTGAAATACTTCATGAAAATGTTCGACTTTTTTAAAGCCGAAATCCTGTCGTGAAAATTTTCAACTTTTTTGAAACCGAAATCTTTTCATGAAAATTTTCAACTTTTTTGAAGCTGAAATACTTCATGAAAATGTTCGACTTTTTTAAGGCCGAAATCCTGTCGTAAAAATTTTCAACTTTTTTGAAGCCGAAATCTTTTCATGAAAATTTTCAACTTTTTTGAAGCCCAAATACTTCATGAAAATGTTCGACTTTTTTAAAGCCAAAATCCTGTCGTGAAAATTTTCAACTTTTTTGAAGCCGAAATACTTCATGAAAATGTTCGACTTTTTTGAAGCCGAAATACTTCATGAAAACGTTCGACTTTTTTAAAGCCGAAATCCTGTCGTGAAAATTTTCAACTTTTTTGAAGCCGAAATCTTTTCATGAAAATTTTCAACTTTTTTGTAGCCGAAATCTTTTCATGAAAATTTTCAACTTTTTTGAAGCTGAAATATTTCATGAAAATGTTCGACTTTTTTAAAGCCGAAATCTTGTCGTGAAAATTTTCAACTTTTTTGAAACCGAAATCTTTTCATGAAAATTTTCAACTTTTTTGTAGCCGAAATCTTTTCATGAAAATTTTCAACTTTTTTGAAGCTGAAATACTTCATGAAAATGTTCGACTTTTTTAAAGCCGAAATCCTGTCGTGAAAATTTTCAACTTTTTTGAAACCGAAATCTTTTCATGAAAATTTTCAACTTTTTTGAAGCTGAAATACTTCATGAAAATGTTCGACTTTTTTAAAGCCGAAATCCTGTCGTAAAAATTTTCAACTTTTTTGAAGCCGAAATCTTTTCATGAAAATTTTCAACTTTTTTGAAGCCCAAATACTTCATGAAAATGTTCGACTTTTTTAAAGCCAAAATCCTGTCGTGAAAATTTTCAACTTTTTTGAAGCCGAAATCTTTTCTTGAAAATTTTCAGCTTTTTTGAAGCCGAAATCTTTTCATGAAAATTTTCAACTTTTTTGTAGCCGAAATCTTTTCATGAAAATTTTCAACTTTTTTGAAGCCGAAATCTTTTCGTGAAAATTTTCAACTTATTTGAAGCTGAAATACTTCATGAAAATGTTCGACTTTTTTAAAGCCGAAATCCTGTCGTAAAAATTTTCAACTTTTTTGAAGCCGAAATCTTTTCATGAAAATTTTCAACTTTTTTGAAGCCCAAATACTTCATGAAAATGTTCGACTTTTTTAAAGCCAAAATCCTGTCGTGAAAATTTTCAACTTTTTTGAAGCCGAAATCTTTTCATGAAAATTTTCAGCTTTTTTGAAGCCAAAATCTTTTCATGAAAATTTTCAACTTTTTTGAATCCGAAATACTTCATGAAAATGTTCGACTTTTTTGAAGCCGAAATACTTCATGAAAACGTTCGACTTTTTTAAAGCCGAAATCCTGTCGTGAAAATTTTCAACTTTTTTGAAGCCGAAATCTTTTCATGAAAATTTTCAACTTTTTTGTAGCCGAAATCTTTTCATGAAAATTTTCAACTTTTTTGAAGCTGAAGTATTTCATGAAAATGTTCGACTTTTTTAAAGCCGAAATCTTGTCGTGAAAATTTTCAACTTTTTTGAAACCGAAATCTTTTCATGAAAATTTTCAACTTTTTTGAAGCCGAAATCTTTTCGTGAAAATTTTCAACTTTTTTGAAGCCGAAATCTTTTCGTGAAAATTTTCAACTTTTTTGAAGCTGAAATACTTCATGAAAATGTTCGACTTTTTTAAAGCCGAAATCCTGTCGTGAAAATTTTCAACTTTTTTGAAACCGAAATCTTTTCATGAAAATTTTCAACTTTTTTGAAGCTGAAATACTTCATGAAAATGTTCGACTTTTTTAAAGCCGAAATCCTGTCGTAAAAATTTTCAACTTTTTTGAAGCCGAAATCTTTTCATGAAAATTTTCAACTTTTTTGAAGCCCAAATACTTCATGAAAATGTTCGACTTTTTTAAAGCCAAAATCCTGTCGTGAAAATTTTCAACTTTTTTGAAGCCGAAATCTTTTCTTGAAAATTTTCAGCTTTTTTGAAGCCGAAATCTTTTCATGAAAATTTTCAACTTTTTTGTAGCCGAAATCTTTTCATGAAAATTTTCAACTTTTTTGAAGCCGAAATCTTTTCGTGAAAATTTTCAACTTATTTGAAGCTGAAATACTTCATGAAAATGTTCGACTTTTTTAAAGCCGAAATCCTGTCGTAAAAATTTTCAACTTTTTTGAAGCCGAAATCTTTTCATGAAAATTTTCAACTTTTTTGAAGCCCAAATACTTCATGAAAATGTTCGACTTTTTTAAAGCCAAAATCCTGTCGTGAAAATTTTCAACTTTTTTGAAGCCGAAATCTTTTCATGAAAATTTTCAGCTTTTTTGAAGCCAAAATCTTTTCATGAAAATTTTCAACTTTTTTGAATCCGAAATACTTCATGAAAATGTTCGACTTTTTTGAAGCCGAAATACTTCATGAAAACGTTCGACTTTTTTAAAGCCGAAATCCTGTCGTGAAAATTTTCAACTTTTTTGAAGCCGAAATCTTTTCATGAAAATTTTCAACTTTTTTGTAGCCGAAATCTTTTCATGAAAATTTTCAACTTTTTTGAAGCTGAAGTATTTCATGAAAATGTTCGACTTTTTTAAAGCCGAAATCTTGTCGTGAAAATTTTCAACTTTTTTGAAACCGAAATCTTTTCATGAAAATTTTCAACTTTTTTGAAGCCGAAATCTTTTCGTGAAAATTTTCAACTTTTTTGAAGCCGAAATCTTTTCGTGAAAATTTTCAACTTTTTTGAAGCTGAAATACTTCATGAAAATGTTCGACTTTTTTAAAGCCGAAATCCTGTCGTTAAAATTTTCAACTTTTTTGAAGCCCAAATACTTCATGAAAATGTTCGACTTTTTTGAAGCCCAAATACTTCATGAAAACGTTCGACTTTTTTAAAGCCGAAATCCTGTCGTGAAAATTTTCAACTTTTTTGAAGCCGAAATCTTTTCATGAAAATTTTCAACTTTTTTGTAGCCGAAATCTTTTCATGAAAATTTTCAACTTTTTTGAAGCTGAAATACTTCATGAAAATGTTCGACTTTTTTAAAGCCGAAATCCTGTCGTGAAAATTTTCAACTTTTTTGAAACCGAAATCTTTTCATGAAAATTTTCAACTTTTTTGAAGCTGAAATACTTCATGAAAATGTTCGACTTTTTTAAAGCCGAAATCCTGTCGTAAAAATTTTCAACTTTTTTGAAGCCGAAATCTTTTCATGAAAATTTTCAACTTTTTTGAAGCCCAAATACTTCATGAAAATGTTCGACTTTTTTAAAGCCAAAATCCTGTCGTGAAAATTTTCAACTTTTTTGAAGCCGAAATCTTTTCATGAAAATTTTCAGCTTTTTTGAAGCCGAAATCTTTTCATGAAAATTTTCAACTTTTTTGTAGCCGAAATCTTTTCATGAAAATTTTCAACTTTTTTGAAGCCGAAATCTTTTCGTGAAAATTTTCAACTTATTTGAAGCTGAAATACTTCATGAAAATGTTCGACTTTTTTAAAGCCGAAATCCTGTCGTGAAAATTTTCAACTTTTTTGAAGCCCAAATACTTCATGAAAATGTTCGACTTTTTTGAAGCCGAAATACTTCATGAAAACGTTCGACTTTTTTAAAGCCGAAATCCTGTCGTGAAAATTTTCAACTTTTTTGAAGCCGAAATCTTTTCAGGGAAATTTTCAACTTTTTTGTAGCCGAAATCTTTTCATGAAAATTTTCAACTTTTTTGAAGCTGAAATACTTCATGAAAATGTTCGACTTTTTTAAAGCCGAAATCCTGTCGTGAAAATTTTCAACTTTTTTGTAGCCGAAATCTTTTCATGAAAATTTTCAACTTTTTTGAAGCTGAAATACTTCATGAAAATGTTCGACTTTTTTAAAGCCGAAATCCTGTCGTGAAAATTTTCAACTTTTTTGAAACCGAAATCTTTTCATGAAAATTTTCAACTTTTTTGAAGCTGAAATACTTCATGAAAATGTTCGACTTTTTTAAAGCCGAAATCCTGTCGTGAAAATTTTCAACTTTTTTGAAACCGAAATCTTTTCATGAAAATTTTCAACTTTTTTGAATCCGAAATACTTCATGAAAATGTTCGACTTTTTTGAAGCCGAAATACTTCATGAAAACGTTAATCTTTTTTAAAACCGAAATCCTGTCGTGAAAATTTTCAACTTTTTTGAAGCCGAAATCTTTTCATGAAAATTTTCAACTTTTTTGTAGCCGAAATCTTTTCATGAAAATTTTCAACTTTTTTGAAGCTGAAATATTTCATGAAAATGTTCGACTTTTTTAAAGCCGAAATCTTGTCGTGAAAATTTTCAACTTTTTTGAAACCGAAATCTTTTCATGAAAATTTTCAACTTTTTTGAAGCCGAAATCTTTTCGTGAAAATTTTCAACTTTTTTGAAGCCGAAATCTTTTCATGAAAATTTTCAACTTTTTTGAAGCTGAAATACTTCATGAAAATGTTCGACTTTTTTAAAGCCGAAATTCTGTCGTGAAAATTTTCAACTTTTTTGAAACCGAAATCTTTTCGTGAAAATTTTCAACTTTTTTGAAGCCGAAATCTTTTCATGAAAATTTTCAACTTTTTTGAAGCTGAAATACTTCATGAAAATGTTCGACTTTTTTAAAGCCGAAATCCTGGTGTGAAAATTTTCAACTTTTTTGAAGCCCAAATCTTTTCATGAAAATTTTCAACTTTTTTGTAGCCGAAATCTTTTCATGAAAATTTTCAACTTTTTTGAAGCTGAAATACTTCATGAAAATGTTCGACTTTTTTAAAGCCGAAATTCTGTCGTGAAAATTTTCAACTTTTTTGAAACCGAAATCTTTTCATGAAAATTTTCAACTTTTTTGAAGCCCAAATACTTCATGAAAATGTTCAACTTTTTTAAAGCCGAAATACTTCATGAAAATGTTCGACTTTTTTAAAGCCGAAATCCTGTCGTGAAAATTTTCAACCTTTTTGAAGCCGAAATACTTCATGAAAATGTTCGACTTTTTTAAAGCCGAAATCCTGTCGTGAAAATTTTCAACTTTTTTGAAGCCGAAATCTTTTCATGAAAATTTTCAACTTTTTTGAAGCCGAAATCTTTTCATGAAAATTTTCAACTTTTTTGAAGCCGAAATACTTCATGAAAACGTTCGACTTTTTTAAAGCCGAAATCTTTTCATGAAAATTTTCAACTTTTTTGAAGCCGAAATACTTCATGAAAACGTTCGACTTTTTTAAAGCCGAAATCCTGTCGTGAAAATTTTCAACTTTTTTGTATCCGAAATCTTTTCATGAAAATTTTTGAAATTTTTTGAAGCCGAAATACTTCATGAAAATGTTCGACTTTTTTAAATCCGAAATCCTGTCGTGAAAATTTTCAACTTTTTTGAAGCCGAAATATTTTCATGAAAATTTTCAACTTTTTTGAAGCCGACATCTTTTCATGAAAATTTTCAACTTTTTTGAAGCCGAAATCTTTTCATGAAAATTTTCAACTTTTTTGAATCTGAAATACTTCATGAAAATGTTCGACTTTTTTAATGCCGAAATCCTGTCGTGAAAATTTTCAACTTTTTTGAAGCCGAAATCTTTTCATGAAAATTTTCAACTTTTTTGAAGCCGAAATCTTTTCATGAAAATTTTCAACTTTTTTGAAGCCGAAATCTTTTCATGAAAATTTTCAACTTTTTTGAATCTGAAATACTTCATGAAAATGTTCGACTTTTTTAATGCCGAAATCCTGTCGTGAAAATTTTCAACTTTTTTGTATCCGAAATCTTTTCATGAAAATTTTTGAAATTTTTTGAAGCCGAAATACTTCATGAAAATGTTCGACTTTTTTAAAGCCGAAATCCTGTCGTGAAAATTTTCAACTTTTTTGAAGCCGAAATCTTTTCATGAAAATTTTCAACTTTTTTGAAGCCGAAATCTTTTCATGAAAATTTTCAACTTTTTTGAAGCCGAAATCTTTTCATGAAAATTTTCAACTTTTTTGAATCTGAAATACTTCATGAAAATGTTCGACTTTTTTAATGCCGAAATCCTGTCGTGAAAATTTTCAACTTTTTTGAAGCCGAAATACTTCATGAAAATTTTCAACTTTTTTGAAGCCGAAATCTTTTCATGAAAATTTTCAACTTTTTTGAAGCTGAAATATTCATGAAAATGTTCGACTTTTTTAAAGACGAAATCCTGTCGTGAAAATTTTCAACTTTTTTGAAGCCGAAATCTTTTCATGAAAATTTTCAACTTTTTTGAAGCCAAAATCTTTTCATGAAAATTTTCAACTTTTTTGAAGCTGAAATATTCATGAAAATGTTCGACTTTTTTAAAGCCGAAATCCTGTCGTGAAAATTTTCAACTTTTTTGAAGCCCAAAAACTTCATGAAAATGTTCAACTTTTTTGAAGCCGAAATACTTCATGAAAATGTTCGACTTTTTTAAAGCCGAAATCCTGTCGTGAAAATTTTCAACCTTTTTGAAGCCGAAATACTTCATGAAAATGTTCGACTTTTTTAAAGCCGAAATCCTGTCGTGAAAATTTTCAACTTTTTTGAAGCCGAAATCTTTTCATGAAAATTTTCAACATTTTTGAAGCCGAAATCTTTTCATGAAAATTTTTAACTTTTTTGAAGCCGAAATCTTTTCATGAAAATTTCCAACTTTTTTGAAGCCGAAATCTTTTCTTGAAAATTTTCAACATTTTTGAAGACGAAATCTTTTCATGAAAATTTTTAACTTTTTTGAATCCGAAATCTTTTCATGAAAATTTCCAACTTTTTTGAAGCCGAAATCTTTTCTTGAAAATTTTCAACATTTTTGAAGCCGAAATCTTTTCATGAAAATTTCCAACTTTTTTGAAGCCGAAATCTTTTCTTGAAAATTTTCAACATTTTTGAAGCCGAAATCTTTTCATGAAAATTTTCAACTTTTTTGAAGCTGAAATACTTCATGAAAATGTTCGACTTTTTTAAAGCCGAAATCCTGGTGTGAAAATTTTCAACTTTTTTGAAGCCGAAATCTTTTCATGAAAATTTTCAACTTTTTTGTAGCCGAAATCTTTTCATGAAAATTTTCAACTTTTTTGAAGCTGAAATATTTCATGAAAATGTTCGACTTTTTTAAAGCCGAAATCTTGTCGTGAAAATTTTCAACTTTTTTGAAACCGAAATCTTTTCATGAAAATTTTCAACTTTTTTGAAGCCGAAATCTTTTCGTGAAAATTTTCAACTTTTTTGAAGCCGAAATCTTTTCATGAAAATTTTCAACTTCTTTGTAGCCGAAATCTTTTCATGAAAATGTTCGACTTTTTTAACGCCGAAATCCTGTCGTGAAAATTTTCAACTTTTTTGAATCCGAAATACTTCATGAAAATGTTCGACTTTTTTAAAGCCGAAATCCTGTCGTGAAAATTTTCAACTTTTTTGAAGCCGAAATCTTTTCGTGAAAATTTTCAACTTTTTTGAAGCCGAAATCTTTTCATGAAAATTTTCAACTTTTTTGAAGTTGAAATACTTCATGAAAATGTTCGACTTTTTTAAAGCCGAAATCCTGGTGTGAAAATTTTCAACTTTTTTGAAGCCCAAATCTTTTCATGAAAATTTTCAACTTTTTTGTAGCCGAAATCTTTTCATGAAAATTTTCAACTTTTTTGAAGCTGAAATACTTCATGAAAATGTTCGACTTTTTTAAAGCCGAAATTCTGTCGTGAAAATTTTCAACTTTTTTGAAACCGAAATCTTTTCATGAAAATTTTCAACTTTTTTGAAGCCCAAATACTTCATGAAAATGTTCAACTTTTTTAAAGCCGAAATACTTCATGAAAATGTTCGACTTTTTTAAAGCCGAAATCCTGTCGTGAAAATTTTCAACCTTTTTGAAGCCGAAATACTTCATGAAAATGTTCGACTTTTTTAAAGCCGAAATCCTGTCGTGAAAATTTTCAACTTTTTTGAAGCCGAAATCTTTTCATGAAAATTTTCAACTTTTTTGAAGCCGAAATCTTTTCATGAAAATTTTCAACTTTTTTGAAGCCGAAATACTTCATGAAAACGTTCGACTTTTTTAAAGCCGAAATCTTTTCATGAAAACGTTCGACTTTTTTAAAGCCGAAATCCTGTCGTGAAAATTTTCAACTTTTTTGTATCCGAAATCTTTTCATGAAAATTTTTGAAATTTTTTGAAGCCGAAATACTTCATGAAAATGTTCGACTTTTTTAAAGCCGAAATCCTGTCGTGAAAATTTTCAACTTTTTTGAAGCCGAAATCTTTTCATGAAAATTTTCAACTTTTTTGAAGCCGACATCTTTTCATGAAAATTTTCAACTTTTTTGAAGCCGAAATCTTTTCATGAAAATTTTCAACTTTTTTGAATCTGAAATACTTCATGAAAATGTTCGACTTTTTTAATGCCGAAATCCTGTCGTGAAAATTTTCAACTTTTTTGAAGCCGAAATCTTTTCATGAAAATTTTCAACTTTTTTGAAGCCGAAATCTTTTCATGAAAATTTTCAACTTTTTTGAAGCCGAAATCTTTTCATGAAAATTTTCAACTTTTTTGAATCTGAAATACTTCATGAAAATGTTCGACTTTTTTAATGCCGAAATCCTGTCGTGAAAATTTTCAACTTTTTTGTATCCGAAATCTTTTCATGAAAATTTTTGAAATTTTTTGAAGCCGAAATACTTCATGAAAATGTTCGACTTTTTTAAAGCCGAAATCCTGTCGTGAAAATTTTCAACTTTTTTGAAGCCGAAATCTTTTCATGAAAATTTTCAACTTTTTTGAAGCCGAAATCTTTTCATGAAAATTTTCAACTTTTTTGAAGCCGAAATCTTTTCATGAAAATTTTCAACTTTTTTGAATCTGAAATACTTCATGAAAATGTTCGACTTTTTTAATGCCGAAATCCTGTCGTGAAAATTTTCAACTTTTTTGAAGCCGAAATACTTCATGAAAATTTTCAACTTTTTTGAAGCCGAAATCTTTTCATGAAAATTTTCAACTTTTTTGAAGCTGAAATATTCATGAAAATGTTCGACTTTTTTAAAGCCGAAATCCTGTCGTGAAAATTTTCAACTTTTTTGAAGCCGAAATCTTTTCATGAAAATTTTCAACTTTTTTGAAGCCAAAATCTTTTCATGAAAATTTTCAACTTTTTTGAAGCTGAAATATTCATGAAAATGTTCGACTTTTTTAAAGCCGAAATCCTGTCGTGAAAATTTTCAACTTTTTTGAAGCCCAAAAACTTCATGAAAATGTTCAACTTTTTTGAAGCCGAAATACTTCATGAAAATGTTCGACTTTTTTAAAGCCGAAATCCTGTCGTGAAAATTTTCAACCTTTTTGAAGCCGAAATACTTCATGAAAATGTTCGACTTTTTTAAAGCCGAAATCCTGTCGTGAAAATTTTCAACTTTTTTGAAGCCGAAATCTTTTCATGAAAATTTTCAACATTTTTGAAGCCGAAATCTTTTCATGAAAATTTTTAACTTTTTTGAAGCCGAAATCTTTTCATGAAAATTTCCAACTTTTTTGAAGCCGAAATCTTTTCTTGAAAATTTTCAACATTTTTGAAGCCGAAATCTTTTCATGAAAATTTTTAACTTTTTTGAATCCGAAATCTTTTCATGAAAATTTCCAACTTTTTTGAAGCCGAAATCTTTTCTTGAAAATTTTCAACATTTTTGAAGCCGAAATCTTTTCATGAAAATTTCCAACTTTTTTGAAGCCGAAATCTTTTCTTGAAAATTTTCAACATTTTTGAAGCCGAAATCTTTTCATGAAAATTTTCAACTTTTTTGAAGCTGAAATACTTCATGAAAATGTTCGACTTTTTTAAAGCCGAAATCCTGGTGTGAAAATTTTCAACTTTTTTGAAACCCAAATCTTTTCATGAAAATTTTCAACTTTTTTGTAGCCGAAATCTTTTCATGAAAATTTTCAACTTTTTTGAAGCTGAAATACTTCATGAAAATGTTCGACTTTTTTAAAGCCAAAATTCTGTCGTGAAAATTTTCAACTTTTTTGAAACCGAAATCTTTTCATGAAAATTTTCTACTTTTTTGAAGCTGAAATACTTCATGAAAATGTTCGACTTTTTTAAAGCCAAAATCCTGTCGTGAAAATTTCCAACTTTTTTAAAGCCGAAATCTTTTCTTGAAAATTTTCAACATTTTTGAAGCCGAAATCTTTTCATGAAAATTTCCAACTTTTTTGAAGCCGAAATCTTTTCTTGAAAATTTTCAACATTTTTGAAGCCGAAATCTTTTCATGAAAATTTTCAACTTTTTTGAAGCTGAAATACTTCATGAAAATGTTCGACTTTTTTAAAGCCGAAATCCTGGTGTGAAAATTTTCAACTTTTTTGAAGCCCAAATCTTTTCATGAAAATTTTCAACTTTTTTGTAGCCGAAATCTTTTCATGAAAATTTTCAACTTTTTTGAAGCTGAAATACTTCATGAAAATGTTCGACTTTTTTAAAGCCAAAATTCTGTCGTGAAAATTTTCAACTTTTTTGAAACCGAAATCTTTTCATGAAAATTTTCTACTTTTTTGAAGCTGAAATACTTCATTAAAATGTTCGACTTTTTTAAAGCCGAAATCCTGTCGTGAAAATTTTCAACTTTTTTTGAAGCCGAAATCTTTTCATGAAAATTTTCATCTTTTTTGAAGCCCAAATACTTCATGAAAATGTTCGACTTTTTTAAAGCCAAAATCCTGTCGTGAAAATTTTCAACTTTTTTGAAGCCGAAATCTTTTCATGAAAATTTTCAGCTTTTTTGAAGCCAAAATCTTTTCATGAAAATTTTCAACTTTTTTGAATCCGAAATACTTCATGAAAATGTTCGACTTTTTTGAAGCCGAAATACTTCATGAAAACGTTCGACTTTTTTAAAGCCGAAATCCTGTCGTGAAAATTTTCAACTTTTTTGAAGCCGAAATCTTTTCATGAAAATTTTCAACTTTTTTGTAGCCGAAATCTTTTCATGAAAATTTTCAACTTTTTTGAAGCTGAAATATTTCATGAAAATGTTCGACTTTTTTAAAGCCGAAATCCTGTCGTGAAAATTTTCAACATTTTTGAAGCCGAAATCTTTTCGTGAAAATTTTCAACTTTTTTGAAGCTGAAATACTGTCGTGAAAATTTTCAACTTTTTTGAAGCCCAAATACTTCATGAAAATGTTCGACTTTTTTGAAGCCGAAATACTTCATGAAAATGTTCAACTTTTTTAAAGCCGAAATCCTGTCGTGAAAATTTTCAACTTTTTTGAAACCGAAATCTTTTCATGAAAATTTTCTACTTTTTTGAAGCTGAAATACTTCATTAAAATGTTCGACTTTTTTAAAGCCGAAATCCTGTCGTGAAAATTTTCAACTTTTTTTGAAGCCGAAATCTTTTCATGAAAATTTTCATCTTTTTTGAAGCCCAAATACTTCATGAAAATGTTCGACTTTTTTAAAGCCAAAATCCTGTCGTGAAAATTTTCAACTTTTTTGAAGCCGAAATCTTTTCATGAAAATTTTCAGCTTTTTTGAAGCCAAAATCTTTTCATGAAAATTTTCAACTTTTTTGAATCCGAAATACTTCATGAAAATGTTCGACTTTTTTGAAGCCGAAATACTTCATGAAAACGTTCGACTTTTTTAAAGCCGAAATCCTGTCGTGAAAATTTTCAACTTTTTTGAAGCCGAAATCTTTTCATGAAAATTTTCAACTTTTTTGTAGCCGAAATCTTTTCATGAAAATTTTCAACTTTTTTGAAGCTGAAATATTTCATGAAAATGTTCGACTTTTTTAAAGCCGAAATCCTGTCGTGAAAATTTTCAACATTTTTGAAGCCGAAATCTTTTCGTGAAAATTTTCAACTTTTTTGAAGCTGAAATACTGTCGTGAAAATTTTCAACTTTTTTGAAGCCCAAATACTTCATGAAAATGTTCGACTTTTTTGAAGCCGAAATACTTCATGAAAACGTTCAACTTTTTTAAAGCCGAAATCCTGTCGTGAAAATTTTCAACTTTTTTGAAGCCGAAATCTTTTCATGTAAATTTTCAACTTTTTTGTAGCCGAAATCTTTTCATGAAAATTTTCAACTTTTTTGAAGCTGAAATACTTCATGAAAATGTTCGACTTTTTTAAAGCCGAAATCCTGGTGTGAAAATTTTCAACTTTTTTGAAGCCCAAATCTTTTCATGAAAATTTTCAACTTTTTTGTAGCCGAAATTTTTTCATGAAAATTTTCAACTTTTTTGAAGCTGAAATACTTCATGAAAATGTTCGACTTTTTTAAAGCCAAAATTCTGTCGTGAAAATTTTCAACTTTTTTGAAACCGAAATCTTTTCATGAAAATTTTCATCTTTTTTGAAGCCCAAATACTTCATGAAAATGTTCGACTTTTTTAAAGCCAAAATCCTGTCGTGAAAATTTTCAACTTTTTTGAAGCCGAAATCTTTTCATGAAAATTTTCAGCTTTTTTGAAGCCAAAATCTTTTCATGAAAATTTTCAACTTTTTTGAATCCGAAATACTTCATGAAAATGTTCGACTTTTTTGAAGCCGAAATACTTCATGAAAACGTTCGACTTTTTTAAAGCCGAAATCCTGTCGTGAAAATTTTCAACTTTTTTGAAGCCGAAATCTTTTCATGAAAATTTTCAACTTTTTTGTAGCCGAAATCTTTACATGAAAATTTTCAACTTTTTTGAAGCTGAAATATTTCATGAAAATGTTCGACTTTTTTAAAGCCGAAATCCTGTCGTGAAAATTTTCAACATTTTTGAAGCCGAAATCTTTTCATGAAAATTTTCAACTTTTTTGAAGCCCAAATACTTCCTGAAAATGTTCAACTTTTTTAAAGCCGAAATACTTCATGAAAATGTTCGACTTTTTTAAAGCCGAAATCCTGTCGTGAAAATTTTCAACCTTTTTGAAGCCGAAATACTTCATGAAAATGTTCGACTTTTTTAAAGCCGAAATCCTGTCGTGAAAATTTTCAACTTTTTTGAAGCCGAAATCTTTTCATGAAAATTTTCAACTTTTTTGAAGCCGAAATACTTTATGAAAACGTTCGACTTTTTTAAAGCCGAAATCCTGTCGTGAAAATTTTCAACTTTTTTGAATCCGAAATCTTTTCATGAAAATTTTTGAAATTTTTTGAAGCCGAAATACTTCATGAAAATGTTCGACTTTTTTAAAGCCGAAATCCTGTCGTGAAAATTTTCAACTTTTTTGAAGCCGAAATCTTTTCATGAAAATTTTCAACTTTTTTGAAGCCGAAATCTTTTCATGAAAATTTTCAACTTTTTTGAAGCCGAAATCTTTTCATGAAAATTTTCAACTTTTTTGAATCTGAAATACTTCATGAAAATGTTCGACTTTTTTAATGCCGAAATCCTGTCGTGAAAATTTTCAACTTTTTTGAAGCCGAAATACTTCATGAAAATTTTCAACTTTTTTGAAGCCTAAATCTTTTCATGAAAATTTTCAACTTTTTTGAAGCTGAAATATTCATGAAAATGTTCGACTTTTTTAAAGCCGAAATCCTGTCGTGAAAATTTTCAACTTTTTTGAAGCCGAAATCTTTTCATGAAAATTTTCAACTTTTTTGAAGCCAAAATCTTTTCATGAAAATTTTCAACTTTTTTGAAGCTGAAATATTCATGAAAATGTTCGACTTTTTTAAAGCCGAAATCCTGTCGTGAAAATTTTCAACTTTTTTGAAGCCCAAAAACTTCATGAAAATGTTCAACTTTTTTGAAGCCGAAATACTTCATGAAAATGTTCGACTTTTTTAAAGCCGAAATCCTGTCGTGAAAATTTTCAACCTTTTTGAAGCCGAAATACTTCATGAAAATGTTCGACTTTTTTAAAGCCGAAAACCTGTCGTGAAAATTTTCAACTTTTTTGAAGCCGAAATCTTTTCATGAAAATTTTCAACTTTTTTGAAGCCGAAATCTTTTCATGAAAATTTTCAACTTTTTTGAAGCCGAAATCTTTTCATGAAAATTTTCAACTTTTTTGAAGCTGAAATATTCATGAAAATGTTCGACTTTTTTAAAGCCGAAATCCTGTCGTGAAAATTTTCAACTTTTTTGAAGCCCAAAAACTTCATGAAAATGTTCAACTTTTTTGAAGCCGAAATACTTCATGAAAATGTTCGACTTTTTTAAAGCCGAAATCCTGTCGTGAAAATTTTCAACCTTTTTGAAGCCGAAATACTTCATGAAAATGTTCGACTTTTTTAAAGCCGAAAACCTGTCGTGAAAATTTTCAACTTTTTTGAAGCCGAAATCTTTTCATGAAAATTTTCAACTTTTTTGAAGCCGAAATACTTTATGAAAACGTTCGACTTTTTTAAAGCCGAAATCCTGTCGTGAAAATTTTCAACTTTTTTGAATCCGAAATCTTTTCATGAAAATTTTTGAAATTTTTTGAAGCCGAAATACTTCATGAAAATGTTCGACTTTTTTAAAGCCGAAATCCTGTCGTGAAAATTTTCAACTTTTTTGAAGCCGAAATCTTTTCATGAAAATTTTCAACTTTTTTGAAGCCGAAATCTTTTCATGAAAATTTTCAACTTTTTTGAAGCCGAAATCTTTTCATGAAAATTTTCAACTTTTTTGAATCTGAAATACTTCATGAAAATGTTCGACTTTTTTAATGCCGAAATCCTGTCGTGAAAATTTTCAACTTTTTTGAAGCCGAAATCTTTTCATGAAAATTTTCAACTTTTTTGAAGCTGAAATATTCATGAAAATGTTCGACTTTTTTAAAGCCGAAATCCTGTCGTGAAAATTTTCAACTTTTTTGAAGCCGAAATCTTTTCATGAAAATTTTCAACTTTTTTGAAGCCAAAATCTTTTCATGAAAATTTTCAACTTTTTTGAAGCTGAAATATTCATGAAAATGTTCGACTTTTTTAAAGCCGAAATCCTGTCGTGAAAATTTTCAACTTTTTTGAAGCCCAAAAACTTCATGAAAATGTTCAACTTTTTTGAAGCCGAAATACTTCATGAAAATGTTCGACTTTTTTAAAGCCGAAATCCTGTCGTGAAAATTTTCAACCTTTTTGAAGCCGAAATACTTCATGAAAATGTTCGACTTTTTTAAAGCCGAAAACCTGTCGTGAAAATTTTCAACTTTTTTGAAGCCGAAATCTTTTCATGAAAATTTTCAACTTTTTTGAAGCCGAAATCTTTTCATGAAAATTTTCAACTTTTTTGAAGCCAAAATCTTTTCATGAAAATTTTCAACTTTTTTGAAGCTGAAATATTCATGAAAATGTTCGACTTTTTTAAAGCCGAAATCCTGTCGTGAAAATTTTCAACTTTTTTGAAGCCCAAAAACTTCATGAAAATGTTCAACTTTTTTGAAGCCGAAATACTTCATGAAAATGTTCGACTTTTTTAAAGCCGAAATCCTGTCGTGAAAATTTTCAACCTTTTTGAAGCCGAAATACTTCATGAAAATGTTCGACTTTTTTAAAGCCGAAAACCTGTCGTGAAAATTTTCAACTTTTTTGAAGCCGAAATCTTTTCATGAAAATTTTCAACTTTTTTGAAGCCGAAATCTTTTCATGAAAATTTTCAACTTTTTTGAAGCCGAAATCTTTTCTTGAAAATTTTCAACTTTTTTGTAGCCGAAATCTTTTCATGAAAATTTTCAACTTTTTTGAAGCTGAAATACTTCATGAGAATGTTCGACTTTTTTAAAGCCGAAATCCTGTCGTGAAAATGTTCAACTTTTTTGAAGCTGAAATCTTTTCATGAAAATTTTCAACTTTTTTGAAGCCGAAATCTTTTCATGAAAATTTCCAACTTTTTTGAAGCCGAAATCTTTTCTTGAAAATTTTCAACATTTTTGAAGCCGAAATCTTTTCGTGAAAATTTTCAACTTTTTTGAAGCTGAAATACTTCATGAAAATGTTCGACTTTTTTAAAGCCGAAATCCTGTCGTGAAAATTTTCAACTTTTTTGAAGCCCAAATACTTCATGAAAATGTTCGACTTTTTTGAAGCCGAAATACTTCATGAAAACGTTCGACTTTTTTAAAGCCAAAATCCTGTCGTGAAAATGTTCGACTTTTTTGAAGCCGAAATCTTTTCATGAAAATTTTCAACTTTTTTGTAGCCGAAATCTTTTCATGAAAATTTTCAACTTTTTTGAAACTGAAATACTTCATGAAAATGTTCGACTTTTTTAAAGCCGAAATCCTGTCGTGAAAATTTTCAACTTTTTTGAAGCCGAAATCTTTTCTTGAAAATTTTCAACATTTTTGAAGCCGAAATCTTTTCGTGAAAATTTTCAACTTTTTTGAAGCTGAAATACTTCATGAAAATGTTCGACTTTTTTAAAGCCGAAATCCTGTCGTGAAAATTTTCAACTTTTTTGAAGCCCAAATACTTCATGAAAATGTTCGACTTTTTTGAAGCCGAAATACTTCATGAAAACGTTCGACTTTTTTAAAGCCAAAATCCTGTCGTGAAAATGTTCGACTTTTTTGAAGCCGAAATCTTTTCATGAAAATTTTCAACTTTTTTGTAGCCGAAATCTTTTCATGAAAATTTTCAACTTTTTTGAAACTGAAATACTTCATGAAAATGTTCGACTTTTTTAAAGCCGAAATCCTGTCGTGAAAATTTTCAACTTTTTTGAAGCCCAAATACTTCATGAAAATGTTCTACTTTTTTGAAGCCCAAATACTTCATGAAAACGTTCGACTTTTTTAAAGCCGAAATCCTGTCGTGAAAATGTTCAACTTTTTTGAAGCCGAAATCTTTTCATGAAAATTTTCAACTTTTTTGAAGCCGAAATACTTCATGAAAATGTTCGACTTTTTTGAAGCCGTAATACTTCATGAAAACGTTCGACTTTTTTAAAGCCGAAATCCTGTCGTGAAAATGTTCGACTTTTTTGAAGCCGAAATCTTTTCATGAAAATTTTCAACTTTTTTGTAGCCGAAATCTTTTCATGAAAATTTTCAACTTTTTTGTAGCCGAAATCTTTTCATGAAAATTTTCAACTTTTTTGAAGCTGAAATACTTCATGAAAATATTCGACTTTTTTAAAGCCGAAATCCTGTCGTGAAAATTTTCAACTTTTTTGAAACCGAAATCTTTTCATGAAAATTTTCAACTTTTTTGAAGCTGAAATACTTCATGAAAATGTTCGACTTTTTTAAAGCCGAAATCCTGTCGTAAAAATTTTCAACTTTATTGAAGCCGAAATCTTTTCATGAAAATTTTCAACTTTTTTAAAGCCGAAATACTTCATGAAAATGTTCGACTTTGTTAAAGTAGAAATCCTGTCGTGAAAATTTTCAACTCTTTTAAAGCCGAAATCTTTTCATGAAAATTTTCAACTTTTTTGAAGCCGAAATCTTTTCATGAAAATTTTCAACTTTTTTGAAGCTGAAATACTTCATGAAAATGTTCGACTTTTTTAAAGCCGAAATCCTGTCGTGAAAATTTTCAACTTTTTTGAAGCCGAAATCTTGTCATGAAAATTTTCAACTTTTTTGAAGCCGAAATCTTTTCATGAAAATTTTCAACTTTTTTGAAGCCGAAATCTTTTCATGAAAATTTTCAACTTTTTAGAAGCTGAAATACTTCATGAAAATGTTAGACTTTTTTAAAGCCGAAATCCTGTCGTGAAAATGTTCGACTTTTTTGAAGCCGAAATCTTTTCATGAAAATTTTCAACTTTTTTGAAGCCGAAATCTTTTCATGAAAATTTTCAACTTTATTGAAACTGAAATACTTCATGAAAATGTTCGACTTTTTTAAAGCCGAAATCCTGTCGTGAAAATTTTCAACTTTTTTGAAGCCCAAATACTTCATGAAAATGTTCGACTTTTTTGAAGCCCAAATACTTCATGAAAACGTTCGACTTTTTTAACGCCGAAATCCTGTCGTGAAAATGTTCAACTTTTTTGAAGCCGAAATCTATTCATGAAAATTTTCAACTTTTTTGAAGCCGAAATCTTTTCATGAAAATTTCCAACTTTTTTGAAGCCGAAATCTTTTCTTGAAAATTTTCAACATTTTTGAAGCCGAAATCTTTTCGTGAAAATTTTCAACTTTTTTGAAGCTGAAATACTTAATGAAAATGTTCGACTTTTTTAAAGCCGAAATCCTGTCGTGAAAATTTTCAACTTTTTTGAAGCCCAAATACTTCATGAAAATGTTCGACTTTTTTGAAGCCGAAATACTTCATGAAAACGTTCGACTTTTTTAAAGCCGAAATCCTGTCGTGAAAATTTTCAACTCTTTTAAAGCCGAAATCTTTTCATGAAAATTTTCAACTTTTTTGAAGCCGAAATCTTTTCATGAAAATTTTCAACTTTTTTGAAGCTGAAATACTTCATGAAAATGTTCGACTTTTTTAAAGCCGAAATCCTGTCGTGAAAATTTTCAACTTTTTTGAAGCCGAAATCTTGTCATGAAAATTTTCAACTTTTTTGAAGCCGAAATCTTTTCATGAAAATTTTCAACTTTTTTGAAGCCGAAATCTTTTCATGAAAATTTTCAACTTTTTAGAAGCTGAAATACTTCATGAAAATGTTAGACTTTTTTAAAGCCGAAATCCTGTCGTGAAAATGTTCGACTTTTTTGAAGCCGAAATCTTTTCATGAAAATTTTCAACTTTTTTGAAGCCGAAATCTTTTCATGAAAATTTTCAACTTTATTGAAACTGAAATACTTCATGAAAATGTTCGACTTTTTTAAAGCCGAAATCCTGTCGTGAAAATTTTCAACTTTTTTGAAGCCCAAATACTTCATGAAAATGTTCGACTTTTTTGAAGCCCAAATACTTCATGAAAACGTTCGACTTTTTTAACGCCGAAATCCTGTCGTGAAAATGTTCAACTTTTTTGAAGCCGAAATCTTTTCATGAAAATTTTCAACTTTTTTGAAGCCGAAATCTTTTCATGAAAATTTCCAACTTTTTTGAAGCCGAAATCTTTTCTTGAAAATTTTCAACATTTTTGAAGCCGAAATCTTTTCGTGAAAATTTTCAACTTTTTTGAAGCTGAAATACTTCATGAAAATGTTCGACTTTTTTAAAGCCGAAATCCTGTCGTGAAAATTTTCAACTTTTTTGAAGCCCAAATACTTCATGAAAATGTTCGACTTTTTTGAAGCCGAAATACTTCATGAAAACGTTCGACTTTTTTAAAGCCGAAATCCTGTCGTGAAAATTTTCAACTTTTTTGAAGCCGAAATCTTTTCATGAAAATTTTCAACTTTTTTGAAGCCGAAATCTTTTCATGAAAATTTTCAACTTTTTAGAAGCTGAAATACTTCATGAAAATGTTAGACTTTTTTAAAGCCGAAATCCTGTCGTGAAAATGTTCGACTTTTTTGAAGCCGAAATCTTTTCATGAAAATTTTCAACTTTTTTGAAGCCGAAATCTTTTCATGAAAATTTTCAACTTTATTGAAACTGAAATACTTCATGAAAATGTTCGACTTTTTTAAAGCCGAAATCCTGTCGTGAAAATTTTCAACTTTTTTGAAGCCCAAATACTTCATGAAAATGTTCGACTTTTTTGAAGCCCAAATACTTCATGAAAACGTTCGACTTTTTTAACGCCGAAATCCTGTCGTGAAAATGTTCAACTTTTTTGAAGCCGAAATCTTTTCATGAAAATTTTCAACTTTTTTGAAGCCGAAATCTTTTCATGAAAATTTCCAACTTTTTTGAAGCCGAAATCTTTTCTTGAAAATTTTCAACATTTTTGAAGCCGAAATCTTTTCGTGAAAATTTTCAACTTTTTTGAAGCTGAAATACTTCATGAAAATGTTCGACTTTTTTAAAGCCGAAATCCTGTCGTGAAAATTTTCAACTTTTTTGAAGCCCAAATACTTCATGAAAATGTTCGACTTTTTTGAAGCCGAAATACTTCATGAAAACGTTCGACTTTTTTAAAGCCGAAATCCTGTCGTGAAAATGTTCGACTTTTTTGAAGCCGAAATCTTTTCATGAAAATTTTCAACTTTTTTGTAGCCGAAATCTTTTCATGAAAATTTTCAACTTTTTTGAAACTGAAATACTTCATGAAAATGTTCGACTTTTTTAAAGCCGAAATCCTGTCGTGAAAATTTTCAACTTTTTTGAAGCCCAAATACTTCATGAAAATGTTCAACTTTTTTGAAGCCCAAATACTTCATGAAAACGTTCGACTTTTTTAAAGCCGAAATCCTGTCGTGAAAATTTTCAACTTTTTTGAAGCCGAAATCTTTTCATGAAAATTTTCAACTTTTTTGAAGCCGAAATCTTTTCATGAAAATTTTCAACTTTTTTGTAGCCGAAATCTTTTCATGAAAATTTTCAACTTTTTTGAAGCTGAAATACTTCATGAAAATGTTCGACTTTTTTAAAGCCGAAATCCTGTCGTGAAAATTTTCAACTTTTTTGAAACCGAAATCTTTTCATGAAAATTTTCAACTTTTTTGAAGCTGAAATACTTCATGAAAATGTTCGACTTTTTTAAAGCCGAAATCCTGTCGTGAAAATTTTCAACTTTTTTGAAGCCCAAACACTTCATGAAAATGTTCAACTTTTTTGAAGCCGAAATACTTCATGAAAATGTTCGACTTTTTTAAAGCCGAAATCCTTTCGTGAAAATTTTCAACTTTTTTGAAGCCCAAATACTTCATGAAAATGTTCGACTTTTTTAAAGCCGAAATCCTGTCGTGAAAATTTTCAACTTTTTTGAAGGTGAAATCTTTTCATGAAAATTTTCAACTTTTTTGAAGCCGAAATCTTTTCATGAAAATTTTCAACTTTTTTGAAGCCGAAATCTTTTCATGAAAATTTTCAACTTTTTTGTAGCCGAAATCTTTTCATGAAAATTTTCAACTTTTTTGAAGCTGAAATACTTCATGAAAATGTTCGACTTTTTTAACGCCGAAATCCTGTCGTGAAAATGTTCGACTTTTTTGAATCCGAAATACTTCATGAAAATTTTTGAAATTTTTTGAAGCCGAAATACTTCATGAAAATGTTCGACATTTTTAACGCCGAAATCCTGTCGTGAAAATTTTCAACTTTTTTGAAGCCGAAATACTTCATGAAAATTTTCAACTTTTTTAAAGCAGAAATACTTCATGAAAATGTTCGACTTTTTTAAAGTAGAAATCCTGTCGTGAAAATTTTCAACTCTTTTAAAGCCGAAATCTTTTCATGAAAATTTTCAACTTTTTTGAAGCCGAAATCTTTTCATGAAAATTTTCAACTTTTTTGAAGCCGAAATCTTTTCATGAAAATTTTCAACTTTTTTGAAGCTGAAATACTTCATGAAAATTTTCAACTTTTTTAACGCCGAAAACCTGTCGTGAAAATTTTCAACTTTTTTGAATCCGAAATACTTCATGAAAATTTTCAATCTTTTTGAAGCCGAAATACTTCATGAAAATGTTCGACTCTTTTAAAGCCGAAATCCTTTCGTGAAAATTTTCAACCTTTTTGAAGCCCAAATACTTCATGAAAATGTTCGACTTTTTTAAAGCCGAAATCCTGTCGTGAAAATTTTCAACTTTTTTGAAGCCGAAATCTTTTCATGAAAATTTTCAACTTTTTTGAAGCCGAAATCTTTTCATGAAAATTTTCAACTTTTTTGAAGCCGAAATCTTTTCATGAAAATTTTCAACTTTTTTGGAGCTGAAATACTTCATGAAAATGTTCGACTTTTTTATAGCCGAAATCCTGTCGTGAAAATTTTCAACTTTTTTGAATCCGAAATCTTTTCATGAAAATTTTCTACTTTTTTGAAGCCGAAATACTTCATGAAAATTTTCAACTTTTTTAACGCCGAAAACCTGTCGTGAAAATTTTCAACTTTTTTGAAGGTGAAATCTTTTCATGAAAATTTTCAACTTTTTTGAAGCCGAAATCTTTTCATGAAATTTTTCAACTTTTTTGAAGCCGAAATCTTTTCATGAAAATTTTCAACTTTTTTGTAGCCGAAATCTTTTCATGAAAATTTTCAACTTTTTTGAAGCTGAAATACTTCATGAAAATGTTCGACTTTTTTAACGCCGAAATCCTGTCGTGAAAATGTTCGACTTTTTTGAATCCGAAATACTTCATGAAAATTTTTGAAATTTTTTGAAGCCGAAATACTTCATGAAAATGTTCGACATTTTTAACGCCGAAATCCTGTCGTGAAAATTTTCAACTTTTTTGAAGCCGAAATACTTCATGAAAATTTTCAACTTTTTTAAAGCAGAAATACTTCATGAAAATGTTCGACTTTTTTAAAGTAGAAATCCTGTCGTGAAAATTTTCAACTCTTTTAAAGCCGAAATCTTTTCATGAAAATTTTCAACTTTTTTGAAGCCGAAATCTTTTCATGAAAATTTTCAACTTTTTTGAAGCCGAAATCTTTTCATGAAAATTTTCAACTTTTTTGAAGCTGAAATACTTCATGAAAATTTTCAACTTTTTTAACGCCGAAAACCTGTCGTGAAAATTTTCAACTTTTTTGAATCCGAAATACTTCATGAAAATTTTCAACCTTTTTGAAGCCGAAATACTTCATGAAAATGTTCGACTCTTTTAAAGCCGAAATCCTTTCGTGAAAATTTTCAACCTTTTTGAAGCCCAAATACTTCATGAAAATGTTCGACTTTTTTAAAGCCGAAATCCTGTCGTGAAAATTTTCAACTTTTTTGAAGCCGAAATCTTTTCATGAAAATTTTCAACTTTTTTGAAGCCGAAATCTTTTCATGAAAATTTTCAACTTTTTTGAAGCCGAAATCTTTTCATGAAAATTTTCAACTTTTTTGGAGCTGAAATACTTCATGAAAATGTTCGACTTTTTTATAGCCGAAATCCTGTCGTGAAAATTTTCAACTTTTTTGAATCCGAAATCTTTTCATGAAAATTTTCTACTTTTTTGAAGCCGAAATACTTCATGAAAATTTTCAACTTTTTTAACGCCGAAAACCTGTCGTGAAAATTTTCAACTTTTTTGAATCCGAAATACTTCATGAAAATTTTCAACTTTTTTAAAGCCGAAATACTTCATGAAAATGTTCGACATTTTTAAAGTCGAAATCCTGTCGTGAAAATTTTCAACTCTTTTGAAGCCGAAATCTTTTCATGAAAATGTTCAACTTTTTTGAAGCCGAAATCTTTTCATGAAAATTTTTAACTTTTTTGGAGCTGAAATACTTCATGAAAATGTTCGACTTTTTTATAGCAGAAATCCTGTCGTGAAAATTTTCAACTTTTTTGAATCCGAAATCTTTTCATGAAAATTTTCTACTTTTTTGAAGCCGAAATACTTCATGAAAATGTTCGACTCTTTTAAAGCCGAAATCCTGTCGTGAAAATTTTCAACTTTTTTGAAGCCGAAATCTTTTCATGAAAATTTTCAACTTTTTTGAAGCCGAAATCTTTTCATGAAAATTTTCAACTTTTTTGAAGCTGAAATACTTCATGAAAATGTTCGACTTTTTTAAAGCCGAAATCCTGTCATGAAAATTTTCAACTTTGTTGAAGCCGAAATCTTTTCATGAAAATTTTCAACTTTTTTGAAGCCGAAATCTTTTCATGAAAATTTTCAACTTTTTTGAAACCGAAATCTTTTCATGAAAATTTTCAACTCTTTTGAATCTGAAATACTTCATGAAAATGTTCGACATTTTTAACGCCGAAATCCTGTCGTGAAAATTTTCAACTTTTTTGAAGCCGAAATCTTTTCAGGGAAATTTTCAACTTTTTTGTAGCCGAAATCTTTTCATGAAAATTTTCAACTTTTTTGAAGCTGAAATACTTCATGAAAATGTTCGACTTTTTTAAAGCCGAAATCCTGTCGTGAAAATTTTCAACTTTTTTGAAGCCGAAATCTTTTCAGGGAAATTTTCAACTTTTTTGTACCCGAAATCTTTTCATGAAAATTTTCAACTTTTTTGAAGCTGAAATACTTCATGAAAATGTTCGACTTTTTTAAAGCCGAAATCCTGTCGTGAAAATTTTCAACTTTTTTGAAGCCGAAATCTTTTCATGAAAATTTTCAACTTTTTTGAAGCCCAAATACTTCATGAAAATGTTCGACTTTTTTAAAGCCAAAATCCTGTCGTGAAAATTTTCAACTTTTTTGAAGCCGAAATCTTTTCATGAAAATTTTCAGCTTTTTTGAAGCCAAAATCTTTTCATGAAAATTTTCAACTTTTTTGAATCCGAAATACTTCATGAAAATGTTCGACTTTTTTGAAGCCGAAATACTTCATGAAAACGTTCGACTTTTTTAAAGCCGAAATCCTGTCGTGAAAATTTTCAACTTTTTTGAAGCCGAAATCTTTTCATGAAAATTTTCAACTTTTTTGTAGCCGAAATCTTTTCATGAAAATTTTCAACTTTTTTGAAGCTGAAATATTTCATGAAAATGTTCGACTTTTTTAAAGCCGAAATCTTGTCGTGAAAATTTTCAACTTTTTTGAAACCGAAATCTTTTCATGAAAATTTTCAACTTTTTTGAAGCCGAAATCTTTTCGTGAAAATTTTCAAATTTTTTGAAGCCGAAATCTTTTTGTGAAAATTTTCAACTTTTTTGAATCTGAAATACTTCATGAAAATGTTCGACATTTTTAACGCCGAAATCCTGTCGTGAAAATTTTCAACTTTTTTGAAGCCGAAATCTTTTCAGGGAAATTTTCAACTTTTTTGTAGCCGAAATCTTTTCATGAAAATTTTCAACTTTTTTGAAGCTGAAATACTTCATGAAAATGTTCGACTTTTTTAAAGCCGAAATCCTGTCGTGAAAATTTTCAACTTTTTTGAAGCCGAAATCTTTTCAGGGAAATTTTCAACTTTTTTGTACCCGAAATCTTTTCATGAAAATTTTCAACTTTTTTGAAGCTGAAATACTTCATGAAAATGTTCGACTTTTTTAAAGCCGAAATCCTGTCGTGAAAATTTTCAACTTTTTTGAAGCCGAAATCTTTTCATGAAAATTTTCAACTTTTTTGAAGCCCAAATACTTCATGAAAATGTTCGACTTTTTTAAAGCCAAAATCCTGTCATGAAAATTTTCAACTTTTTTGAAGCCGAAATCTTTTCATGAAAATTTTCAGCTTTTTTGAAGCCAAAATCTTTTCATGAAAATTTTCAACTTTTTTGAATCCGAAATACTTCATGAAAATGTTCGACTTTTTTGAAGCCGAAATACTTCATGAAAACGTTCGACTTTTTTAAAGCCGAAATCCTGTCGTGAAAATTTTCAACTTTTTTGAAGCCGAAATCTTTTCATGAAAATTTTCAACTTTTTTGTAGCCGAAATCTTTTCATGAAAATTTTCAACTTTTTTGAAGCTGAAATATTTCATGAAAATGTTCGACTTTTTTAAAGCCGAAATCTTGTCGTGAAAATTTTCAACTTTTTTGAAACCGAAATCTTTTCATGAAAATTTTCAACTTTTTTGAAGCCGAAATCTTTTCGTGAAAATTTTCAACTTTTTTGAAGCCGAAATCTTTTTGTGAAAATTTTCAACTTTTTTGAAGCTGAAATACTTCATGAAAATGTTCGACTTTTTTAAAGCCGAAATCCTGTCGTTAAAATTTTCAACTTTTTTGAAGCCCAAATACTTCATGAAAATGTTCGACTTTTTTGAAGCCCAAATACTTCATGAAAACGTTCGACTTTTTTAAAGCCGAAATCCTGTCGTGAAAATTTTCAACTTTTTTGAAGCCGAAATCTTTTCATGAAAATTTTCAACTTTTTTGTAGCCGAAATCTTTTCATGAAAATTTTCAACTTTTTTGAAGCTGAAATACTTCATGAAAATGTTCGACTTTTTTAAAGCCGAAATCCTGTCGTGAAAATTTTCAACTTTTTTGAAGCCGAAATCTTTTCAGGGAAATTTTCAACTTTTTTGTACCCGAAATCTTTTCATGAAAATTTTCAACTTTTTTGAAGCTGAAATACTTCATGAAAATGTTCGACTTTTTTAAAGCCGAAATCCTGTCGTGAAAATTTTCAACTTTTTTGAAGCCGAAATCTTTTCATGAAAATTTTCAACTTTTTTGAAGCCCAAATACTTCATGAAAATGTTCGACTTTTTTAAAGCCAAAATCCTGTCGTGAAAATTTTCAACTTTTTTGAAGCCGAAATCTTTTCATGAAAATTTTCAGCTTTTTTGAAGCCAAAATCTTTTCATGAAAATTTTCAACTTTTTTGAATCCGAAATACTTCATGAAAATGTTCGACTTTTTTGAAGCCGAAATACTTCATGAAAACGTTCGACTTTTTTAAAGCCGAAATCCTGTCGTGAAAATTTTCAACTTTTTTGAAGCCGAAATCTTTTCATGAAAATTTTCAACTTTTTTGTAGCCGAAATCTTTTCATGAAAATTTTCAACTTTTTTGAAGCTGAAATATTTCATGAAAATGTTCGACTTTTTTAAAGCCGAAATCTTCTCGTGAAAATTTTCAACTTTTTTGAAACCGAAATCTTTTCGTGAAAATTTTCAACTTTTTTGAAGCCGAAATCTTTTTGTGAAAATTTTCAACTTTTTTGAAGCTGAAATACTTCATGAAAATGTTCGACTTTTTTAAAGCCGAAATCCTGTCGTTAAAATTTTCAACTTTTTTGAAGCCCAAATACTTCATGAAAATGTTCGACTTTTTTGAAGCCCAAATACTTCATGAAAACGTTCGACTTTTTTAAAGCCGAAATCCTGTCGTGAAAATTTTCAACTTTTTTGAAGCCGAAATCTTTTCATGAAAATTTTCAACTTTTTTGTAGCCGAAATCTTTTCATGAAAATTTTCAACTTTTTTGAAGCTGAAATACTTCATGAAAATGTTCGACTTTTTTAAAGCCGAAATCCTGTCGTGAAAATTTTCAACTTTTTTGAAACCCAAATCTTTTCATGAAAATTTTCAACTTTTTTGAAGCTGAAATACTTCATGAAAATGTTCGACTTTTTTAAAGCCGAAATCCTGTCGTAAAAATTTTCAACTTTTTTGAAGCCGAAATCTTTTCATGAAAATTTTCAACTTTTTTGAAGCCCAAATACTTCATGAAAATGTTCGACTTTTTTAAAGCCAAAATCCTGTCGTGAAAATTTTCAACTTTTTTGAAGCCGAAATCTTTTCATGAAAATTTTCAGCTTTTTTGAAGCCGAAATCTTTTCATGAAAATTTTCAACTTTTTTGTAGCCGAAATCTTTTCATGAAAATTTTCAACTTTTTTGAAGCCGAAATCTTTTCGTGAAAATTTTCAACTTATTTGAAGCTGAAATACTTCATGAAAATGTTCGACTTTTTTAAAGCCGAAATCCTGTCGTAAAAATTTTCAACTTTTTTGAAGCCGAAATCTTTTCATGAAAATTTTCAACTTTTTTGAAGCCAAAATACTTCATGAAAATGTTCGACTTTTTTAAAGCAAAAATCCTTTCGTGAAAATTTTCAACTTTTTTGAAGCCGAAATCTTTTCATGAAAATTTTCAGCTTTTTTGAAGCCAAAATCTTTTCATGAAAATTTTCAACTTTTTTGAATCCGAAATACTTCATGAAAATGTTCGACTTTTTTGAAGCCGAAATACTTCATGAAAACGTTCGACTTTTTTAAAGCCGAAATCCTGTCGTGAAAATTTTCAACTTTTTTGAAGCCGAAATCTTTTCATGAAAATTTTCAACTTTTTTGTAGCCGAAATCTTTTCATGAAAATTTTCAACTTTTTTGAAGCTGAAATATTTCATGAAAATGTTCGACTTTTTTAAAGCCGAAATCTTGTCGTGAAAATTTTCAACTTTTTTGAAACCGAAATCTTTTCATGAAAATTTTCAACTTTTTTGAAGCCGAAATCTTTTCGTGAAAATTTTCAACTTTTTTGAAGCCGAAATCTTTTCGTGAAAATTTTCAACTTTTTTGAAGCTGAAATACTTCATGAAAATGTTCGACTTTTTTAAAGCCGAAATCCTGTCGTTAAAATTTTCAACTTTTTTGAATCCGAAATACTTCATGAAAATGTTCGACTTTTTTGAAGCCGAAATACTTCATGAAAACGTTCGACTTTTTTAAAGCCGAAATCCTGTCGTGAAAATTTTCAACTTTTTTGAAGCCGAAATCTTTTCATGAAAATTTTCAACTTTTTTGTAGCCGAAATCTTTTCATGAAAATTTTCAACTTTTTTGAAGCTGAAATATTTCATGAAAATGTTCGACTTTTTTAAAGCCGAAATCTTGTCGTGAAAATTTTCAACTTTTTTGAAACCGAAATCTTTTCATGAAAATTTTCAACTTTTTTGTAGCCGAAATCTTTTCATGAAAATTTTCAACTTTTTTGAAGCTGAAATATTTCATGAAAATGTTCGACTTTTTTAAAGCCGAAATCTTGTCGTGAAAATTTTCAACTTTTTTGAAACCGAAATCTTTTCATGAAAATTTTCAACTTTTTTGAAGCCGAAATCTTTTCGTGAAAATTTTCAACTTTTTTGAAGCCGAAATCTTTTCGTGAAAATTTTCAACTTTTTTGAAGCTGAAATACTTCATGAAAATGTTCGACTTTTTTAAAGCCGAAATCCTGTCGTTAAAATTTTCAACTTTTTTGAATCCGAAATACTTCATGAAAATGTTCGACTTTTTTGAAGCCGAAATACTTCATGAAAACGTTCGACTTTTTTAAAGCCGAAATCCTGTCGTGAAAATTTTCAACTTTTTTGAAGCCGAAATCTTTTCATGAAAATTTTCAACTTTTTTGTAGCCGAAATCTTTTCATGAAAATTTTCAACTTTTTTGAAGCTGAAATATTTCATGAAAATGTTCGACTTTTTTAAAGCCGAAATCTTGTCGTGAAAATTTTCAACTTTTTTGAAACCGAAATCTTTTCATGAAAATTTTCAACTTTTTTGAAGCCGAAATCTTTTCGTGAAAATTTTCAACTTTTTTGAAGCCGAAATCTTTTCGTGAAAATTTTCAACTTTTTTGAAGCTGAAATACTTCATGAAAATGTTCGACTTTTTTAAAGCCGAAATCCTGTCGTTAAAATTTTCAACTTTTTTGAAGCCCAAATACTTCATGAAAATGTTCGACTTTTTTGAAGCCCAAATACTTCATGAAAACGTTCGACTTTTTTAAAGCCGAAATCCTGTCGTGAAAATTTTCAACTTTTTTGAAGCCGAAATCTTTTCATGAAAATTTTCAACTTTTTTGTAGCCGAAATCTTTTCATGAAAATTTTCAACTTTTTTGAAGCTGAAATACTTCATGAAAATGTTCGACTTTTTTAAAGCCGAAATCCTGTCGTGAAAATTTTCAACTTTTTTGAAACCGAAATCTTTTCATGAAAATTTTCAACTTTTTTGAAGCTGAAATACTTCATGAAAATGTTCGACTTTTTTAAAGCCGAAATCCTGTCGTAAAAATTTTCAACTTTTTTGAAGCCGAAATCTTTTCATGAAAATTTTCAACTTTTTTGAAGCCCAAATACTTCATGAAAATGTTCGACTTTTTTAAAGCCAAAATCCTGTCGTGAAAATTTTCAACTTTTTTGAAGCCGAAATACTTCATGAAAATGTTCGACTTTTTTGAAGCCGAAATACTTCATGAAAACGTTCGACTTTTTTAAAGCCGAAATCCTGTCGTGAAAATTTTCAACTTTTTTGAAGCCGAAATCTTTTCATGAAAATTTTCAACTTTTTTGTAGCCGAAATCTTTTCATGAAAATTTTCAACTTTTTTGAAGCTGAAATATTTCATGAAAATTTTCAACTTTTTTGAAGCCCAAATACTTCATGATAATGTTCGACTTTTTTAAAGCCAAAATCCTGTCGTGAAAATTTTCAACTTTTTTGAAGCTGAAATCTTTTCAGGGAAATTTTCAACTTTTTTGTACCCGAAATCTTTTCATGAAAATTTTCAACTTTTTTGAAGCTGAAATACTTCATGAAAATGTTCGACTTTTTTAAAGCCGAAATCCTTTCTTGAAAATTTTCAACTTTTTTGAAACCGAAATCTTTTCATGAAAATTTTCAACTTTTTTGAAGCTGAAATACTTCATGAAAATGTTCGACTTTTTTAAAGCCGAAATCCTGTCGTAAAAATTTTCAACTTTTTTGAAGCCGAAATCTTTTCATGAAAATTTTCAACTTTTTTGAAGCCCAAATACTTCATGAAAATGTTCGACTTTTTTAAAGCCAAAATCCTGTCGTGAAAATTTTCAACTTTTTTGAAGCCGAAATACTTCATGAAAATGTTCGACTTTTTTGAAGCCGAAATACTTCATGAAAACGTTCGACTTTTTTAAAGCCGAAATCCTGTCGTGAAAATTTTCAACTTTTTTGAAGCCGAAATCTTTTCATGAAAATTTTCAACTTTTTTGTAGCCGAAATCTTTTCATGAAAATTTTCAACTTTTTTGAAGCTGAAATATTTCATGAAAATGTTCGACTTTTTTAAAGCCGAAATCTTGTCGTGAAAATTTTCAACTTTTTTGAAACCGAAATCTTTTCATGAAAATTTTCAACTTTTTTGAAGCCAAAATACTTCATGAAAATGTTCGACTTTTTTAAAGCAAAAATCCTTTCGTGAAAATTTTCAACTTTTTTGAAGCCGAAATCTTTTCATGAAAATTTTCAGCTTTTTTGAAGCCGAAATCTTTTCATGAAAATTTTCAACTTTTTTGTAGCCGAAATCTTTTCATGAAAATTTTCAACTTTTTTGAAGCCGAAATCTTTTCGTGAAAATTTTCAACTTATTTGAAGCTGAAATACTTCATGAAAATGTTCGACTTTTTTAAAGCCCAAATCCTGTCGTAAAAATTTTCAACTTTTTTGAAGCCGAAATCTTTTCATGAAAATTTTCAACTTTTTTGAAGCCAAAATACTTCATGAAAATGTTCGACTTTTTTAAAGCAAAAATCCTTTCGTGAAAATTTTCAACTTTTTTGAAGCCGAAATCTTTTCATGAAAATTTTCAGCTTTTTTGAAGCCAAAATCTTTTCATGAAAATTTTCAACTTTTTTGAATCCGAAATACTTCATGAAAATGTTCGACTTTTTTGAAGCCGAAATACTTCATGAAAACGTTCGACTTTTTTAAAGCCGAAATCCTGTCGTGAAAATTTTCAACTTTTTTGAAGCCGAAATCTTTTCATGAAAATTTTCAACTTTTTTGTAGCCGAAATCTTTTCATGAAAATTTTCAACTTTTTTGAAGCTGAAATATTTCATGAAAATGTTCGACTTTTTTAAAGCCGAAATCTTGTCGTGAAAATTTTCAACTTTTTTGAAACCGAAATCTTTTCATGAAAATTTTCAACTTTTTTAAAGTAGAAATCCTGTCGTGAAAATTTTCAACTCTTTTAAAGCCAAAATCCTGTCGTGAAAATTTTCAACTTTTTTGAAGCCGAAATACTTCATGAAA
This sequence comes from Labrus mixtus, assembly GCF_963584025.1. NCBI lineage: Eukaryota > Metazoa > Chordata > Actinopteri > Labriformes > Labridae > Labrus > Labrus mixtus. Next base: position 29,593,054 of record NC_083624.1, read on the forward strand.
ATGTTCGACTTTTTTGAAGCCGAAATACTTCATGAAAACGTTCGACTTTTTTAAAGCCGAAATCCTGTCGTGAAAATTTTCAACTTTTTTGAAGCCGAAATCTTTTCATGAAAATTTTCAACTTTTTTGTAGCCGAAATCTTTTCATGAAAATTTTCAACTTTTTTGAAGCTGAAATATTTCATGAAAATTTTCAACTTTTTTGAAGCCCAAATACTTCATGATAATGTTCGACTTTTTTAAAGCCAAAATCCTGTCGTGAAAATTTTCAACTTTTTTGAAGCTGAAATCTTTTCAGGGAAATTTTCAACTTTTTTGTACCCGAAATCTTTTCATGAAAATTTTCAACTTTTTTGAAGCTGAAATACTTCATGAAAATGTTCGACTTTTTTAAAGCCGAAATCCTTTCTTGAAAATTTTCAACTTTTTTGAAACCGAAATCTTTTCATGAAAATTTTCAACTTTTTTGAAGCTGAAATACTTCATGAAAATGTTCGACTTTTTTAAAGCCGAAATCCTGTCGTAAAAATTTTCAACTTTTTTGAAGCCGAAATCTTTTCATGAAAATTTTCAACTTTTTTGAAGCCCAAATACTTCATGAAAATGTTCGACTTTTTTAAAGCCAAAATCCTGTCGTGAAAATTTTCAACTTTTTTGAAGCCGAAATACTTCATGAAAATGTTCGACTTTTTTGAAGCCGAAATACTTCATGAAAACGTTCGACTTTTTTAAAGCCGAAATCCTGTCGTGAAAATTTTCAACTTTTTTGAAGCCGAAATCTTTTCATGAAAATTTTCAACTTTTTTGTAGCCGAAATCTTTTCATGAAAATTTTCAACTTTTTTGAAGCTGAAATATTTCATGAAAATGTTCGACTTTTTTAAAGCCGAAATCTTGTCGTGAAAATTTTCAACTTTTTTGAAACCGAAATCTTTTCATGAAAATTTTCAACTTTTTTGAAGCCAAAATACTTCATGAAAATGTTCGACTTTTTTAAAGCAAAAATCCTTTCGTGAAAATTTTCAACTTTTTTGAAGCCGAAATCTTTTCATGAAAATTTTCAGCTTTTTTGAAGCCGAAATCTTTTCATGAAAATTTTCAACTTTTTTGTAGCCGAAATCTTTTCATGAAAATTTTCAACTTTTTTGAAGCCGAAATCTTTTCGTGAAAATTTTCAACTTATTTGAAGCTGAAATACTTCATGAAAATGTTCGACTTTTTTAAAGCCCAAATCCTGTCGTAAAAATTTTCAACTTTTTTGAAGCCGAAATCTTTTCATGAAAATTTTCAACTTTTTTGAAGCCAAAATACTTCATGAAAATGTTCGACTTTTTTAAAGCAAAAATCCTTTCGTGAAAATTTTCAACTTTTTTGAAGCCGAAATCTTTTCATGAAAATTTTCAGCTTTTTTGAAGCCAAAATCTTTTCATGAAAATTTTCAACTTTTTTGAATCCGAAATACTTCATGAAAATGTTCGACTTTTTTGAAGCCGAAATACTTCATGAAAACGTTCGACTTTTTTAAAGCCGAAATCCTGTCGTGAAAATTTTCAACTTTTTTGAAGCCGAAATCTTTTCATGAAAATTTTCAACTTTTTTGTAGCCGAAATCTTTTCATGAAAATTTTCAACTTTTTTGAAGCTGAAATATTTCATGAAAATGTTCGACTTTTTTAAAGCCGAAATCTTGTCGTGAAAATTTTCAACTTTTTTGAAACCGAAATCTTTTCATGAAAATTTTCAACTTTTTTGAAGCCGAAATCTTTTCGTGAAAATTTTCAACTTTTTTGAAGCCGAAATCTTTTCGTGAAAATTTTCAACTTTTTTGAAGCTGAAATACTTCATGAAAATGTTCGACTTTTTTAAAGCCGAAATCCTGTCGTTAAAATTTTCAACTTTTTTGAATCCGAAATACTTCATGAAAATGTTCGACTTTTTTGAAGCCGAAATACTTCATGAAAACGTTCGACTTTTTTAAAGCCGAAATCCTGTCGTGAAAATTTTCAACTTTTTTGAAGCCGAAATCTTTTCATGAAAATTTTCAACTTTTTTGTAGCCGAAATCTTTTCATGAAAATTTTCAACTTTTTTGAAGCTGAAATATTTCATGAAAATGTTCGACTTTTTTAAAGCCGAAATCTTGTCGTGAAAATTTTCAACTTTTTTGAAACCGAAATCTTTTCATGAAAATTTTCAACTTTTTTGAAGCCGAAATCTTTTCATGAAAATTTTCAACTTTTTTGAAGCCCAAATACTTCATGAAAATGTTCGACTTTTTTAAAGCCAAAATCCTGTCGTGAAAATTTTCAACTTTTTTGAAGCCGAAATACTTCATGAAAATGTTCGACTTTTTTGAAGCCGAAATACTTCATGAAAACGTTCGACTTTTTTAAAGCCGAAATCCTGTCGTGAAAATTTTCAACTTTTTTGAAGCCGAAATCTTTTCATGAAAATTTTCAACTTTTTTGTAGCCGAAATCTTTTCATGAAAATTTTCAACTTTTTTGAAGCTGAAATATTTCATGAAAATTTTCAACTTTTTTGAAGCCCAAATACTTCATGATAATGTTCGACTTTTTTAAAGCCAAAATCCTGTCGTGAAAATTTTCAACTTTTTTGAAGCTGAAATCTTTTCAGGGAAATTTTCAACTTTTTTGTACCCGAAATCTTTTCATGAAAATTTTCAACTTTTTTGAAGCTGAAATACTTCATGAAAATGTTCGACTTTTTTAAAGCCGAAATCCTGTCTTGAAAATTTTCAACTTTTTTGAAACCGAAATCTTTTCATGAAAATTTTCAACTTTTTTGAAGCTGAAATACTTCATGAAAATGTTCGACTTTTTTAAAGCCGAAATCCTGTCGTAAAAATTTTCAACTTTTTTGAAGCCGAAATCTTTTCATGAAAATTTTCAACTTTTTTGAAGCCCAAATACTTCATGAAAATGTTCGACTTTTTTAAAGCCAAAATCCTGTCGTGAAAATTTTCAACTTTTTTGAAGCCGAAATACTTCATGAAAATGTTCGACTTTTTTGAAGCCGAAATACTTCATGAAAACGTTCGACTTTTTTAAAGCCGAAATCCTGTCGTGAAAATTTTCAACTTTTTTGAAGCCGAAATCTTTTCATGAAAATTTTCAACTTTTTTGTAGCCGAAATCTTTTCATGAAAATTTTCAACTTTTTTGAAGCTGAAATATTTCATGAAAATGTTCGACTTTTTTAAAGCCGAAATCTTGTCGTGAAAATTTTCAACTTTTTTGAAACCGAAATCTTTTCATGAAAATTTTCAACTTTTTTGAAGCCAAAATACTTCATGAAAATGTTCGACTTTTTTAAAGAAAAAATCCTTTCGTGAAAATTTTCAACTTTTTTGAATCCGAAATCTTTTCATGAAAATTTTCAGCTTTTTTGAAGCCAAAATCTTTTCATGAAAATTTTCAACTTTTTTGAATCCGAAATACTTCATGAAAATGTTCGACTTTTTTGAAGCCGAAATACTTCATGAAAACGTTCGACTTTTTTAAAGCCGAAATCCTGTCGTGAAAATTTTCAACTTTTTTGAAGCCGAAATCTTTTCATGAAAATTTTCAACTTTTTTGTAGCCGAAATCTTTTCATGAAAATTTTCAACTTTTTTGAAGCTGAAATATTTCATGAAAATGTTCGACTTTTTTAAAGCCGAAATCTTGTCGTGAAAATTTTCAACTTTTTTGAAACCGAAATCTTTTCATGAAAATTTTCAACTTTTTTGAAGCCGAAATCTTTTCGTGAAAATTTTCAACTTTTTTGAAGCCGAAATCTTTTCGTGAAAATTTTCAACTTTTTTGAAGCTGAAATACTTCATGAAAATGTTCGACTTTTTTAAAGCCGAAATCCTGTCGTTAAAATTTTCAACTTTTTTGAATCCGAAATACTTCATGAAAATGTTCGACTTTTTTGAAGCCGAAATACTTCATGAAAACGTTCGACTTTTTTAAAGCCGAAATCCTGTCGTGAAAATTTTCAACTTTTTTGAAGCCGAAATCTTTTCATGAAAATTTTCAACTTTTTTGTAGCCGAAATCTTTTCATGAAAATTTTCAACTTTTTTGAAGCTGAAATATTTCATGAAAATGTTCGACTTTTTTAAAGCCGAAATCTTGTCGTGAAAATTTTCAACTTTTTTGAAACCGAAATCTTTTCATGAAAATTTTCAACTTTTTTGAAGCCGAAATCTTTTCGTGAAAATTTTCAACTTTTTTGAAGCCGAAATCTTTTCGTGAAAATTTTCAACTTTTTTGAAGCTGAAATACTTCATGAAAATGTTCGACTTTTTTAAAGCCGAAATCCTGTCGTAAAAATTTTCAACTTTTTTGAAGCCGAAATCTTTTCATGAAAATTTTCAACTTTTTTGAAGCCCAAATGCTTCATGATAATGTTCGACTTTTTTAAAGCCAAAATCCTGTCGTGAAAATTTTCAACTTTTTTGAAGCTGAAATCTTTTCAGGGAAATTTTCAACTTTTTTGTACCCGAAATCTTTTCATGAAAATTTTCAACTTTTTTGAAGCTGAAATACTTCATGAAAATGTTCGACTTTTTTAAAGCCGAAATCTTTTCGTGAAAATTTTCAACTTTTTTGAAGCCGAAATCTTTTCGTGAAAATTTTCAACTTTTTTGAAGCCCAAATACTTCATGAAAATGTTCGACTTTTTTAAAGCCAAAATCCTGTCGTGAAAATTTTCAACTTTTTTGAAGCCGAAATACTTCATGAAAATGTTCGACTTTTTTGAAGCCGAAATACTTCATGAAAACGTTCGACTTTTTTAAAGCCGAAATCCTGTCGTGAAAATTTTCAACTTTTTTGAAGCCGAAATCTTTTCATGAAAATTTTCAACTTTTTTGTAGCCGAAATCTTTTCATGAAAATTTTCAACTTTTTTGAAGCTGAAATATTTCATGAAAATTTTCAACTTTTTTGAAGCCCAAATACTTCATGATAATGTTCGACTTTTTTAAAGCCAAAATCCTGTCGTGAAAATTTTCAACTTTTTTGAAGCTGAAATCTTTTCATGAAAATTTTCAACTTTTTTGAAGCCGAAATCTTTTCGTGAAAATTTTCAACTTATTTGAAGCTGAAATACTTCATGAAAATGTTCGACTTTTTTAAAGCCGAAATCCTGTCGTAAAAATTTTCAACTTTTTTGAAGCCGAAATCTTTTCATGAAAATTTTCAACTTTTTTGAAGCCCAAATACTTCATGAAAATGTTCGACTTTTTTAAAGCCAAAATCCTGTCGTGAAAATTTTCAACTTTTTTGAAGCCGAAATCTTTTCATGAAAATTTTCAGCTTTTTTGAAGCCAAAATCTTTTCATGAAAATTTTCAACTTTTTTGAATCCGAAATACTTCATGAAAATGTTCGACTTTTTTGAAGCCGAAATACTTCATGAAAACGTTCGACTTTTTTAAAGCCGAAATCCTGTCGTGAAAATTTTCATCTTTTTTGAAGCCGAAATCTTTTCATGAAAATTTTCAACTTTTTTGAAGCTGAAATATTTCATGAAAATGTTCGACTTTTTTAAAGCCGAAATCTTGTCGTGAAAATTTTCAACTTTTTTGAAACCGAAATCTTTTCATGAAAATTTTCAACTTTTTTGAAGCCGAAATCTTTTCGTGAAAATTTTCAACTTTTTTGAAGCCGAAATCTTTTCGTGAAAATTTTCAACTTTTTTGAAGCTGAAATACTTCATGAAAATGTTCGACTTTTTTAAAGCCGAAATCCTGTCGTTAAAATTTTCAACTTTTTTGAAGCCCAAATACTTCATGAAAATGTTCGACTTTTTTGAAGCCCAAATACTTCATGAAAACGTTTGACTTTTTTAAAGCCGAAATCCTGTCGTGAAAATTTTCAACTTTTTTGAAGCCGAAATCTTTTCATGAAAATTTTCAACTTTTTTGTAGCCGAAATCTTTTCATGAAAATTTTCAACTTTTTTGAAGCTGAAATACTTCATGAAAATGTTCGACTTTTTTAAAGCCGAAATCCTGTCGTGAAAATTTTCAACTTTTTTGAAACCGAAATCTTTTCATGAAAATTTTCAACTTTTTTGAAGCTGAAATACTTCATGAAAATGTTCGACTTTTTTAAAGCCGAAATCCTGTCGTAAAAATTTTCAACTTTTTTGAAGCCGAAATCTTTTCATGAAAATTTTCAACTTTTTTGAAGCCCAAATACTTCATGATAATGTTCGACTTTTTTAAAGCCAAAATCCTGTCGTGAAAATTTTCAACTTTTTTGAAGCCGAAATCTTTTCATGAAAATTTTCAGCTTTTTTGAAGCCAAAATCTTTTCATGAAAATTTTCAACTTTTTTGAATCCGAAATACTTCATGAAAATGTTCGACTTTTTTGAAGCCGAAATACTTCATGAAAACGTTCGACTTTTTTAAAGCCGAAATCCTGTCGTGAAAATTTTCAACTTTTTTGAAGCCGAAATCTTTTCATGAAAATTTTCAACTTTTTTGTAGCCGAAATCTTTTCATGAAAATTTTCAACTTTTTTGAAGCTGAAATATTTCATGAAAATGTTCGACTTTTTTAAAGCCGAAATCTTGTCGTGAAAATTTTCAACTTTTTTGAAACCGAAATCTTTTCATGAAAATTTTCAACTTTTTTGAAGCCGAAATCTTTTCGTGAAAATTTTCAACTTTTTTGAAGCCGAAATCTTTTCGTGAAAATTTTCAACTTTTTTGAAGCTGAAATACTTCATGAAAATGTTCGACTTTTTTAAAGCCGAAATCCTGTCGTTAAAATTTTCAACTTTTTTGAAGCCCAAATACTTCATGAAAATGTTCGACTTTTTTGAAGCCCAAATACTTCATGAAAACGTTCGACTTTTTTAAAGCCGAAATCCTGTCGTGAAAATTTTCAACTTTTTTGAAGCCGAAATCTTTTCATGAAAATTTTCAACTTTTTTGAAGCTGAAATACTTCATGAAAATGTTCGACTTTTTTAAAGCCGAAATCCTGTCGTGAAAATTTTCAACTTTTTTGAAACCGAAATCTTTTCATGAAAATTTTCAACTTTTTTGAAGCTGAAATACTTCATGAAAATGTTCGACTTTTTTAAAGCCGAAATCCTGTCGTAAAAATTTTCAACTTTTTTGAAGCCGAAATCTTTTCATGAAAATTTTCAACTTTTTTGAAGCCCAAATACTTCATGAAAATGTTCGACTTTTTTAAAGCCAAAATCCTGTCGTGAAAATTTTCAACTTTTTTGAAGCCGAAATCTTTTCATGAAAATTTTCAGCTTTTTTGAAGCCGAAATCTTTTCATGAAAATTTTCAACTTTTTTGTAGCCGAAATCTTTTCATGAAAATTTTCAAGTTTTTTGAAGCCGAAATCTTTTCGTGAAAATTTTCAACTTATTTGAAGCTGAAATACTTCATGAAAATGTTCGACTTTTTTAAAGCCGAAATCCTGTCGTAAAAATTTTCAACTTTTTTGAAGCCGAAATCTTTTCATGAAAATTTTCAACTTTTTTGAAGCCCAAATACTTCATGAAAATGTTCGACTTTTTTAAAGCCAAAATCCTGTCGTGAAAATTTTCAACTTTTTTGAAGCCGAAATCTTTTCATGAAAATTTTCAGCTTTTTTGAAGCCAAAATCTTTTCATGAAAATTTTCAACTTTTTTGAATCCGAAATACTTCATGAAAATGTTCGACTTTTTTGAAGCCGAAATACTTCATGAAAACGTTCGACTTTTTTAAAGCCGAAATCCTGTCGTGAAAATTTTCAACTTTTTTGAAGCCGAAATCTTTTCATGAAAATTTTCAACTTTTTTGAAGCTGAAATATTTCATGAAAATGTTCGACTTTTTTAAAGCCGAAATCTTGTCGTGAAAATTTTCAACTTTTTTGAAACCGAAATCTTTTCATGAAAATTTTCAACTTTTTTGAAGCCGAAATCTTTTCGTGAAAATTTTCAACTTTTTTGAAGCCGAAATCTTTTCGTGAAAATTTTCAACTTTTTTGAAGCTGAAATACTTCATGAAAATGTTCGACTTTTTTAAAGCCGAAATCCTGTCGTTAAAATTTTCAACTTTTTTGAAGCCCAAATACTTCATGAAAATGTTCGACTTTTTTGAAGCCCAAATACTTCATGAAAACGTTTGACTTTTTTAAAGCCGAAATCCTGTCGTGAAAATTTTCAACTTTTTTGAAGCCGAAATCTTTTCATGAAAATTTTCAACTTTTTTGTAGCCGAAATCTTTTCATGAAAATTTTCAACTTTTTTGAAGCTGAAATACTTCATGATAATGTTCGACTTTTTTAAAGCCAAAATCCTGTCGTGAAAATTTTCAACTTTTTTGAAGCCGAAATCTTTTCATGAAAATTTTCAGCTTTTTTGAAGCCAAAATCTTTTCATGAAAATTTTCAACTTTTTTGAATCCGAAATACTTCATGAAAATGTTCGACTTTTTTGAAGCCGAAATACTTCATGAAAACGTTCGACTTTTTTAAAGCCGAAATCCTGTCGTGAAAATTTTCAACTTTTTTGAAGCCGAAATCTTTTCATGAAAATTTTCAACTTTTTTGTAGCCGAAATCTTTTCATGAAAATTTTCAACTTTTTTGAAGCTGAAATATTTCATGAAAATGTTCGACTTTTTTAAAGCCGAAATCTTGTCGTGAAAATTTTCAACTTTTTTGAAACCGAAATCTTTTCATGAAAATTTTCAACTTTTTTGAAGCCGAAATCTTTTCGTGAAAATTTTCAACTTTTTTGAAGCCGAAATCTTTTCGTGAAAATTTTCAACTTTTTTGAAGCTGAAATACTTCATGAAAATGTTCGACTTTTTTAAAGCCGAAATCCTGTCGTTAAAATTTTCAACTTTTTTGAAGCCCAAATACTTCATGAAAATGTTCGACTTTTTTGAAGCCCAAATACTTCATGAAAACGTTCGACTTTTTTAAAGCCGAAATCCTGTCGTGAAAATTTTCAACTTTTTTGAAGCCGAAATCTTTTCATGAAAATTTTCAACTTTTTTGAAGCTGAAATACTTCATGAAAATGTTCGACTTTTTTAAAGCCGAAATCCTGTCGTGAAAATTTTCAACTTTTTTGAAACCGAAATCTTTTCATGAAAATTTTCAACTTTTTTGAAGCTGAAATACTTCATGAAAATGTTCGACTTTTTTAAAGCCGAAATCCTGTCGTAAAAATTTTCAACTTTTTTGAAGCCGAAATCTTTTCATGAAAATTTTCAACTTTTTTGAAGCCCAAATACTTCATGAAAATGTTCGACTTTTTTAAAGCCAAAATCCTGTCGTGAAAATTTTCAACTTTTTTGAAGCCGAAATCTTTTCATGAAAATTTTCAGCTTTTTTGAAGCCGAAATCTTTTCATGAAAATTTTCAACTTTTTTGTAGCCGAAATCTTTTCATGAAAATTTTCAACTTTTTTGAAGCCGAAATCTTTTCGTGAAAATTTTCAACTTATTTGAAGCTGAAATACTTCATGAAAATGTTCGACTTTTTTAAAGCCGAAATCCTGTCGTGAAAATTTTCAACTTTTTTGAAGCCCAAATACTTCATGAAAATGTTCGACTTTTTTGAAGCCGAAATACTTCATGAAAACGTTCGACTTTTTTAAAGCCGAAATCCTGTCGTGAAAATTTTCAACTTTTTTGAAGCCGAAATCTTTTCAGGGAAATTTTCAACTTTTTTGTAGCCGAAATCTTTTCATGAAAATTTTCAACTTTTTTGAAGCTGAAATACTTCATGAAAATGTTCGACTTTTTTAAAGCCGAAATCCTGTCGTGAAAATTTTCAACTTTTTTGAAGCCGAAATCTTTTCAGGGAAATTTTCAACTTTTTTGTAGCCGAAATCTTTTCATGAAAATTTTCAACTTTTTTGAAGCTGAAATACTTCATGAAAATGTTCGACTTTTTTAAAGCCGAAATCCTGTCGTGAAAATTTTCAACTTTTTTGAAACCGAAATCTTTTCATGAAAATTTTCAACTTTTTTGAAGCTGAAATACTTCATGAAAATGTTCGACTTTTTTAAAGCCGAAATCCTGTCGTGAAAATTTTCAACTTTTTTGAAACCGAAATCTTTTCATGAAAATTTTCAACTTTTTTGAATCCGAAATACTTCATGAAAATGTTCGACTTTTTTGAAGCCGAAATACTTCATGAAAACGTTCGACTTTTTTAAAACCGAAATCCTGTCGTGAAAATTTTCAACTTTTTTGAATCCGAAATCTTTTCATGAAAATTTTCAACTTTTTTGTAGCCGAAATCTTTTCATGAAAATTTTCAACTTTTTTGAAGCTGAAATATTTCATGAAAATGTTCGACTTTTTTAAAGCCGAAATCTTGTCGTGAAAATTTTCAACTTTTATGAAACCGAAATCTTTTCATGAAAATTTTCAACTTTTTTGGAGCCGAAATCTTTTCGTGAAAATTTTCAACTTTTTTGAAGCCGAAATCTTTTCATGAAAATTTTCAACTTCTTTGTAGCCGAAATCTTTTCATGAAAATGTTCGACTTTTTTAACGCCGAAATCCTGTCGTGAAAATTTTCAACTTTTTTGAATCCGAAATACTTCATGAAAATGTTCGACTTTTTTAAAGCCGAAATCCTGTCGTGAAAATTTTCAACTTTTTTGAAGCCGAAATCTTTTCGTGAAAATTTTCAACTTTTTTGAAGCCGAAATCTTTTCATGAAAATTTTCAACTTTTTTGAAGCTGAAATACTTCATGAAAATGTTCGACTTTTTTAAAGCCGAAATCCTGGTGTGAAAATTTTCAACTTTTTTGAAGCCCAAATCTTTTCATGAAAATTTTCAACTTTTTTGTAGCCGAAATCTTTTCATGAAAATTTTCAACTTTTTTGAAGCTGAAATACTTCATGAAAATGTTCGACTTTTTTAAAGCCGAAATTCTGTCGTGAAAATTTTCAACTTTTTTGAAACCGAAATCTTTTCATGAAAATTTTCAGCTTTTTTGAAGCCAAAATCTTTTCATGAAAATTTTCAACTTTTTTGAATCCGAAATACTTCATGAAAATGTTCGACTTTTTTGAAGCCGAAATACTTCATGAAAACGTTCGACTTTTTTAAAGCCGAAATCCTGTCGTGAAAATTTTCAACTTTTTTGAAGCCGAAATCTTTTCATGAAAATTTTCAACTTTTTTGTAGCCGAAATCTTTTCATGAAAATTTTCAACTTTTTTGAAGCTGAAATATTTCATGAAAATGTTCGACTTTTTTAAAGCCGAAATCTTGTCGTGAAAATTTTCAACTTTTTTGAAACCGAAATCTTTTCATGAAAATTTTCAACTTTTTTGAAGCCGAAATCTTTTCGTGAAAATTTTCAACTTTTTTGAAGCCGAAATCTTTTCGTGAAAATTTTCAACTTTTTTGAAGCTGAAATACTTCATGAAAATGTTCGACTTTTTTAAAGCCGAAATCCTGTCGTTAAAATTTTCAACTTTTTTGAAGCCCAAATACTTCATGAAAATGTTCGACTTTTTTGAAGCCCAAATACTTCATGAAAACGTTCGACTTTTTTAAAGCCGAAATCCTGTCGTGAAAATTTTCAACTTTTTTGAAGCCGAAATCTTTTCATGAAAATTTTCAACTTTTTTGAAGCTGAAATACTTCATGAAAATGTTCGACTTTTTTAAAGCCGAAATCCTGTCGTGAAAATTTTCAACTTTTTTGAAACCGAAATCTTTTCATGAAAATTTTCAACTTTTTTGAAGCTGAAATACTTCATGAAAATGTTCGACTTTTTTAAAGCCGAAATCCTGTCGTAAAAATTTTCAACTTTTTTGAAGCCGAAATCTTTTCATGAAAATTTTCAACTTTTTTGAAGCCCAAATACTTCATGAAAATGTTCGACTTTTTTAAAGCCAAAATCCTGTCGTGAAAATTTTCAACTTTTTTGAAGCCGAAATCTTTTCATGAAAATTTTCAGCTTTTTTGAAGCCGAAATCTTTTCATGAAAATTTTCAACTTTTTTGTAGCCGAAATCTTTTCATGAAAATTTTCAACTTTTTTGAAGCCGAAATCTTTTCGTGAAAATTTTCAACTTTTTTGAAGCTGAAATACTTCATGAAAATGTTCGACTTTTTTAAAGCCGAAATCCTGTCGTAAAAATTTTCAACTTTTTTGAAGCCGAAATCTTTTCATGAAAATTTTCAACTTTTTTGAAGCCCAAATACTTCATGAAAATGTTCGACTTTTTTAAAGCCAAAATCCTGTCGTGAAAATTTTCAACTTTTTTGAAGCCGAAATCTTTTCATGAAAATTTTCAGCTTTTTTGAAGCCGAAATCTTTTCATGAAAATTTTCAACTTTTTTGTAGCCGAAATCTTTTCATGAAAATTTTCAACTTTTTTGAAGCCGAAATCTTTTCGTGAAAATTTTCAACTTATTTGAAGCTGAAATACTTCATGAAAATGTTCGACTTTTTTAAAGCCGAAATCCTGTCGTGAAAATTTTCAACTTTTTTGAAGCCCAAATACTTCATGAAAATGTTCGACTTTTTTGAAGCCGAAATACTTCATGAAAACGTTCGACTTTTTTAAAGCCGAAATCCTGTCGTGAAAATTTTCAACTTTTTTGAAGCCGAAATCTTTTCAGGGAAATTTTCAACTTTTTTGTAGCCGAAATCTTTTCATGAAAATTTTCAACTTTTTTGAAGCTGAAATACTTCATGAAAATGTTCGACTTTTTTAAAGCCGAAATCCTGTCGTGAAAATTTTCAACTTTTTTGAAGCCGAAATCTTTTCAGGGAAATTTTCAACTTTTTTGTAGCCGAAATCTTTTCATGAAAATTTTCAACTTTTTTGAAGCTGAAATACTTCATGAAAATGTTCGACTTTTTTAAAGCCGAAATCCTGTCGTGAAAATTTTCAACTTTTTTGAAACCGAAATCTTTTCATGAAAATTTTCAACTTTTTTGAAGCTGAAATACTTCATGAAAATGTTCGACTTTTTTAAAGCCGAAATCCTGTCGTGAAAATTTTCAACTTTTTTGAAACCGAAATCTTTTCATGAAAATTTTCAACTTTTTTGAATCCGAAATACTTCATGAAAATGTTCGACTTTTTTGAAGCCGAAATACTTCATGAAAACGTTCGACTTTTTTAAAACCGAAATCCTGTCGTGAAAATTTTCAACTTTTTTGAATCCGAAATCTTTTCATGAAAATTTTCAACTTTTTTGTAGCCGAAATCTTTTCATGAAAATTTTCAACTTTTTTGAAGCTGAAATATTTCATGAAAATGTTCGACTTTTTTAAAGCCGAAATCTTGTCGTGAAAATTTTCAACTTTTATGAAACCGAAATCTTTTCATGAAAATTTTCAACTTTTTTGGAGCCGAAATCTTTTCGTGAAAATTTTCAACTTTTTTGAAGCCGAAATCTTTTCATGAAAATTTTCAACTTCTTTGTAGCCGAAATCTTTTCATGAAAATGTTCGACTTTTTTAACGCCGAAATCCTGTCGTGAAAATTTTCAACTTTTTTGAATCCGAAATACTTCATGAAAATGTTCGACTTTTTTAAAGCCGAAATCCTGTCGTGAAAATTTTCAACTTTTTTGAAGCCGAAATCTTTTCGTGAAAATTTTCAACTTTTTTGAAGCCGAAATCTTTTCATGAAAATTTTCAACTTTTTTGAAGCTGAAATACTTCATGAAAATGTTCGACTTTTTTAAAGCCGAAATCCTGGTGTGAAAATTTTCAACTTTTTTGAAGCCCAAATCTTTTCATGAAAATTTTCAACTTTTTTGTAGCCGAAATCTTTTCATGAAAATTTTCAACTTTTTTGAAGCTGAAATACTTCATGAAAATGTTCGACTTTTTTAAAGCCGAAATTCTGTCGTGAAAATTTTCAACTTTTTTGAAACCGAAATCTTTTCATGAAAATTTTCAACTTTTTTGAAGCCCAAATACTTCATGAAAATGTTCAACTTTTTTAAAGCCGAAATACTTCATGAAAATGTTCGACTTTTTTAAAGCCGAAATCCTGTCGTGAAAATTTTCAACTTTTTTGAAGCCGAAATCTTTTCATGAAAATTTTCAACTTTTTTGAAGCCGAAATCTTTTCATGAAAATTTTCAACTTTTTTGAAGCCGAAATACTTCATGAAAACGTTCGACTTTTTTAAAGCCGAAATCTTTTCATGAAAATTTTCAACTTTTTTGAAGCCGAAATACTTCATGAAAACGTTCGACTTTTTTAAAGCCGAAATCCTGTCGTGAAAATTTTCAACTTTTTTGTATCCGAAATCTTTTCATGAAAATTTTTGAAATTTTTTGAAGCCGAAATACTTCATGAAAATGTTCGACTTTTTTAAAGCCGAAATCCTGTCGTGAAAATTTTCAACTTTTTTGAAGCCGAAATCTTTTCATGAAAATTTTCAACTTTTTTGAAGCCGAAATCTTTTCATGAAAATTTTCAACTTTTTTGAAGCCGAAATCTTTTCATGAAAATTTTCAACTTTTTTGAATCTGAAATACTTCATGAAAATGTTCGACTTTTTTAATGCCGAAATCCTGTCGTGAAAATTTTCAACTTTTTTGAAGCCGAAATCTTTTCATGAAAATTTTCAACTTTTTTGAAGCCGAAATCTTTTCATGAAAATTTTCAACTTTTTTGAAGCCGAAATCTTTTCATGAAAATTTTCAACTTTTTTGAATCTGAAATACTTCATGAAAATGTTCGACTTTTTTAATGCCGAAATCCTGTCGTGAAAATTTTCAACTTTTTTGTATCCGAAATCTTTTCATGAAAATTTTTGAAATTTTTTGAAGCCGAAATACTTCATGAAAATGTTCGACTTTTTTAAAGCCGAAATCCTGTCGTGAAAATTTTCAACTTTTTTGAAGCCGAAATCTTTTCATGAAAATTTTCAACTTTTTTGAAGCCGAAATCTTTTCATGAAAATTTTCAACTTTTTTGAAGCCGAAATACTTCATGAAAACGTTCGACTTTTTTAAAGCCGAAATCTTTTCATGAAAATTTTCAACTTTTTTGAAGCCGAAATACTTCATGAAAACGTTCGACTTTTTTAAAGCCGAAATCCTGTCGTGAAAATTTTCAACTTTTTTGTATCCGAAATCTTTTCATGAAAATTTTTGAAATTTTTTGAAGCCGAAATACTTCATGAAAATGTTCGACTTTTTTAAAGCCGAAATCCTGTCGTGAAAATTTTCAACTTTTTTGAAGCCGAAATCTTTTCATGAAAATTTTCAACTTTTTTGAAGCCGAAATCTTTTCATGAAAATTTTCAACTTTTTTGAAGCCGAAATCTTTTCATGAAAATTTTCAACTTTTTTGAATCTGAAATACTTCATGAAAATGTTCGACTTTTTTAATGCCGAAATCCTGTCGTGAAAATTTTCAACTTTTTTGAAGCCGAAATCTTTTCATGAAAATTTTCAACTTTTTTGAAGCCGAAATCTTTTCATGAAAATTTTCAACTTTTTTGAAGCCGAAATCTTTTCATGAAAATTTTCAACTTTTTTGAATCTGAAATACTTCATGAAAATGTTCGACTTTTTTAATGCCGAAATCCTGTCGTGAAAATTTTCAACTTTTTTGTATCCGAAATCTTTTCATGAAAATTTTTGAAATTTTTTGAAGCCGAAATACTTCATGAAAATGTTCGACTTTTTTAAAGCCGAAATCCTGTCGTGAAAATTTTCAACTTTTTTGAAGCCGAAATCTTTTCATGAAAATTTTCAACTTTTTTGAAGCCGAAATCTTTTCATGAAAATTTTCAACTTTTTTGAAGCCGAAATCTTTTCATGAAAATTTTCAACTTTTTTGAATCTGAAATACTTCATGAAAATGTTCGACTTTTTTAATGCCGAAATCCTGTCGTGAAAATTTTCAACTTTTTTGAAGCCGAAATACTTCATGAAAACGTTCGACTTTTTTAAAGCCGAAATCTTTTCATGAAAATTTTCAACTTTTTTGAAGCCGAAATACTTCATGAAAACGTTCGACTTTTTTAAAGCCGAAATCCTGTCGTGAAAATTTTCAACTTTTTTGTATCCGAAATCTTTTCATGAAAATTTTTGAAATTTTTTGAAGCCGAAATACTTCATGAAAATGTTCGACTTTTTTAAAGCCGAAATCCTGTCGTGAAAATTTTCAACTTTTTTGAAGCCGAAATCTTTTCATGAAAATTTTCAACTTTTTTGAAGCCGAAATCTTTTCATGAAAATTTTCAACTTTTTTGAATCTGAAATACTTCATGAAAATGTTCGACTTTTTTAATGCCGAAATCCTGTCGTGAAAATTTTCAACTTTTTTGAAGCCGAAATCTTTTCATGAAAATTTTCAACTTTTTTGAAGCCGAAATCTTTTCATGAAAATTTTCAACTTTTTTGAAGCCGAAATCTTTTCATGAAAATTTTCAACTTTTTTGAATCTGAAATACTTCATGAAAATGTTCGACTTTTTTAATGCCGAAATCCTGTCGTGAAAATTTTCAACTTTTTTGTATCCGAAATCTTTTCATGAAAATTTTTGAAATTTTTTGAAGCCGAAATACTTCATGAAAATGTTCGACTTTTTTAAAGCCGAAATCCTGTCGTGAAAATTTTCAACTTTTTTGAAGCCGAAATCTTTTCATGAAAATTTTCAACTTTTTTGAAGCCGAAATCTTTTCATGAAAATTTTCAACTTTTTTGAAGCCGAAATCTTTTCATGAAAATTTTCAACTTTTTTGAATCTGAAATACTTCATGAAAATGTTCGACTTTTTTAATGTCGAAATCCTGTCGTGAAAATTTTCAACTTTTTTGAAGCCGAAATACTTCATGAAAATTTTCAACTTTTTTGAAGCCGAAATCTTTTCATGAAAATTTTCAACTTTTTTGAAGCTGAAATATTCATGAAAATGTTCGACTTTTTTAAAGCCGAAATCCTGTCGTGAAAATTTTCAACTTTTTTGAAGCCGAAATCTTTTCATGAAAATTTTCAACTTTTTTGAAGCCAAAATCTATTCATGAAAATTTTCAACTTTTTTGAAGCTGAAATATTCATGAAAATGTTCGACTTTTTTAAAGCCGAAATCCTGTCGTGAAAATTTTCAACTTTTTTGAAGCCCAAAAACTTCATGAAAATGTTCAACTTTTTTGAAGCCGAAATACTTCATGAAAATGTTCGACTTTTTTAAAGCCGAAATCCTGTCGTGAAAATTTTCAACCTTTTTGAAGCCGAAATACTTCATGAAAATGTTCGACTTTTTTAAAGCCGAAATCCTGTCGTGAAAATTTTCAACTTTTTTGAAGCCGAAATCTTTTCATGAAAATTTTCAACATTTTTGAAGCCGAAATCTTTTCATGAAAATTTTTAACTTTTTTGAAGCCGAAATCTTTTCATGAAAATGTCCAACTTTTTTGAAGCCGAAATCTTTTCTTGAAAATTTTCAACATTTTTGAAGCCGAAATCTTTTCATGAAAATTTTTAACTTTTTTGAAGCCGAATTCTTTTCATGAAAATTTCCAACTTTTTTGAAGCCGAAATCTTTTCTTGAAAATTTTCAACATTTTTGAAGCCGAAATCTTTTCATGAAAATTTCCAACTTTTTTGAAGCCGAAATCTTTTCTTGAAAATTTTCAACATTTTTGAAGCCGAAATCTTTTCATGAAAATTTTCAACTTTTTTGAAGCTGAAATACTTCATGAAAATGTTCGACTTTTTTAAAGCCGAAATCCTGGTGTGAAAATTTTCAACTTTTTTGAAGCCCAAATCTTTTCATGAAAATTTTCAACTTTTTTGTAGCCGAAATCTTTTCATGAAAATTTTCAACTTTTTTGAAGCTGAAATACTTCATGAAAATGTTCGACTTTTTTAAAGCCAAAATTCTGTCGTGAAAATTTTCAACTTTTTTGAAACCGAAATCTTTTCATGAAAATTTTCTACTTTTTTGAAGCTGAAATACTTCATGAAAATGTTCGACTTTTTTAAAGCCAAAATCCTGTCGTGAAAATTTCCAACTTTTTTGAAGCCGAAATCTTTTCTTGAAAATTTTCAACATTTTTGAAGCCGAAATCTTTTCATGAAAATTTCCAACTTTTTTGAAGCCGAAATCTTTTCTTGAAAATTTTCAACATTTTTGAAGCCGAAATCTTTTCATGAAAATTTTCAACTTTTTTGAAGCTGAAATACTTCATGAAAATGTTCGACTTTTTTAAAGCCGAAATCCTGGTGTGAAAATTTTCAACTTTTTTGAAGCCCAAATCTTTTCATGAAAATTTTCAACTTTTTTGTAGCCGAAATCTTTTCATGAAAATTTTCAAATTTTTTGAAGCTGAAATACTTCATGAAAATGTTCGACTTTTTTAAAGCCAAAATTCTGTCGTGAAAATTTTCAACTTTTTTGAAACCGAAATCTTTTCATGAAAATTTTCTACTTTTTTGAAGCTGAAATACTTCATTAAAATGTTCGACTTTTTTAAAGCCGAAATCCTGTCGTGAAAATTTTCAACTTTTTTTGAAGCCGAAATCTTTTCATGAAAATTTTCATCTTTTTTGAAGCCCAAATACTTCATGAAAATGTTCGACTTTTTTAAAGCCAAAATCCTGTCGTGAAAATTTTCAACTTTTTTGAAGCCGAAATCTTTTCATGAAAATTTTCAGCTTTTTTGAAGCCAAAATCTTTTCATGAAAATTTTCAACTTTTTTGAATCCGAAATACTTCATGAAAATGTTCGACTTTTTTGAAGCCGAAATACTTCATGAAAACGTTCGACTTTTTTAAAGCCGAAATCCTGTCGTGAAAATTTTCAACTTTTTTGAAGCCGAAATCTTTTCATGAAAATTTTCAACTTTTTTGTAGCCGAAATCTTTTCATGAAAATTTTCAACTTTTTTGAAGCTGAAATATTTCATGAAAATGTTCGACTTTTTTAAAGCCGAAATCCTGTCGTGAAAATTTTCAACATTTTTGAAGCCGAAATCTTTTTGTGAAAATTTTCAACTTTTTTGAAGCTGAAATACTGTCGTGAAAATTTTCAACTTTTTTGAAGCCCAAATACTTCATGAAAATGTTCGACTTTTTTGAAGCCGAAATACTTCATGAAAACGTTCAACTTTTTTAAAGCCGAAATCCTGTCGTGAAAATTTTCAACTTTTTTGAAACCGAAATCTTTTCATGAAAATTTTCTACTTTTTTGAAGCTGAAATACTTCATTAAAATGTTCGACTTTTTTAAAGCCGAAATCCTGTCGTGAAAATTTTCAACTTTTTTTGAAGCCGAAATCTTTTCATGAAAATTTTCATCTTTTTTGAAGCCCAAATACTTCATGAAAATGTTCGACTTTTTTAAAGCCAAAATCCTGTCGTGAAAATTTTCAACTTTTTTGAAGCCGAAATCTTTTCATGAAAATTTTCAGCTTTTTTGAAGCCAAAATCTTTTCATGAAAATTTTCAACTTTTTTGAATCCGAAATACTTCATGAAAATGTTCGACTTTTTTGAAGCCGAAATACTTCATGAAAACGTTCGACTTTTTTAAAGCCGAAATCCTGTCGTGAAAATTTTCAACTTTTTTGAAGCCGAAATCTTTTCATGAAAATTTTCAACTTTTTTGTAGCCGAAATCTTTTCATGAAAATTTTCAACTTTTTTGAAGCTGAAATATTTCATGAAAATGTTCGACTTTTTTAAAGCCGAAATCCTGTCGTGAAAATTTTCAACATTTTTGAAGCCGAAATCTTTTCGTGAAAATTTTCAACTTTTTTGAAGCTGAAATACTGTCGTGAAAATTTTCAACTTTTTTGAAGCCCAAATACTTCATGAAAATGTTCGACTTTTTTGAAGCCGAAATACTTCATGAAAACGTTCAACTTTTTTAAAGCCGAAATCCTGTCGTGAAAATTTTCAACTTTTTTGAAGCCGAAATCTTTTCATGTAAATTTTCAACTTTTTTGTAGCCGAAATCTTTTCATGAAAATTTTCAACTTTTTTGAAGCTGAAATACTTCATGAAAATGTTCGACTTTTTTAAAGCCAAAATTCTGTCGTGAAAATTTTCAACTTTTTTGAAACCGAAATCTTTTCATGAAAATTTTCTACTTTTTTGAAGCTGAAATACTTCATGAAAATGTTCGACTTTTTTAAAGCCGAAATCCTGTCGTGAAAATTTTCAACTTTTTTTGAAGCCGAAATCTTTTCATGAAAATTTTCATCTTTTTTGAAGCCCAAATACTTCATGAAAATGTTCGACTTTTTTAAAGCCAAAATCCTGTCGTGAAAATTTTCAACTTTTTTGAAGCCGAAATCTTTTCATGAAAATTTTCAGCTTTTTTGAAGCCAAAATCTTTTCATGAAAATTTTCAACTTTTTTGAATCCGAAATACTTCATGAAAATGTTCGACTTTTTTGAAGCCGAAATACTTCATGAAAACGTTCGACTTTTTTAAAGCCGAAATCCTGTCGTGAAAATTTTCAACTTTTTTGAAGCCGAAATCTTTTCATGAAAATTTTCAACTTTTTTGTAGCCGAAATCTTTTCATGAAAATTTTCAACTTTTTTGAAGCTGAAATATTTCATGAAAATGTTCGACTTTTTTAAAGCCGAAATCCTGTCGTGAAAATTTTCAACATTTTTGAAGCCGAAATCTTTTCGTGAAAATTTTCAACTTTTTTGAAGCTGAAATACTGTCGTGAAAATTTTCAACTTTTTTGAAGCCCAAATACTTCATGAAAATGTTCGACTTTTTTGAAGCCGAAATACTTCATGAAAACGTTCAACTTTTTTAAAGCCGAAATCCTGTCGTGAAAATTTTCAACTTTTTTGAAGCCGAAATCTTTTCATGTAAATTTTCAACTTTTTTGTAGCCGAAATCTTTTCATGAAAATTTTCAACTTTTTTGAAGCTGAAATACTTCATGAAAATGTTCGACTTTTTTAAAGCCGAAATCCTGTCGTGAAAATTTTCAACTTTTTTGAAACCGAAATCTTTTCATGAAAATTTTCAACTTTTTTGAAGCTGAAATACTTCATGAAAATGTTCGACTTTTTTAAAGCCGAAATCCTGTCGTGAAAATTTTCAACTTTTTTGAAGCCGAAATCTTTTCATGAAAATTTTCAACTTTTTTGAAGCCCAAATACTTCATGAAAATGTTCAACTTTTTTAAAGCCGAAATACTTCATGAAAATGTTCGACTTTTTTAAAGCCGAAATCCTGTCGTGAAAATTTTCAACCTTTTTGAAGCCGAAATACTTCATGAAAATGTTCGACTTTTTTAAAGCCGAAATCCTGTCGTGAAAATTTTCAACTTTTTTGAAGCCGAAATCTTTTCATGAAAATTTTCAACTTTTTTGAAGCCGAAATACTTTATGAAAACGTTCGACTTTTTTAAAGCCGAAATCCTGTCGTGAAAATTTTCAACTTTTTTGAATCCGAAATCTTTTCATGAAAATTTTTGAAATTTTTTGAAGCCGAAATACTTCATGAAAATGTTCGACTTTTTTAAAGCCGAAATCCTGTCGTGAAAATTTTCAACTTTTTTGAAGCCGAAATCTTTTCATGAAAATTTTCAACTTTTTTGAAGCCGAAATCTTTTCATGAAAATTTTCAACTTTTTTGAATCTGAAATACTTCATGAAAATGTTCGACTTTTTTAATGCCGAAATCCTGTCGTGAAAATTGTCAACTTTTTTGAAGCCGAAATACTTCATGAAAATTTTCAACTTTTTTGAAGCCTAAATCTTTTCATGAAAATTTTCAACTTTTTTGAAGCTGAAATATTCATGAAAATGTTCGACTTTTTTAAAGCCGAAATCCTGTCGTGAAAATTTTCAACTTTTTTGAAGCCGAAATCTTTTCATGAAAATTTTCAACTTTTTTGAAGCCAAAATCTTTTCATGAAAATTTTCAACTTTTTTGAAGCTGAAATATTCATGAAAATGTTCGACTTTTTTAAAGCCGAAATCCTGTCGTGAAAATTTTCAACTTTTTTGAAGCCCAAAAACTTCATGAAAATGTTCAACTTTTTTGAAGCCGAAATACTTCATGAAAATGTTCGACTTTTTTAAAGCCGAAATCCTGTCGTGAAAATTTTCAACCTTTTTGAAGCCGAAATACTTCATGAAAATGTTCGACTTTTTTAAATCCGAAAACCTGTCGTGAAAATTTTCAACTTTTTTGAAGCCGAAATCTTTTCATGAAAATTTTCAACTTTTTTGAAGCCGAAATCTTTTCATGAAAATTTTCAACTTTTTTGAAGCCGAAATCTTTTCTTGAAAATTTTCAACTTTTTTAAAGCCGAAATCCTGTCGTGAAAATGTTCAACTTTTTTGAAGCTGAAATCTTTTCATGAAAATTTTCAACTTTTTTGAAGCCGAAATATTTTCATGAAAATTTCCAACTTTTTTGAAGCCGAAATCTTTTCTTGAAAATTTTCAACATTTTTGAAGCCGAAATCTTTTCGTGAAAATTTTCAACTTTTTTGAAGCTGAAATACTTCATGAAAATGTTCGACTTTTTTAAAGCCGAAATCCTGTCGTGAAAATTTTCAACTTTTTTGAAGCCCAAATACTTCATGAAAATGTTCGACTTTTTTGAAGCCGAAATACTTCATGAAAACGTTCGACTTTTTTAAAGCCAAAATCCTGTCGTGAAAATGTTCGACTTTTTTGAAGCCGAAATCTTTTCATGAAAATTTTCAACTTTTTTGTAGCCGAAATCTTTTCATGAAAATTTTCAACTTTTTTGAAACTGAAATACTTCATGAAAATGTTCGACTTTTTTAAAGCCGAAATCCTGTCGTGAAAATTTTCAACTTTTTTGAAGCCGAAATCTTTTCTTGAAAATTTTCAACATTTTTGAAGCCGAAATCTTTTCGTGAAAATTTTCAACTTTTTTGAAGCTGAAATACTTCATGAAAATGTTCGACTTTTTTAAAGCCGAAATCCTGTCGTGAAAATTTTCAACTTTTTTGAAGCCCAAATACTTCATGAAAATGTTCGACTTTTTTGAAGCCGAAATACTTCATGAAAACGTTCGACTTTTTTAAAGCCAAAATCCTGTCGTGAAAATGTTCGACTTTTTTGAAGCCGAAATCTTTTCATGAAAATTTTCAACTTTTTTGTAGCCGAAATCTTTTCATGAAAATTTTCAACTTTTTTGAAACTGAAATACTTCATGAAAATGTTCGACTTTTTTAAAGCCGAAATCCTGTCGTGAAAATTTTCAACTTTTTTGAAGCCCAAATACTTCATGAAAATGTTCTACTTTTTTGAAGCCCAAATACTTCATGAAAACGTTCGACTTTTTTAAAGCCGAAATCCTGTCGTGAAAATGTTCAACTTTTTTGAAGCCGAAATCTTTTCATGAAAATTTTCAACTTTTTTGAAGCCGAAATACTTCATGAAAATGTTCGACTTTTTTGAAGCCGTAATACTTCATGAAAACGTTCGACTTTTTTAAAGCCGAAAACCTGTCGTGAAAATGTTCGACTTTTTTGAAGCCGAAATCTTTTCATGAAAATTTTCAACTTTTTTGTAGCCGAAATCTTTTCATGAAAATTTTCAACTTTTTTGTAGCCGAAATCTTTTCATGAAAATTTTCAACTTTTTTGAAGCTGAAATACTTCATGAAAATATTCGACTTTTTTAAAGCCGAAATCCTGTCGTGAAAATTTTCAACTTTTTTGAAACCGAAATCTTTTCATGAAAATTTTCAACTTTTTTGAAGCTGAAATACTTCATGAAAATGTTCGACTTTTTTAAAGCCGAAATCCTGTCGTAAAAATTTTCAACTTTATTGAAGCCGAAATCTTTTCATGAAAATTTTCAACTTTTTTAAAGCCGAAATACTTCATGAAAATGTTCGACTTTGTTAAAGTAGAAATCCTGTCGTGAAAATTTTCAACTCTTTTAAAGCCGAAATCTTTTCATGAAAATTTTCAACTTTTTTGAAGCCGAAATCTTTTCATGAAAATTTTCAACTTTTTTGAAGCTGAAATACTTCATGAAAATGTTCGACTTTTTTAAAGCCGAAATCCTGTCGTGAAAATTTTCAACTTTTTTGAAGCCGAAATCTTGTCATGAAAATTTTCAACTTTTTTGAAGCCGAAATCTTTTCATGAAAATTTTCAACTTTTTTGAAGCCGAAATCTTTTCATGAAAATTTTCAACTTTTTAGAAGCTGAAATACTTCATGAAAATGTTAGACTTTTTTAAAGCCGAAATCCTGTCGTGAAAATGTTCGACTTTTTTGAAGCCGAAATCTTTTCATGAAAATTTTCAACTTTTTTGAAGCCGAAATCTTTTCATGAAAATTTTCAACTTTATTGAAACTGAAATACTTCATGAAAATGTTCGACTTTTTTAAAGCCGAAATCCTGTCGTGAAAATTTTCAACTTTTTTGTAGCCGAAATCTTTTCATGAAAATTTTCAACTTTTTTGAAGCTGAAATACTTCATGAAAATATTCGACTTTTTTAAAGCCGAAATCCTGTCGTGAAAATTTTCAACTTTTTTGAAGCCGAAATCTTTTCATGAAAATTTTCAACTTTTTTGAAGCCAAAATCTTTTCATGAAAATTTTCAACTTTTTTGAAGCTGAAATATTCATGAAAATGTTCGACTTTTTTAAAGCCGAAATCCTGTCGTGAAAATTTTCAACTTTTTTGAAGCCCAAAAACTTCATGAAAATGTTCAACTTTTTTGAAGCCGAAATACTTCATGAAAATGTTCGACTTTTTTAAAGCCGAAATCCTGTCGTGAAAATTTTCAACCTTTTTGAAGCCGAAATACTTCATGAAAATGTTCGACTTTTTTAAAGCCGAAAACCTGTCGTGAAAATTTTCAACTTTTTTGAAGCCGAAATCTTTTCATGAAAATTTTCAACTTTTTTGAAGCCGAAATCTTTTCATGAAAATTTTCAACTTTTTTGAAGCCGAAATCTTTTCTTGAAAATTTTCAACTTTTTTGTAGCCGAAATCTTTTCATGAAAATTTTCAACTTTTTTGAAGCTGAAATACTTCATGAGAATGTTCGACTTTTTTAAAGCCGAAATCCTGTCGTGAAAATGTTCAACTTTTTTGAAGATGAAATCTTTTCATGAAAATTTCCAACTTTTTTGAATCCGAAATCTTTTCTTGAAAATTTTCAACATTTTTGAAGCCGAAATCTTTTCGTGAAAATTTTCAACTTTTTTGAAGCTGAAATACTTCATGAAAATGTTCGACTTTTTTAAAGCCGAAATCCTGTCGTGAAAATTTTCAACTTTTTTGAAGCCCAAATACTTCATGAAAATGTTCGACTTTTTTGAAGCCGAAATACTTCATGAAAACGTTCGACTTTTTTAAAGCCAAAATCCTGTCGTGAAAATGTTCGACTTTTTTGAAGCCGAAATCTTTTCATGAAAATTTTCAACTTTTTTGTAGCCGAAATCTTTTCATGAAAATTTTCAACTTTTTTGAAACTGAAATACTTCATGAAAATGTTCGACTTTTTTAAAGCCGAAATCCTGTCGTGAAAATTTTCAACTTTTTTGAAGCCGAAATCTTTTCTTGAAAATTTTCAACATTTTTGAAGCCGAAATCTTTTCGTGAAAATTTTCAACTTTTTTGAAGCTGAAATACTTCATGAAAATGTTCGACTTTTTTAAAGCCGAAATCCTGTCGTGAAAATTTTCAACTTTTTTGAAGCCCAAATACTTCATGAAAATGTTCGACTTTTTTGAAGCCGAAATACTTCATGAAAACGTTCGACTTTTTTAAAGCCAAAATCCTGTCGTGAAAATGTTCGACTTTTTTGAAGCCGAAATCTTTTCATGAAAATTTTCAACTTTTTTGTAGCCGAAATCTTTTCATGAAAATTTTCAACTTTTTTGAAACTGAAATACTTCATGAAAATGTTCGACTTTTTTAAAGCCGAAATCCTGTCGTGAAAATTTTCAACTTTTTTGAAGCCGAAATACTTCATGAAAATGTTCGACTTTTTTGAAGCCGTAATACTTCATGAAAACGTTCGACTTTTTTAAAGCCGAAATCCTGTCGTGAAAATGTTCGACTTTTTTGAAGCCGAAATCTTTTCATGAAAATTTTCAACTTTTTTGTAGCCGAAATCTTTTCATGAAAATTTTCAACTTTTTTAAAGCCGAAATACTTCATGAAAATGTTCGACTTTGTTAAAGTAGAAATCCTGTCGTGAAAATTTTCAACTCTTTTGAAGCCGAAATCTTTTCATGAAAATTTTCAACTTTTTTGAAGCCGAAATCTTTTCATGAAAATTTTCAACTTTTTTGAAGCTGAAATACTTCATGAAAATGTTCGACTTTTTTAAAGCCGAAATCCTGTCGTGAAAATTTTCAACTTTTTTGAAGCCGAAATCTTGTCATGAAAATTTTCAACTTTTTTGAAGCCGAAATCTTTTCATGAAAATTTTCAACTTTTTTGAAGCCGAAATCTTTTCATGAAAATTTTCAACTTTTTAGAAGCTGAAATACTTCATGAAAATGTTAGACTTTTTTAAAGCCGAAATCCTGTCGTGAAAATGTTCGACTTTTTTGAAGCCGAAATCTTTTCATGAAAATTTTCAACTTTTTTGAAGCCGAAATCTTTTCATGAAAATTTTCAACTTTATTGAAACTGAAATACTTCATGAAAATGTTCGACTTTTTTAAAGCCGAAATCCTGTCGTGAAAATTTTCAACTTTTTTGAAGCCCAAATACTTCATGAAAATGTTCGACTTTTTTGAAGCCCAAATACTTCATGAAAACGTTCGACTTTTTTAACGCCGAAATCCTGTCGTGAAAATGTTCAACTTTTTTGAAGCCGAAATCTTTTCATGAAAATTTTCAACTTTTTTGAAGCCGAAATCTTTTCATGAAAATTTCCAACTTTTTTGAAGCCGAAATCTTTTCTTGAAAATTTTCAACATTTTTGAAGCCGAAATCTTTTCGTGAAAATTTTCAACTTTTTTGAAGCTGAAATACTTCATGAAAATGTTCGACTTTTTTAAAGCCGAAATCCTGTCGTGAAAATTTTCAACTTTTTTGAAGCCCAAATACTTCATGAAAATGTTCGACTTTTTTGAAGCCGAAATACTTCATGAAAACGTTCGACTTTTTTAAAGCCGAAATCCTGTCGTGAAAATGTTCGACTTTTTTGAAGCCGAAATCTTTTCATGAAAATTTTCAACTTTTTTGTAGCCGAAATCTTTTCATGAAAATTTTCAACTTTTTTGAAACTGAAATACTTCATGAAAATGTTCGACTTTTTTAAAGCCGAAATCCTGTCGTGAAAATTTTCAACTTTTTTGAAGCCCAAATACTTCATGAAAATGTTCGACTTTTTTGAAGCCCAAATACTTCATGAAAACGTTCGACTTTTTTAAAGCCGAAATCCTGTCGTGAAAATTTTCAACTTTTTTGAAGCCGAAATCTTTTCATGAAAATTTTCAACTTTTTTGAAGCCGAAATCTTTTCATGAAAATTTTCAACTTTTTTGTAGCCGAAATCTTTTCATGAAAATTTTCAACTTTTTTGAAGCTGAAATACTTCATGAAAATGTTCGACTTTTTTAAAGCCGAAATCCTGTCGTGAAAATTTTCAACTTTTTTGAAACCGAAATCTTTTCATGAAAATTTTCAACTTTTTTGAAGCTGAAATACTTCATGAAAATGTTCGACTTTTTTAAAGCCGAAATCCTTTCGTGAAAATTTTCAACTTTTTTGAAGCCCAAATACTTCATGAAAATGTTCGACTTTTTTAAAGCCGAAATCCTGTCGTGAAAATTTTCAACTTTTTTGAAGGTGAAATCTTTTCATGAAAATTTTCAACTTTTTTGAAGCCGAAATCTTTTCATGAAAATTTTCAACTTTTTTGAAGCCGAAATCTTTTCATGAAAATTTTCAACTTTTTTGTAGCCGAAATCTTTTCATGAAAATTTTCAACTTTTTTGAAGCTGAAATACTTCATGAAAATGTTCGACTTTTTTAACGCCGAAATCCTGTCGTGAAAATGTTCGACTTTTTTGAATCCGAAATACTTCATGAAAATTTTTGAAATTTTTTGAAGCCGAAATACTTCATGAAAATGTTCGACATTTTTAACGCCGAAATCCTGTCGTGAAAATTTTCAACTTTTTTGAAGCCGAAATACTTCATGAAAATTTTCAACTTTTTTAAAGCAGAATTACTTCATGAAAATGTTCGACTTTTTTAAAGTAGAAATCCTGTCGTGAAAATTTTCAACTCTTTTAAAGCCGAAATCTTTTCATGAAAATTTTCAACTTTTTTGAAGCCGAAATCTTTTCATGAAAATTTTCAACTTTTTTGAAGCCGAAATCTTTTCATGAAAATTTTCAACTTTTTTGAAGCTGAAATACTTCATGAAAATTTTCAACTTTTTTAACGCCGAAAACCTGTCGTGAAAATTTTCAACTTTTTTGAATCCGAAATACTTCATGAAAATTTTCAATCTTTTTGAAGCCGAAATACTTCATGAAAATGTTCGACTCTTTTAAAGCCGAAATCCTTTCGTGAAAATTTTCAACCTTTTTGAAGCCCAAATACTTCATGAAAATGTTCGACTTTTTTAAAGCCGAAATCCTGTCGTGAAAATTTTCAACTTTTTTGAAGCCGAAATCTTTTCATGAAAATTTTCAACTTTTTTGAAGCCGAAATCTTTTCATGAAAATTTTCAACTTTTTTGAAGCCGAAATCTTTTCATGAAAATTTTCAACTTTTTTGGAGCTGAAATACTTCATGAAAATGTTCGACTTTTTTATAGCCGAAATCCTGTCGTGAAAATTTTCAACTTTTTTGAATCCGAAATCTTTTCATGAAAATTTTCTACTTTTTTGAAGCCGAAATACTTCATGAAAATTTTCAACTTTTTTAAAGCCGAAATCCTGTCGTGAAAATTTTCAACTTTTTTGAAGCCCAAATACTTCATGAAAATGTTCGACTTTTTTGAAGCCCAAATACTTCATGAAAACGTTCGACTTTTTTAAAGCCGAAATCCTGTCGTGAAAATTTTCAACTTTTTTGAAGCCGAAATCTTTTCATGAAAATTTTCAACTTTTTTGAAGCCGAAATCTTTTCATGAAAATTTTCAACTTTTTTGTAGCCGAAATCTTTTCATGAAAATTTTCAACTTTTTTGAAGCTGAAATACTTCATGAAAATGTTCGACTTTTTTAAAGCCGAAATCCTGTCGTGAAAATTTTCAACTTTTTTGAAACCGAAATCTTTTCATGAAAATTTTCAACTTTTTTGAAGCTGAAATACTTCATGAAAATGTTCGACTTTTTTAAAGCCGAAATCCTGTCGTGAAAATTTTCAACTTTTTTGAAGCCCAAACACTTCATGAAAATGTTCAACTTTTTTGAAGCCGAAATACTTCATGAAAATGTTCGACTTTTTTAAAGCCGAAATCCTTTCGTGAAAATTTTCAACTTTTTTGAAGCCCAAATACTTCATGAAAATGTTCGACTTTTTTAAAGCCGAAATCCTGTCGTGAAAATTTTCAACTTTTTTGAAGGTGAAATCTTTTCATGAAAATTTTCAACTTTTTTGAAGCCGAAATCTTTTCATGAAAATTTTCAACTTTTTTGAAGCCGAAATCTTTTCATGAAAATTTTCAACTTTTTTGTAGCCGAAATCTTTTCATGAAAATTTTCAACTTTTTTGAAGCTGAAATACTTCATGAAAATGTTCGACTTTTTTAACGCCGAAATCCTGTCGTGAAAATGTTCGACTTTTTTGAATCCGAAATACTTCATGAAAATTTTTGAAATTTTTTGAAGCCGAAATACTTCATGAAAATGTTCGACATTTTTAACGCCGAAATCCTGTCGTGAAAATTTTCAACTTTTTTGAAGCCGAAATACTTCATGAAAATTTTCAACTTTTTTAAAGCAGAATTACTTCATGAAAATGTTCGACTTTTTTAAAGTAGAAATCCTGTCGTGAAAATTTTCAACTCTTTTAAAGCCGAAATCTTTTCATGAAAATTTTCAACTTTTTTGAAGCCGAAATCTTTTCATGAAAATTTTCAACTTTTTTGAAGCCGAAATCTTTTCATGAAAATTTTCAACTTTTTTGAAGCTGAAATACTTCATGAAAATTTTCAACTTTTTTAACGCCGAAAACCTGTCGTGAAAATTTTCAACTTTTTTGAATCCGAAATACTTCATGAAAATTTTCAATCTTTTTGAAGCCGAAATACTTCATGAAAATGTTCGACTCTTTTAAAGCCGAAATCCTTTCGTGAAAATTTTCAACCTTTTTGAAGCCCAAATACTTCATGAAAATGTTCGACTTTTTTAAAGCCGAAATCCTGTCGTGAAAATTTTCAACTTTTTTGAAGCCGAAATCTTTTCATGAAAATTTTCAACTTTTTTGAAGCCGAAATCTTTTCATGAAAATTTTCAACTTTTTTGAAGCCGAAATCTTTTCATGAAAATTTTCAACTTTTTTGGAGCTGAAATACTTCATGAAAATGTTCGACTTTTTTATAGCCGAAATCCTGTCGTGAAAATTTTCAACTTTTTTGAATCCGAAATCTTTTCATGAAAATTTTCTACTTTTTTGAAGCCGAAATACTTCATGAAAATTTTCAACTTTTTTACCGCCGAAAACCTGTCGTGAAAATTTTCAACTTTTTTGAATCCGAAATACTTCATGAAAGTTTTCAACTTTTTTAAAGCCGAAATACTTCATGAAAATGTTCGACATTTTTAAAGTCGAAATCCTGTCGTGAAAATTTTCAACTCTTTTGAAGCCGAAATCTTTTCATGAAAATTTTTAACTTTTTTGGAGCTGAAATACTTCATGAAAATGTTCGACTTTTTTATAGCCGAAATCCTGTCGTGAAAATTTTCAACTTTTTTGAATCCGAAATCTTTTCATGAAAATTTTCTACTTTTTTGAAGCCGAAATACTTCATGAAAATTTTCAACTTTTTTACCGCCGAAAACCTGTCGTGAAAATTTTCAACTTTTTTGAATCCGAAATACTTCATGAAAGTTTTCAACTTTTTTAAAGCCGAAATACTTCATGAAAATGTTCGACATTTTTAAAGTCGAAATCCTGTCGTGAAAATTTTCAACTCTTTTGAAGCCGAAATCTTTTCATGAAAATTTTCAACTTTTTTGTAGCCGAAATCTTTTCATGAAAATTTTCAACTTTTTTGAAACTGAAATACTTCATGAAAATGTTCGACTTTTTTAAAGCCGAAATCCTGTCGTGAAAATTTTCAACTTTTTTGAAGCCCAAATACTTCATGAAAATGTTCGACTTTTTTGAAGCCCAAATACTTCATGAAAACGTTCGACTTTTTTAAAGCCGAAATCCTGTCGTGAAAATTTTCAACTTTTTTGAAGCCGAAATCTTTTCATGAAAATTTTCAACTTTTTTGAAGCCGAAATCTTTTCATGAAAATTTTCAACTTTTTTGTAGCCGAAATCTTTTCATGAAAATTTTCAACTTTTTTGAAGCTGAAATACTTCATGAAAATGTTCGACTTTTTTAAAGCCGAAATCCTGTCGTGAAAATTTTCAACTTTTTTGAAACCGAAATCTTTTCATGAAAATTTTCAACTTTTTTGAAGCTGAAATACTTCATGAAAATGTTCGACTTTTTTAAAGCCGAAATCCTGTCGTGAAAATTTTCAACTTTTTTGAAGCCCAAACACTTCATGAAAATGTTCAACTTTTTTGAAGCCGAAATACTTCATGAAAATGTTCGACTTTTTTAAAGCCGAAATCCTTTCGTGAAAATTTTCAACTTTTTTGAAGCCCAAATACTTCATGAAAATGTTCGACTTTTTTAAAGCCGAAATCCTGTCGTGAAAATTTTCAACTTTTTTGAAGGTGAAATCTTTTCATGAAAATTTTCAACTTTTTTGAAGCCGAAATCTTTTCATGAAAATTTTCAACTTTTTTGAAGCCGAAATCTTTTCATGAAAATTTTCAACTTTTTTGTAGCCGAAATCTTTTCATGAAAATTTTCAACTTTTTTGAAGCTGAAATACTTCATGAAAATGTTCGACTTTTTTAACGCCGAAATCCTGTCGTGAAAATGTTCGACTTTTTTGAATCCGAAATACTTCATGAAAATTTTTGAAATTTTTTGAAGCCGAAATACTTCATGAAAATGTTCGACATTTTTAACGCCGAAATCCTGTCGTGAAAATTTTCAACTTTTTTGAAGCCGAAATACTTCATGAAAATTTTCAACTTTTTTAAAGCAGAATTACTTCATGAAAATGTTCGACTTTTTTAAAGTAGAAATCCTGTCGTGAAAATTTTCAACTCTTTTAAAGCCGAAATCTTTTCATGAAAATTTTCAACTTTTTTGAAGCCGAAATCTTTTCATGAAAATTTTCAACTTTTTTGAAGCCGAAATCTTTTCATGAAAATTTTCAACTTTTTTGAAGCTGAAATACTTCATGAAAATTTTCAACTTTTTTAACGCCGAAAACCTGTCGTGAAAATTTTCAACTTTTTTGAATCCGAAATACTTCATGAAAATTTTCAATCTTTTTGAAGCCGAAATACTTCATGAAAATGTTCGACTCTTTTAAAGCCGAAATCCTTTCGTGAAAATTTTCAACCTTTTTGAAGCCCAAATACTTCATGAAAATGTTCGACTTTTTTAAAGCCGAAATCCTGTCGTGAAAATTTTCAACTTTTTTGAAGCCGAAATCTTTTCATGAAAATTTTCAACTTTTTTGAAGCCGAAATCTTTTCATGAAAATTTTCAACTTTTTTGAAGCCGAAATCTTTTCATGAAAATTTTCAACTTTTTTGGAGCTGAAATACTTCATGAAAATGTTCGACTTTTTTATAGCCGAAATCCTGTCGTGAAAATTTTCAACTTTTTTGAATCCGAAATCTTTTCATGAAAATTTTCTACTTTTTTGAAGCCGAAATACTTCATGAAAATTTTCAACTTTTTTACCGCCGAAAACCTGTCGTGAAAATTTTCAACTTTTTTGAATCCGAAATACTTCATGAAAGTTTTCAACTTTTTTAAAGCCGAAATACTTCATGAAAATGTTCGACATTTTTAAAGTCGAAATCCTGTCGTGAAAATTTTCAACTCTTTTGAAGCCGAAATCTTTTCATGAAAATTTTTAACTTTTTTGGAGCTGAAATACTTCATGAAAATGTTCGACTTTTTTATAGCAGAAATCCTGTCGTGAAAATTTTCAACTTTTTTGAATCCGAAATCTTTTCATGAAAATTTTCTACTTTTTTGAAGCCGAAATACTTCATGAAAATGTTCGACTCTTTTAAAGCCGAAATCCTGTCGTGAAAATTTTCAACTTTTTTGAAGCCGAAATCTTTTCATGAAAATTTTCAACTTTTTTGAAGCCGAAATCTTTTCATGAAAATTTTCAACTTTTTTGAAGCTGAAATACTTCATGAAAATGTTCGACTTTTTTAAAGACGAAATCCTGTCATGAAAATTTTCAACTTTGTTGAAGCCGAAATCTTTTCATGAAAATTTTCAACTTTTTTGAAGCCGAAATCTTTTCATGAAAATTTTCAACTTTTTTGAAACCGAAATCTTTTCATGAAAATTTTCAACTTTTTTGAATCTGAAATACTTCATGAAAATGTTCGACATTTTTAACGCCGAAATCCTGTCGTGAAAATGTTCAACTTTTTTGAAGCCGAAATCTTTTCATGAAAATTTTCAACTTTTTTGAAGCTGAAATACTTCATGAAAATGTTCGACTTTTTTAACGCCGAAATCCTGTCGTGAAAATGTTCGACTTTTTTGAATCCGAAATACTTCATGAAAATTTTTGAAATTTTTTGAAGCCGAAATACTTCATGAAAATGTTCGACATTTTTAACGCCGAAATCCTGTCGTGAAAATTTTCAACTTTTTTGAAGCCGAAATACTTCATGAAAATTTTCAACTTTTTTAAAGCAGAAATACTTCATGAAAATTTTCAACTTTTTTAACGCCGAAAACCTGTCGTGAAAATTTTCAACTTTTTTGAATCCGAAATACTTCATGAAAATTTTCAACCTTTTTGAAGCCGAAATACTTCATGAAAATGTTCGAATCTTTTAAAGCCGAAATCCTTTCGTGAAAATTTTCAACTTTTTTGAAGCCCAAATACTTCATGAAAATGTTCGACTTTTTTAAAGCCGAAATCCTGTCGTGAAAATTTTCAACTTTTTTGAAGCCGAAATCTTTTCATGAAAATTTTAAACTTTTTTGAAGCCGAAATCTTTTCATGAAAATTTTCAACTTTTTTGAAGCCGAAATCTTTTCATGAAAATTTTCAACATTTTTGGAGCTGAAATACTTCATGAAAATTTTCAACTTTTTTAACGCCGAAAACCTGTCGTGAAAATTTTCAACTTTTTTGAATCCGAAATACTTCATGAAAATTTTCAACTTTTTTAAAGCCGAAATACTTCATGAAAATGTTCGACATTTTTAAAGTCGAAATCCTGTCGTGAAAATTTTCAACTCTTTTGAAGCCGAAATCTTTTCATGAAAATGTTCAACTTTTTTGAAGCCGAAATCTTTTCATGAAAATTTTCAACTTTTTTGGAGCTGAAATACTTCATGAAAATGTTCGACTTTTTTATAGCCGAAATCCTGTCGTGAAAATTTTCAACTTTTTTGAATCCGAAATCTTTTCATGAAAATTTTCTACTTTTTTGAAGCCGAAATACTTCATGAAAATGTTCGACTCTTTTAAAGCCGAAATCTTGTCGTGAAAATTTTCAACTTTTTTGAAGCCGAAATCTTTTCATGAAAATTTTCAACTTTTTTGAAGCCGAAATCTTTTCATGAAAATTTTCAACTTTTTTTAAGCTGAAATACTTCATGAAAATGTTCGACTTTTTTAAAGCCAAAATCCTGTCATGAAAACTTTCAACTTTGTTGAAGCCGAAATCTTTTCATGAAAATTTTCAACTTTTTTGAAGCCGAAATCTTTTCATGAAAATTTTCAACTTTTTTGAAACGAAATCTTTTCATGAAAAGTTTCAACTTTTTTGAAGCCGAAATCTTTTCATGAAAATTTTCAACTTTTTTGAAGCTGAAATACTTCATGAAAATTTTCAACTTTTTTAACGCCGAAAACCTGTCGTGAAAATTTTCAACTTTTTTGAATCCGAAATACTTCATGAAAATTTTCAACCTTTTTGAAGCCGAAATACTTCATGAAAATGTTCGACTTTTTTAAAGCCGAAATCCTGTCGTGAAAATTTTCAACTTTTTTCAAGCCGAAATACTTCATGAAAATTTTCAACTTTTTTAAAGCCGAAATACTTCATGAAAATGTTCGACTTTTTTAAAGTAGAAATCCTGTCGTGAAAATTTTCAACTCTTTTAAAGCCGAAATCTTTTCATGAAAATTTTCAACTTTTTTGAAGCCGAAATCTTTTCATGAAAATTTTCAACTTTTTTAAAGCCAAAATCCTGTCGTGAAAATTTTCAACTTTTTTGAAGCCGAAATCTTTTCATGAAAATTTTCGACTTTTTTGAAGCAAAAATCTTTTCATGAATATTTTCAACTTTTTTGAATCCGAAATACTTCATGAAAATGTTCGACTTTTTTTAAAGTCGAAATCCTGTCGTGAAAATTTTCAACTTTTTTGAAGCCGAAATTTTTTCATGAAAATTTTCAACTTTTTTGTAGCCGAAATCTTTTCATGAACATTTTCAACTTTTTTGAATCCGAAATACTTCATGAAAATGTTCTACTTTTTTAAAGCCGAAATCCTGTCGTGAAAATTTTCAACTTTTTTGAAACCGAAATCTTTTCATGAAAATTTTCAACTTTTTTGAAGCTGAAATACTTCATGAAAATGTTCGACTTTTTTAAAGCCGAAATCCTGTCGTGAAAATTTTAAACTTTTTTGAAGCCGAAATCTTTTCATGAAAATGTTCGACTTTTTTAAAGCCGAAATCCTGTCGTGAAAATTTTCAACTTTTTTGAAGCCGAAATCTTTTCATGAAAATTTTCAACTTTTTTGAATCCGAAATACTTCATGAAAATTTTCAACTTTTTTAAAGCCGAAATACTTCATGAAAATGTTCGACATTTTTAAAGTCGAAATCCTGTCGTGAAAATTTTCAACTCTTTTGAAGCCGAAATCTTTTCATGAAAATTTCCAACTTTTTTGAAGCCGAAATCTTTTCATGAAAATTTTCAACTTTTTTGGAGCTGAAATACTTCATGAAAATGTTCGACTTTTTTATAGCCGAAATCCTGTCGTGAAAATTTTCAACTTTTTTGAATCCGAAATCTTTTCATGAATATTTTCAACTTTTTTGAATCCGAAATACTTCATGAAAATGTTCGACTTTTTTTAAAGCCGAAATCCTGTCGTGAAAATTTTCAACTTTTTTGAAGCCGAAATTTTTTCATGAAAATTTTCAACTTTTTTGTAGCCGAAATCTTTTCATGAAAATTTTCAATTTTTTTGAATCCGAAATACTTCATGAAAATGTTCGACTTTTTTAAAGCCGAAATCCTGTCGTGAAAATTTTCAACTTTTTTGAAACCGAAATCTTTTCATGAAAATTTTCAACTTTTTTGAAGCTGAAATAATTCATGAAAATGTTCGACTTTTTTAAAGCCGAAATCCTGTCGTGAAAATTTTAAACTTTTTTGAAGCCGAAATCTTTTCATGAAAATGTTCGACTTTTTTAAAGCCGAAATCCTGTCGTGAAAATTTTCAACTTTTTTGAATCCGAAAACTTTTCATGAAAATTTTCTACTTTTTTGAAGCCGAAATACTTCATGAAAATGTTCGACTCTTTTAAAGCCGAAATCCTGTCGTGAAAATTTTCAACTTTTTTGAAGCCGAAATCTTTTCATGAAAATTTTCAACTTTTTTGAATCCGAAATCTTTTCATGAAAATTTTCAACTTTTTTGAAGCTGAAATACTTCATGAAAATGTTCGACTTTTTTAAAGCCGAAATCCTGTCATGAAAATTTTCAACTTTGTTGAAGCCGAAATCTTTTCATGAAAATTTTCAACTTTTTTGAAGCCGAAATCTTTTCATGAAAATTTTCAACTTTTTTGAAACCGAAATCTTTTCATGAAAATTTTCAACTTTTTTGAATCCGAAATACTTCATGAAAATGTTCGACTTTTTTAAAGTAGAAATCCTGTCGTGAAAATTTTCAACTCTTTTAAAGCCGAAATCCTGACGTGAAAATTTTAAACTTTTTTGAAGCCGAAATCTTTTCATGAAAATTTTCAACTTTTTTGAAGCAAAAATCTTTTCATGAATATTTTCAACTTTTTTGAATCCGAAATACTTCATGAAAATGTTCGACTTTTTTTAAAGCCGAAATCCTGTCGTGAAAATTTTCAACTTTTTTGAAGCCGAAATTTTTTCATGAAAATTTTCAACTTTTTTGTAGCCGAAATCTTTTCATGAAAATTTTCAACTTTTTTGAATCCGAAATACTTCATGAAAATTTTCAACTTTTTTAAAGCCGAAATACTTCATGAAAATGTTCGACATTTTTAAAGTCGAAATCCTGTCGTGAAAATTTTCAACTCTTTTGAAGCCGAAATCTTTTCATGAAAATTTTCAACTTTTTTGAAGCCGAAATCTTTTCATGAAAATTTTCAACTTTTTTGGAGCTGAAATACTTCATGAAAATGTTCAACTTTTTTATAGCCGAAATCCTGTCGTGAAAATTTTCAACTTTTTTGAAGCCGAAATCTTTTCATGAAAATTTCCAACTTTTTTGAATCCGAAATCTTTTCATGAAAATTTTCAACTTTTTTGAAGCTGAAATACTTCATGAAAATGTTCGACTTTTTTAAAGCCGAAATCCTGTCATGAAAATTTTCAACTTTGTTGAAGCCGAAATCTTTTCATGAAAATTTTCAACTTTTTTGAAGCCGAAATCTTTTCATGAAAATTTTCAACTTTTTTGAAGCTGAAATACTTCATGAAAATGTTCGACTTTTTTAAAGCCGAAATCCTGTCGTGAAAATTTTCAACTTTTTTGAAGCCGAAATCTTTTCATGAAAATTTCCAACTTTTTTGAATCCGAAATACTTCATGAAAATTTTCAACTTTTTTAAAGCCGAAATACTTCATGAAAATGTTCGACATTTTTAAAGTCGAAATCCTGTCGTGAAAATTTTCAACTCTTTTGAAGCCGAAATCTTTTCATGAAAATTTTCAACTTTTTTGAAGCCGAAATCTTTTCATGAAAATTTTCAACTTTTTTGGAGCTGAAATACTTCATGAAAATGTTCAACTTTTTTATAGCCGAAATCCTGTCGTGAAAATTTTCAACTTTTTTGAAGCCGAAATCTTTTCATGAAAATTTCCAACTTTTTTGAATCCGAAATCTTTTCATGAAAATTTTCAACTTTTTTGAAGCTGAAATACTTCATGAAAATGTTCGACTTTTTTAAAGCCGAAATCCTGTCATGAAAATTTTCAACTTTGTTGAAGCCGAAATCTTTTCATGAAAATTTTCAACTTTTTTGAAGCCGAAATCTTTTCATGAAAATTTTCAACTTTTTTGAAGCTGAAATACGTCATGAAAATGTTCGACTTTTTTAAAGCCGAAATCCTGTCGTGAAAATTTTCAACTTTTTTGAAGCCGAAATCTTTTCATGAAAATTTCCAACTTTTTTGAATCCGAAATACTTCATGAAAATTTTCAACTTTTTTAAAGCCGAAATACTTCATGAAAATGTTCGACATTTTTAAAGTCGAAATCCTGTCGTGAAAATTTTCAACTCTTTTGAAGCCGAAATTTTTTCATGAAAATTTTCAACTTTTTTGAAGCCGAAATCTTTTCATGAAAATTTTCAACTTTTTTGGAGCTGAAATACTTCATGAAAATGTTCAACTTTTTTATAGCCGAAATCCTGTCGTGAAAATTTTCAACTTTTTTGAAGCCGAAATCTTTTCATGAAAATTTCCAACTTTTTTGAATCCGAAATCTTTTCATGAAAATTTTCAACTTTTTTGAAGCTGAAATACTTCATGAAAATGTTCGACTTTTTTAAAGCCGAAATCCTGTCATGAAAATTTTCAACTTTGTTGAAGCCGAAATCTTTTCATGAAAATTTTCAACTTTTTTGAAGCCGAAATCTTTTCATGAAAATTTTCAACTTTTTTGAAGCTGAAATACTTCATGAAAATGTTCGACTTTTTTAAAGCCGAAATCCTGTCGTGAAAATTTTCAACTTTTTTGAAGCCGAAATCTTTTCATGAAAATTTTCAACTTTTTTGAAGCCCAAATACTTCATGAAAATTTTCTACTTTTTTGAAGCCGAAATACTTCATGAAAATGTTCGACTTTTTTATAGCCGAAATCCTGTCGTGAAAATTTTCAACTTTTTTGAATCCGAAAACTTTTCATGAAAATTTTCTACTTTTTTGAAGCCGAAATACTTCATGAAAATGTTCGACTCTTTTAAAGCCGAAATCCTGTCGTGAAAATTTTCAACTTTTTTGAAGCCGAAATCTTTTCATGAAAATTTTCAACTTTTTTGAAGCTGAAATACTTCATGAAAATGTTCGACTTTTTTAAAGCCGAAATCCTGTCATGAAAATTTTCAACTTTGTTGAAGCCGAAATCTTTTCATGAAAATTTTCAACTTTTTTGAAGCCGAAATCTTTTCATGAAAATTTTCAACTTTTTTGAAACCGAAATCTTTTCATGAAAATTTTCAACTTTTTTCAAGCCGAAATACTTCATGAAAATTTTCAACTTTTTTAAAGCCGAAATACTTCATGAAAATGTTCGACTTTTTTAAAGTAGAAATCCTGTCGTGAAAATTTTCAACTCTTTTAAAGCCGAAATCCTGACGTGAAAATTTTAAACTTTTTTGAAGCCGAAATCTTTTCATGAAAATTTTCAACTTTTTTGAAGCAAAAATCTTTTCATGAAAATTTTCAACTTTTTTGAAGCTGAAATACTTCATGAAAATGTTCGACTTTTTTAAAGCCGAAATCCTGTCTTGAAAATTTTAAACTTTTTTGAAGCCGAAATCTTTTCATGAAAATGTTCGACTTTTTTAAAGCCGAAATCCTGTCGTGAAAATTTTCAACTTTTTTGAAGCCGAAATCTTTTCATGAAAATTTCCAACTTTTTTGAATCCGAAATACTTCATGAAAATTTTCAACTTTTTTAAAGCCGAAATACTTCATGAAAATGTTCGACATTTTTAAAGTCGAAATCCTGTCGTGAAAATTTTCAACTCTTTTGAAGCCGAAATCTTTTCATGAAAATTTTCAACTTTTTTGAAGCCGAAATCTTTTCATGAAAATTTTCAACTTTTTTGGAGCTGAAATACTTCATGAAAATGTTCAACTTTTTTATAGCCGAAATCCTGTCGTGAAAATTTTCAACTTTTTTGAAACCGAAATCTTTTCATGAAAATTTTCAACTTTTTTGAAGCCCAAATACTTCATGAAAATGTTCAACTTTTTTGAAGCCGAAATACTTCATGAAAATGTTCGACATTTTTAAAGCCGAAATCCTGTCGTGAAAATTTTCAACCTTTTTGAAGCCGAAATACTTCATGAAAATGTTCGACTTTTTTAAAGCCGAAATCCTGTCGTGAAAATTTTCAACTTTTTTAAAGCCGAAATCCTGTCGTGAAAATTTTCAACTTTTTTGAAGACGAAATCTTTTCATGAAAATTTTCAACTTTTTTGAAGACGAAATCTTTTCATGAAAATTTTCAACTTTTTTGAAGCCGAAATCTTTTCATGAAAATTTTCAACTTTTTTGAAGCCGAAATACTTCATGAAAACGTTCGTTTTTTTAAAGCCGAAATCCTGTCGTGAAAATTTTCAACTTTTTTGAAGCCGAAATCTTTTTATGAAAATTTTTGAAAATTTTTTGAAGCCGAAATACTTCATGAAAATGTTCGACTTTTTTAAAGCCGAAATCCTATCGTGAAAATTTTCAACTTTTTTAAAGTAGAAATCCTGTCGTGAAAATTTTCAACTCTTTTAAAGCCGAAATCTTTTCATGAAAATTTTCAACTTTTTTGAAGCCGAAATCTTTTCATGAAAATTTTCAACTTTTTTAAAGCCAAAATCCTGTCGTGAAAATTTTAAACTTTTTTGAAGCCGAAATCTTTTCATGAAAATTTTCAACTTTTTTGAAGCAAAAATCTTTTCATGAATATTTTCAACTTTTTTGAATCCGAAATACTTCATGAAAATGTTCGACTTTTTTTAAAGCCGAAATCCTGTCGTGAAAATTTTCAACTTTTTTGAAGCCGAAATTTTTTCATGAAAATTTTCTACTTTTTTGTAGCCGAAATCTTTTCATGAAAATTTTCAACTTTTTTGAATCCGAAATACTTCATGAAAATGTTCGACTTTTTTAAAGCCGAAATCCTGTCGTGAAAATTTTCAACTTTTTTGAAACCGAAATCTTTTCATGAAAATTTTCAACTTTTTTGAAGCTGAAATACTTCATGAAAATGTTCGACTTTTTTAAAGCCGAAATCCTGTCGTGAAAATTTTAAACTTTTTTGAAGCCGAAATCTTTTCATGAAAATGTTCGACTTTTTTAAAGCCGAAATCCTGTCGTGAAAATTTTCAACTTTTTTGAAGCCGAAATCTTTTCATGAAAATTTCCAACTTTTTTGAATCCGAAATACTTCATGAAAATTTTCAACTTTTTTAATGCCGAAATACTTCATGAAAATGTTCGACATTTTTAAAGTCGAAATCCTGTCGTGAAAATTTTCAACTCTTTTGAAGCCGAAATCTTTTCATGAAAATTTTCAACTTTTTTGAAGCAAAAATCTTTTCATGAAAATTTTCTACTTTTTTGAAGCCGAAATACTTCATGAAAATGTTCGACTCTTTTAAAGCCGAAATCCTGTCGTGAAAATTTTCAACTTTTTTGAAGCCGAAATCTTTTCGTGAAAATTTTCAACTTTTTTGAAGCCGAAATCTTTTCTTGAAAATTTTCAACTTTTTTGAAGCCGAAATCTTTTCATGAAAATTTTCAACTTTTTTGAAGCTGAAATACTTCATGAAAATGTTCGACTTTTTTAAAGCCGAAATCCTGTCATGAAAATTTTCAACTTTTTTGAAGCTGAAATACTTCATGAAAATGTTCAACTTTTTTAAAGCCGAAATCCTGTCGTGAAAATTTTCAACTTTTTTGAAGCCGAAATCTTTTCATGAAAATTTTCAACTTTTTTAAGCCCAAATACTTCATGAAAATGTTCAACTTTTTTGAAGCCGAAATACTTCATGAAAATGTTCGACATTTTTAAAGCCGAAATCCTGTCGTGAAAATTTTCAACCTTTTTGAAGCCGAAATACTTCATGA
The DNA here is from genome assembly GCF_963584025.1 of Labrus mixtus. Taxonomy (NCBI): domain Eukaryota; kingdom Metazoa; phylum Chordata; class Actinopteri; order Labriformes; family Labridae; genus Labrus; species Labrus mixtus. The sequence goes on from NC_083624.1 coordinate 29,635,330, forward strand.
AAATGTTCGACTTTTTTAAAGCCGAAATCCTGTCGTGAAAATTTTCAACTTTTTTAAAGCCGAAATCCTATCGTGAAAATTTTCAACTTTTTTGAAGCCGAAATCTTTTCATGAAAATGTTCAACTTTTTTGAAGCCGAAATACTTCATGAAAATGTTCGACTTTTTTAAAGCCGAAATCCTTTCGTGAAAATTTTCAACTTTTTTGAAGCCCAAATACTTCATGAAAATGTTCGACTTTTTTAAAGCCGAAATCCTGTCGTGAAAATTTTCAACTTTTTTGAAGCCGAAATCTTTTCATGAAAATTTTCAACTTTTTTGAAGCCGAAATCTTTTCATGAAAATTTTCAACTTTTTTGAAGCCGAAATCTTTTCATGAAAATTTTCAACTTTTTTGAAGCCGAAATCTTTTCATGAAAATTTTCAACTTTTTTGAAGCCGAAATCTTTTCATGAAAATTTTCAACTTTTTTGAATCTGAAATACTTCATGAAAATGTTTGACTTTTTTAACGCCGAAATCCTGTCGTGAAAATTTTCAACTTTTTTGAAGCCGAAATAGTTCATGAAAATGTTCGACTTTTTTAAAGCCGAAATCCTGTCGTGAAAATTTTCAACCTTTTTGAAGCCGAAATACTTCATGAAAATGTTCGACTTTTTTAAAGCCGAAATCCTTTCGTGAAAATTTTCAACTTTTTTGAAGCCCAAATACTTCATGAAAATGTTCGACTTTTTTAAAGCCGAAATCCTGTCGTGAAAATTTTCAACATTTTTGAAGCCGAAATCTTTTCATGAAAATTTTCAACTTTTTTGAAGCCCAAATACTTCATGAAAATGTTCAACTTTTTTGAAGCCGAAATACTTCATGAAAATGTTCGACATTTTTAAAGCCGAAATCCTGTCGTGAAAATTTTCAACTTTTTTAAAGCCGAAATCCTGTCGTGAAAATTTTCAACTTTTTTGAAGACGAAATCTTTTCATGAAAATTTTCAACTTTTTTGTAGACGAAATCTTTTCATGAAAATTTTCAACTTTTTTGAAGCCGAAATACTTCATGAAAACGTTCGACTTTTTTAAAGCCGAAATCCTGTCGTGAAAATTTTCAACTTTTTTGAAGCCGAAATCTTTTCATGAAAATTTTTGAAATTTTTTGAAGCCGAAATACTTCATGAAAATGTTCGACTTTTTTAAAGCCGAAATCCTATCGTGAAAATTTTCAACTTTTTTGAAGCCGAAATCTTTTCATGAAAATTTTCAACTTTTTTAAAGCCGAAATCCTGTCGTGAAAATTTTCAACTTTTTTGAAGCCGAAATCTTTTCATGAAAATTTTCAACTTTTTTGAAGCCGAAATCTTTTCATGAAAATTTTCAACTTTTTTGAAGCTGAAATCTTTTCATGAAAATTTTCAACTTTTTTGAAGCCGAAATCTTTTCATGAAAATTTTCAACTTTTTTGAAGCCGAAATCTTTTCATGAAAATTTTCAACTTTTTTGAATCTGAAATACTTCATGAAAATGTTCGACTTTTTTAACGCCGAAATCCTGTCGTGAAAATTTTCAACTTTTTTGAAGCCGAAATACTTCATGAAAATTTTCAACTTTTTTGAAGCCGAAATAGTTCATGAAAATGTTCGACTTTTTTAAAGCCGAAATCCTGTCGTGAAAATTTTCAACCTTTTTGAAGCCGAAATACTTCATGAAAATGTTCGACTTTTTTAAAGCCGAAATCCTTTCGTGAAAATTTTCAACTTTTTTGAAGCCCAAATACTTCATGAAAATGTTCGACTTTTTTAAAGCCGAAATCCTGTCGTGAAAATTTTCAACTTTTTTGAAGCCGAAATCTTTTCATGAAAATTTTCAACTTTTTTGAAGCCGAAATCTTTTCATGAAAATTTTCAACTTTTTTGAAGCCGAAATCTTTTCATGAAAATTTTCAACTTTTTTATAGCCGAAATCTTTTCATGAAAATTTTCAACTTTTTTGAAGCTGAAATACTTCATGAAAATGTTCGACTTTTTTAACGCCGAAATCCTGTCGTGAAAATGTTCGACTTTTTTGAATCCGAAATACTTCATGAAAATTTTTGAAATTTTTTGAAGCCGAAATACTTCATGAAAATGTTCGACATTTTTAACGCCGAAATCCTGTCGTGAAAATTTTCAACTTTTTTGAAGCCGAAATACTTCATGAAAATTTTCAACTTTTTTAAAGCCGAAATACTTCATGAAAATGTTCGACTTTTTTAACGTAGAAATCCTGTCGTGAAAATTTTCAACTCTTTTAAAGCCGAAATCTTTTCATGAAAATTTTCAACTTTTTTGAAGCCGAAATCTTTTCATTAAAATTTTCAACTTTTTTGAATCCGAAATACTTCATGAAAATTTTCAACTTTTTTAAAGCCGAAATACTTCATGAAAATGTTCGACATTTTTAAAGTCGAAATCCTGTCGTGAAAATTTTCAACTCTTTTGAAGCCGAAATCTTTTCATGAAAATTTTCAACTTTTTTGAAGCCGAAATCTTTTCATGAAAATTTTCAACTTTTTTGAAGCCGAAATACTTCATGAAAATGTTCGACTTTTTTAAAGCCGAAATCCTGTCGTGAAAATTTTCAACTTTTTTGAAGCCGAAATCTTTTCATGAAAATTTTCAACTTTTTTGAAGCCGAAATCTTTTCATGAAAATTTTCAACTTTTTTGAAGCTGAAATCTTTTCATGAAAATTTTCAACTTTTTTGAAGCCGAAATCTTTTCATGAAAATTTTCAACTTTTTTGAAGCCGAAATCTTTTCATGAAAATTTTCAACTTTTTTGAATCTGAAATACTTCATGAAAATGTTCGACTTTTTTAACGCCGAAATCCTGTCGTGAAAATTTTCAACTTTTTTGAAGCCGAAATACTTCATGAAAATTTTCAACTTTTTTGAAGCCGAAATAGTTCATGAAAATGTTCGACTTTTTTAAAGCCGAAATCCTGTCGTGAAAATTTTCAACCTTTTTGAAGCCGAAATACTTCATGAAAATGTTCGACTTTTTTAAAGCCGAAATCCTTTCATGAAAATTTTCAACTTTTTTGAAGCCCAAATACTTCATGAAAATGTTCGACTTTTTTAAAGCCGAAATCCTGTCGTGAAAATTTTCAACTTTTTTGAAGCCGAAATCTTTTCATGAAAATTTTCAACTTTTTTGAAGCCGAAATCTTTTCATGAAAATTTTCAACTTTTTTGAAGCCGAAATCTTTTCATGAAAATTTTCAACTTTTTTATAGCCGAAATCTTTTCATGAAAATTTTCAACTTTTTTGAAGCTGAAATACTTCATGAAAATGTTCGACTTTTTTAACGCCGAAATCCTGTCGTGAAAATGTTCGACTTTTTTGAATCCGAAATACTTCATGAAAATTTTTGAAATTTTTTGAAGCCGAAATACTTCATGAAAATGTTCGACATTTTTAACGCCGAAATCCTGTCGTGAAAATTTTCAACTTTTTTGAAGCCGAAATACTTCATGAAAATTTTCAACTTTTTTAAAGCCGAAATACTTCATGAAAATGTTCGACTTTTTTAACGTAGAAATCCTGTCGTGAAAATTTTCAACTCTTTTAAAGCCGAAATCTTTTCATGAAAATTTTCAACTTTTTTGAAGCCGAAATCTTTTCATTAAAATTTTCAACTTTTTTGAATCCGAAATACTTCATGAAAATTTTCAACTTTTTTAAAGCCGAAATACTTCATGAAAATGTTCGACATTTTTAAAGTCGAAATCCTGTCGTGAAAATTTTCAACTCTTTTGAAGCCGAAATCTTTTCATGAAAATTTTCAACTTTTTTGAAGCCGAAATCTTTTCATGAAAATTTTCAACTTTTTTGGAGCTGAAATACTTCATGAAAATGTTCGACTTTTTTATAGCCGAAATCCTGTCGTGAAAATTTTCAACTTTTTTGAATCCGAAATCTTTTCATGAAAATTTTCTACTTTTTTGAAGCCGAAATACTTCATGAAAATGTTCGAGTCTTTTAAAGCCGAAATCCTGTTGTGAAAATTTTCAACTTTTTTGAAGCTGAATTCGTGAAAATTTTCAACTTTTTTGAAGCCGAAATCTTTTCATGAAAATTTTCAACTTTTTTGAAGCCGAAATCTTTTCATGAAAATTTTCAACTTTTTTGAAGCTGAAATACTTCATGAAAATGTTCGACTTTTTTAAAGCCCAAATCCTGTCATGAAAATTTTCAACTTTGTTGAAGCCGAAATCTTTTCATGAAAATTTTCAACTTTTTTGAATCTGAAATACTTCATGAAAATGTTCGACTTTTTTAATGCCGAAATCCTGTCGTGAAAATTTTCAACTTTTTTGAAGCCGAAATACTTCATGAAAATTTTCAACTTTTTTAAAGCCGAAATACTTCATGAAAATGTTCGACTTTTTTAAAGTAGAAATCCTGTCGTGAAAATTTTCAACTCTTTTAAAGCCGAAATCTTTTCATGAAAATTTTCAACTTTTTTGAAGCCGAAATCTTTTCATGAAAATTTTCAACTTTTTTAAAGCCAAAATCCTGTCGTGAAAATTTTCAACTTTTTTGAAGCCGAAATCTTTTCATGAAAATTTTCAACTTTTTTGTAGCCGAAATCATTTCATGAAAATTTTCAACTTTTTTGAATCCGAAATACTTCATGAAAATGTTCGACTTTTTTAAAGCCGAAATCCTGTCGTGAAAATTTTAAACTTTTTTGAAGCCGAAATCTTTTCATGAAAATGTTCGACTTTTTTAAAGCCGAAATCCTGTCGTGAAAATTTTCAACTTTTTTGAAGCCGAAATCTTTTCATGAAAATTTTCAACTTTTTTGAAGCAAAAATCTTTTCATGAATATTTTCAACTTTTTTGAATCCGAAATACTTCATGAAAATGTTCGACTTTTTTTAAAGCCGAAATCCTGTCGTGAAAATTTTCAACTTTTTTGAAGCCGAAATTTTTTCATGAAAATTTTCAACTTTTTTGTAGCCGAAATCTTTTCATGAAAATTTTCAAATTTTTTGTAGCCGAAATCTTTTCATGAAAATTTTCAACCTTTTTGAAGCCGAAATACTTCATGAAAATGTTCGACTTTTTTAAAGCCGAAATCCTTTCGTGAAACTTTTCAACTTTTTTGAAGCCCAAATACTTCATGAAAATGTTCGACGTTTTTAAAGCCGAAATCCTGTCGTGAAAATTTTCAACTTTTTTGAAGCCGAAATCTTTTCATGAAAATTTTCAACTTTTTTGAAGCCGAAATCTTTTCATGACAATTTTCAACTTTTTTGAAGCCGAAATCTTTTCATGAAAATTTTCAACTTTTTTGAAGCTGAAATATTCATGAAAATGTTCGACTTTTTTAAAGCCGAAATCCTGTCGTGAAAATTTTCAACTTTTTTGAAGCCGAAATCTTTTCATGAAAATTTTCAACTTTTTTGAAGCCAAAATCTTTTCATGAAAATTTTCAACTTTTTTGGAGCTGAAATACTTCATGAAAATGTTCGACTTTTTTAAAGCCGAAATCCTGTCGTGAAAATTTTCAACTTTTTTGAATCCGAAATCTTTTCATGAAAATTTTCAACTTTTTTGAAGCCGAAATACTTCATGAAAATGTTCGACTCTTTTAAAGCTGAAATCTTTTCGTGAAAATTTTCAACTTTTTTGTAGCCGAAATCTTTTCATGAAAATTTTCAACTTTTTTGAAGCTGAAATACTTCATGAAAATGTTCGACTTTTTTAACGCCGAAATCCTGTCGTGAAAATGTTCGACTTTTTTGAATCCGAAATACTTCATGAAAATTTTTGAAATTTTTTGAAGCCGAAATACTTCATGAAAATGTTCGACATTTTTAACGCCGAAATCCTGTCGTGAAAATTTTCAACTTTTTTGTAGCCGAAATACTTCATGAAAATGTTCGACTTTTTTAAAGTAGAAATCCTGTCGTGAAAATTTTCAACTTTTTTAAAGTAGAAATCCTGTCGTGAAAATTTTCAACTCTTTTAAAGCCGAAATACTGTCGTGAAAATTTTAAACTTTTTTGAATCCGAAATACTTCATGAAAATTTTCAACTTTTTTAAAGCCGAAATACTTCATGAAAATATTCGACATTTTTAAAGTCGAAATCCTGTCGTGAAAATTTTCAACTCTTTTGAAGCCGAAATCTTTTCATGAAAATTTTCAGCTTTTTTGAAGCCGAAATCTTTTCATGAAAATTTTCAACTTTTTTGGAGCTGAAATACTTCATGAAAATGTTCGACTTTTTTAAAGCCGAAATCCTGTCGTGAAAATTTTCAACTTTTTTGAATCCGAAATCTTTTCATGAAAATTTTCAACTTTTTTGAAGCCGAAATACTTCATGAAAATGTTCGACTCTTTTAAAGCCGAAATCCAGTCGTGAAAATTTTCAACTTTTTTGAAGCCGAAATCTTTTCGTGAAAATTTTCAACTTTTTTGAAGCCGAAATCTTTTCATGAAAATTTTCAACTTTTTTGAAGCCGAAATCTTTTCATGAAAATTTTCAACTTTTTAGAAGCTGAAATACTTCATGAAAATGTTAGACTTTTTTAAAGCCGAAATCCTGTCGTGAAAATTTTCAACTTTTTTGAAGCCGAAATCTTTTCATGAAAATTTTGAACTTTTTAGGAGCCGAAATACTTCATGAAAATGTACGACTTTTTTAAAGCCGAAATCCTGTCGTGAAAATTTTCAACCTTTTTGAAGCCGAAATACTTCATGAAAATGTTCGACTTTTTTAAAGCCGAAATCCTTTCGTGAAAATTTTCAACTTTTTTGAAGCCCAAATACTTCATGAAAATGTTCGAGTTTTTTAACGCCGAAATCCTGTCGTGAAAATGTTCAACTTTTTTGAATCCGAAATACTTCATGAAAATTTTTGAAATTTTTTGAAGCCGAAATACTTCATGAAAATGTTCGACTTTTTTGAAGCCGAAATCCTGTCGTGAAAATTTTCAACTTTTTTGAAGCCGAAATCTTTTCATGAAAATTTTCAACTTTTTTGAAGCTGAAATACTTCATGAAAATGTTCGACATTTTTATAGCCGAAATCCTGTCGTGAAAATTTTCAACTTTTTTGAAGCCGAAATCTTTTCATGAAAATTTTCAACTTTTTTGAATCCGAAATCTTTTCATGAAAATTTGCAACTTTTTTGAAGCCGAAATCTTTTCATGAAAATTTTCGACTTTTTTGAATCCGAAATACTTCATGAAAATTTTCAACTTTTTTAAAGCCGAAATACTTCATTGAAAATGTTCGAATTTTTTAAAGTCGAAATCCTGTCGTGAAAATTTTCAACTCTTTTGAAGCCGAAATCTTTTCATGAATATTTTCAACTTTTTTGAAGCCGAAATCTTTTCATGAAAATTTTCAACTTTTTTGTAGCCGAAATCTTGTCATGAAAATTTTCAACTTTTTTGAAGCCGAAATCTTTTCATGAAAATTTTCAACTTTTTTGAAGCCGAAATCTTTTCATGAAAATTTTCAACTTTTTTGAAGCTGAAATACTTCATGAAAATGTTCGACTTTTTTAAAGCTGAAATCCTGTCGTGAAAATTTTCAACTTTTTTGGAGCCCAAATACTTCATGAAAATGTTCGACTTTTTTAAAGCCGAAATCCTGTCGTGAAAATTTTCAACCTTTTTGAAGCCGAAATACTTCATGAAAATGTTCGACTTTTTTAAAGCCGAAATCCTGTCGTGAAAATTTTCAACTTTTTTGAAGCCGAAATCTTTTCATGAAAATTTTCAACTTTTTTGAAGCCGAAATCTTTTCATGAAAATTTTTAACTTTTTTGAAACCGAAATCTTTACATGAAAATTTTCAACTTTTTAGAAGCTGAAATACTTCATGAAAATGTTCGACTTTTTTAAAGCCGAAATCCTGTCGTGAAAATTTTCAATTTTTTTGAAACCGAAATCTTTTCATGAAAATTTTCAACTTTTTTGAAGCCGAAATCTTTTCATGAAAATTTTCAACTTTTCTGAAGCTGAAATACTTCATGAAAATGTTCGACTTTTTTAAAGCTGAAATCCTGTCGTGAAAATTTTCAACTTTTTTGAAGCCCAAATACTTCATGAAAATTTTCAACTTTTTAGAAGCCGAAATACTTCATGAAAATGTTCGACTTTTTTAAAGCCGAAATCCTGTCGTGAAATTTTTCAACCTTTTTGAAGCCGAAATACTTCATGAAAATGTTCAACTTTTTTGAAGCCGAAATCTTTTCGTGAAAATTTTCAACTTTTTTGAAGCCGAAATCTTTTCATGAAAATTTTCAACTTTTTTGAAGCCGAAATCTTTTCATGAAAATTTTCAACTTTTTAGAAGCTGAACTACTTCATGAAAATGTTAGACTTTTTTAAAGCCGAAATCCTGTCGTGAAAATTTTCAACTTTTTTGAAGCCGAAATCTTTTCATGAAAATTTTCAACTTTTTAGAAGCCGAAATACTTCATGAAAATGTTCGACTTTTTTAAAGCCGAAATCCTGTCGTGAAATTTTTCAACCTTTTTGAAGCCGAAATACTTCATGAAAATGTTCGACTTTTTTAAAGCCGAAATCCTTTCGTGAAAATTTTCAACTTTTTTGAAGCCCAAATACTTCATGAAAATGTTCGAGTTTTTTAACGCCGAAATCCTGTCGTGAAAATGTTCGACTTTTTTAAATCCGAAATACTTCATGAAAATTTTTGAAATTTTTTGAAGCCGAAATACTTCATGAAAATGTTCGACTTTTTTAATGCCGAAATCCTGTCGTGAAAATTTTCAACTTTTTTGAAGCCGAAATCTTTTCATGAAAATTTTCAACTTTTTTGAAGCCGAAATCTTTTCATGAAAATTTTCAACTTTTTTGAATCTGAAATACTTCATGAAAATGTTCGACATTTTGAAAGCCGAAATCCTGTTGTGAAAATTTTCAACTTTTTTGAAGCCGAAATCTTTTCATGAAAATTTTCAACTTTTTTGAAGCCGAAATCTTTTCATGAAAATTTGCAACTTTTTTGAAGCCGAAATCTTTTTATGAAAATTTTCAACTTTTTTGAATCCGAAATACTTCATGAAAATTTTTGAAATTTTTTGAAGCCGAAATACTTCATGAAAATGTTCGACATTTTTAACGCCGAAATCCTGTCGTGAAAATTTTCAACTTTTTTGTAGCCGAAATACTTCATGAAAATGTTCGACTTTTTTAAAGTAGAAATCCTGTCGTGAAAATTTTCAACTTTTTTAAAGTAGAAATCCTGTCGTGAAAATTTTCAACTCTTTTAAAGCCGAAATACTGTCGTGAAAATTTTCAACTTTTTTGAATCCGAAATACTTCATGAAAATTTTCAACTTTTTTAAAGCCGAAATACTTCATGAAAATATTCGACATTTTTAAAGTCGAAATCCTGTCGTGAAAATTTTCAACTCTTTTGAAGCCGAAATCTTTTCATGAAAATTTTCAGCTTTTTTGAAGCCGAAATCTTTTCATGAAAATTTTCAACTTTTTTGGAGCTGAAATACTTCATGAAAATGTTCGACTTTTTTAAAGCCGAAATCCTGTCGTGAAAATTTTCAACTTTTTTGAATCCGAAATCTTTTCATGAAAATTTTCAACTTTTTTGAAGCCGAAATACTTCATGAAAATGTTCGACTCTTTTAAAGCCGAAATCCAGTCGTGAAAATTTTCAACTTTTTTGAAGCCGAAATCTTTTCGTGAAAATTTTCAACTTTTTTGAAGCCGAAATCTTTTCATGAAAATTTTCAACTTTTTTGAAGCCGAAATCTTTTCATGAAAATTTTCAACTTTTTAGAAGCTGAAATACTTCATGAAAATGTTAGACTTTTTTAAAGCCGAAATCCTGTCGTGAAAATTTTCAACTTTTTTGAAGCCGAAATCTTTTCATGAAAATTTTGAACTTTTTAGGAGCCGAAATACTTCATGAAAATGTTCGACTTTTTTAAAGCCGAAATCCTGTCGTGAAAATTTTCAACCTTTTTGAAGCCGAAATACTTCATGAAAATGTTCGACTTTTTTAAAGCCGAAATCCTTTCGTGAAAATTTTCAACTTTTTTGAAGCCCAAATACTTCATGAAAATGTTCGAGTTTTTTAACGCCGAAATCCTGTCGTGAAAATGTTCAACTTTTTTGAATCCGAAATACTTCATGAAAATTTTTGAAATTTTTTGAAGCCGAAATACTTCATGAAAATGTTCGACTTTTTTGAAGCCGAAATCCTGTCGTGAAAATTTTCAACTTTTTTGAAGCCGAAATCTTTTCATGAAAATTTTCAACTTTTTTGAAGCTGAAATACTTCATGAAAATGTTCGACATTTTTATAGCCGAAATCCTGTCGTGAAAATTTTCAACTTTTTTGAAGCCGAAATCTTTTCATGAAAATTTTCAACTTTTTTGAATCCGAAATCTTTTCATGAAAATTTGCAACTTTTTTGAAGCCGAAATCTTTTCATGAAAATTTTCGACTTTTTTGAATCCGAAATACTTCATGAAAATTTTCAACTTTTTTAAAGCCGAAATACTTCATTGAAAATGTTCGAATTTTTTAAAGTCGAAATCCTGTCGTGAAAATTTTCAACTCTTTTGAAGCCGAAATCTTTTCATGAATATTTTCAACTTTTTTGAAGCCGAAATCTTTTCATGAAAATTTTCAACTTTTTTGTAGCCGAAATCTTGTCATGAAAATTTTCAACTTTTTTGAAGCCGAAATCTTTTCATGAAAATTTTCAACTTTTTTGAAGCCGAAATCTTTTCATGAAAATTTTCAACTTTTTTGAAGCTGAAATACTTCATGAAAATGTTCGACTTTTTTAAAGCTGAAATCCTGTCGTGAAAATTTTCAACTTTTTTGGAGCCCAAATACTTCATGAAAATGTTCGACTTTTTTAAAGCCGAAATCCTGTCGTGAAAATTTTCAACCTTTTTGAAGCCGAAATACTTCATGAAAATGTTCGACTTTTTTAAAGCCGAAATCCTGTCGTGAAAATTTTCAACTTTTTTGAAGCCGAAATCTTTTCATGAAAATTTTCAACTTTTTTGAAGCCGAAATCTTTTCATGAAAATTTTTAACTTTTTTGAAACCGAAATCTTTACATGAAAATTTTCAACTTTTTAGAAGCTGAAATACTTCATGAAAATGTTCGACTTTTTTAAAGCCGAAATCCTGTCGTGAAAATTTTCAATTTTTTTGAAACCGAAATCTTTTCATGAAAATTTTCAACTTTTTTGAAGCCGAAATCTTTTCATGAAAATTTTCAACTTTTCTGAAGCTGAAATACTTCATGAAAATGTTCGACTTTTTTAAAGCTGAAATCCTGTCGTGAAAATTTTCAACTTTTTTGAAGCCCAAATACTTCATGAAAATGTTCAACTTTTTTGAAGCCGAAATACTTCATGAAAATGTTCGACTTTTTTAAAGCCGAAATCCTGTCGTGAAAATTTTCAACCTTTTTGAAGCCGAAATACTTCATGAAAATGTTCGACTTTTTTAAAGTCGAAATCCTGTCGTGAAAATTTTCAACTTTTTTGAAGCCGAAATCTTTTCATGAAAATTTTCAACTTTTTTGAAGCCGAAATCTTTTCATGAAAATTTTCAACTTTTTAGAAGCCGAAATACTTCATGAAAATGTTCGACTTTTTTAAAGCCGAAATCCTGTCGTGAAATTTTTCAACCTTTTTGAAGCCGAAATACTTCATGAAAATGTTCAACTTTTTTGAAGCCGAAATCTTTTCGTGAAAATTTTCAACTTTTTTGAAGCCGAAATCTTTTCATGAAAATTTTCAACTTTTTTGAAGCCGAAATCTTTTCATGAAAATTTTCAACTTTTTAGAAGCTGAACTACTTCATGAAAATGTTAGACTTTTTTAAAGCCGAAATCCTGTCGTGAAAATTTTCAACTTTTTTGAAGCCGAAATCTTTTCATGAAAATTTTCAACTTTTTTGAAGCCGAAATCTTTTCATGAAAATTTTCAACTTTTTAGAAGCCGAAATACTTCATGAAAATGTTCGACTTTTTTAAAGCCGAAATCCTGTCGTGAAATTTTTCAACCTTTTTGAAGCCGAAATACTTCATGAAAATGTTCGACTTTTTTAAAGCCGAAATCCTTTCGTGAAAATTTTCAACTTTTTTGAAGCCCAAATACTTCATGAAAATGTTCGAGTTTTTTAACGCCGAAATCCTGTCGTGAAAATGTTCGACTTTTTTTAATCCGAAATACTTCATGAAAATTTTTGAAATTTTTTGAAGCCGAAATACTTCATGAAAATGTTCGACTTTTTTAATGCCGAAATCCTGTCGTGAAAATTTTCAACTTTTTTGAAGCCGAAATCTTTTCATGAAAATTTTCAACTTTTTTGAAGCCGAAATCTTTTCATGAAAATTTTCAACTTTTTTGAATCTGAAATACTTCATGAAAATGTTCGACATTTTGAAAGCCGAAATCCTGTTGTGAAAATTTTCAACTTTTTTGAAGCCGAAATCTTTTCATGAAAATTTTCAACTTTTTTGAAGCCGAAATCTTTTCATGAAAATTTGCAACTTTTTTGAAGCCGAAATCTTTTTATGAAAATTTTCAACTTTTTTGAATCCGAAATACTTCATGAAAATTTTCAACTTTTTTAAAGCCGAAATACTTCATGAAAATGTTCGACTTTTTTAAAGTCGAAATCCTGTCGTGAAAATTTTCAACTCTTTTGAAGCCGAAATCTTTTCATGAATATTTTCAACTTTTTTGAAGCCGAAATCTTTTCATGAAAATTTTCAACTTTTTTGTAGCCGAAATCCTGTCGTGAAAATTTTCAACTTTTTTGAAGCCGAAATCTTTTCATGAAAATTTTCAACTTTTTTGAAGCCGAAATCTTTTCGTGAAAATTTTCAACTTTTTTGAAGCCGAAATCTTTTCATGAAAATTTTCAACTTTTTTGAAGCTGAAATACTTCATGAAAATGTTCGACTTTTTTAAAGTCGAAATCCTGTCGTGAAAATTTTCAACTCTTTTGAAGCCGAAATCTTTTCATGAATATTTTCAACTTTTTTGAAGCCGAAATCTTTTCATGAAAATTTTCAACTTTTTTGTAGCCGAAATCTTGTCATGAAAATTTTCAACTTTTTTGAAGCCGAAATCTTTTCATGAAAATTTTCAACTTTTTTGAAGCCGAAATCTTTTCATGAAAATTTTCAACTTTTTTGAAGCTGAAATACTTCATGAAAATGTTCGACTTTTTTAAAGCTGAAATCCTGTCGTGAAAATTTTCAACTTTTTTGGAGCCCAAATACTTCATGAAAATGTTCGACTTTTTTAAAGCCGAAATCCTGTCGTGAAAATTTTCAACCTTTTTGAAGCCGAAATACTTCATGAAAATGTTCGACTTTTTTAAAGCCGAAATCCTTTCGTGAAAATTTTCAACTTTTTTGAAGCCCAAATACTTCATGAAAATGTTCGAGTTTTTTAACGCCGAAATCCTGTCGTGAAAATGTTCGACTTTTTTAAATCCGAAATACTTCATGAAAATTTTTGAAATTTTTTGAAGCCGAAATACTTCATGAAAATGTTCGACTTTTTTAATGCCGAAATCCTGTCGTGAAAATTTTCAACTTTTTTGAAGCCGAAATCTTTTCATGAAAATTTTCAACTTTTTTGAAGCCGAAATCTTTTCATGAAAATTTTCAACTTTTTTGAATCTGAAATACTTCATGAAAATGTTCGACATTTTGAAAGCCGAAATCCTGTTGTGAAAATTTTCAACTTTTTTGAAGCCGAAATCTTTTCATGAAAATTTTCAACTTTTTTGAAGCCGAAATCTTTTCATGAAAATTTGCAACTTTTTTGAAGCCGAAATCTATTTATGAAAATTTTCAACTTTTTTGAATCCGAAATACTTCATGAAAATTTTTGAAATTTTTTGAAGCCGAAATACTTCATGAAAATGTTCGACATTTTTAACGCCGAAATCCTGTCGTGAAAATTTTCAACTTTTTTGTAGCCGAAATACTTCATGAAAATGTTCGACTTTTTTAAAGTAGAAATCCTGTCGTGAAAATTTTCAACTTTTTTAAAGTAGAAATCCTGTCGTGAAAATTTTCAACTCTTTTAAAGCCGAAATACTGTCGTGAAAATTTTCAACTTTTTTGAATCCGAAATACTTCATGAAAATTTTCAACTTTTTTAAAGCCGAAATACTTCATGAAAATATTCGACATTTTTAAAGTCGAAATCCTGTCGTGAAAATTTTCAACTCTTTTGAAGCCGAAATCTTTTCATGAAAATTTTCAGCTTTTTTGAAGCCGAAATCTTTTCATGAAAATTTTCAACTTTTTTGGAGCTGAAATACTTCATGAAAATGTTCGACTTTTTTAAAGCCGAAATCCTGTCGTGAAAATTTTCAACTTTTTTGAATCCGAAATCTTTTCATGAAAATTTTCAACTTTTTTGAAGCCGAAATACTTCATGAAAATGTTCGACTCTTTTAAAGCCGAAATCCAGTCGTGAAAATTTTCAACTTTTTTGAAGCCGAAATCTTTTCGTGAAAATTTTCAACTTTTTTGAAGCCGAAATCTTTTCATGAAAATTTTCAACTTTTTTGAAGCCGAAATCTTTTCATGAAAATTTTCAACTTTTTAGAAGCTGAAATACTTCATGAAAATGTTAGACTTTTTTAAAGCCGAAATCCTGTCGTGAAAATTTTCAACTTTTTTGAAGCCGAAATCTTTTCATGAAAATTTTGAACTTTTTAGGAGCCGAAATACTTCATGAAAATGTTCGACTTTTTTAAAGCCGAAATCCTGTCGTGAAAATTTTCAACCTTTTTGAAGCCGAAATACTTCATGAAAATGTTCGACTTTTTTAAAGCCGAAATCCTTTCGTGAAAATTTTCAACTTTTTTGAAGCCCAAATACTTCATGAAAATGTTCGAGTTTTTTAACGCCGAAATCCTGTCGTGAAAATGTTCAACTTTTTTGAATCCGAAATACTTCATGAAAATTTTTGAAATTTTTTGAAGCCGAAATACTTCATGAAAATGTTCGACTTTTTTGAAGCCGAAATCCTCTCGTGAAAATTTTCAACTTTTTTGAAGCCGAAATCTTTTCATGAAAATTTTCAACTTTTTTGAAGCTGAAATACTTCATGAAAATGTTCGACATTTTTATAGCCGAAATCCTGTCGTGAAAATTTTCAACTTTTTTGAAGCCGAAATCTTTTCATGAAAATTTTCAACTTTTTTGAATCCGAAATCTTTTCATGAAAATTTGCAACTTTTTTGAAGCCGAAATCTTTTCATGAAAATTTTCGACTTTTTTGAATCCGAAATACTTCATGAAAATTTTCAACTTTTTTAAAGCCGAAATACTTCATTGAAAATGTTCGAATTTTTTAAAGTCGAAATCCTGTCGTGAAAATTTTCAACTCTTTTGAAGCCGAAATCTTTTCATGAATATTTTCAACTTTTTTGAAGCCGAAATCTTTTCATGAAAATTTTCAACTTTTTTGTAGCCGAAATCTTGTCATGAAAATTTTCAACTTTTTTGAAGCCGAAATCTTTTCATGAAAATTTTCAACTTTTTTGAAGCCGAAATCTTTTCATGAAAATTTTCAACTTTTTTGAAGCTGAAATACTTCATGAAAATGTTCGACTTTTTTAAAGCTGAAATCCTGTCGTGAAAATTTTCAACTTTTTTGGAGCCCAAATACTTCATGAAAATGTTCGACTTTTTTAAAGCCGAAATCCTGTCGTGAAAATTTTCAACCTTTTTGAAGCCGAAATACTTCATGAAAATGTTCGACTTTTTTAAAGCCGAAATCCTGTCGTGAAAATTTTCAACTTTTTTGAAGCCGAAATCTTTTCATGAAAATTTTCAACTTTTTTGAAGCCGAAATCTTTTCATGAAAATTTTTAACTTTTTTGAAACCGAAATCTTTACATGAAAATTTTCAACTTTTTAGAAGCTGAAATACTTCATGAAAATGTTCGACTTTTTTAAAGCCGAAATCCTGTCGTGAAAATTTTCAATTTTTTTGAAACCGAAATCTTTTCATGAAAATTTTCAACTTTTTTGAAGCCGAAATCTTTTCATGAAAATTTTCAACTTTTCTGAAGCTGAAATACTTCATGAAAATGTTCGACTTTTTTAAAGCTGAAATCCTGTCGTGAAAATTTTCAACTTTTTTGAAGCCCAAATACTTCATGAAAATGTTCAACTTTTTTGAAGCCGAAATACTTCATGAAAATGTTCGACTTTTTTAAAGCCGAAATCCTGTCGTGAAAATTTTCAACCTTTTTGAAGCCGAAATACTTCATGAAAATGTTCGACTTTTTTAAAGTCGAAATCCTGTCGTGAAAATTTTCAACTTTTTTGAAGCCGAAATCTTTTCATGAAAATTTTCAACTTTTTTGAAGCCGAAATCTTTTCATGAAAATTTTCAACTTTTTAGAAGCCGAAATACTTCATGAAAATGTTCGACTTTTTTAAAGCCGAAATCCTGTCGTGAAATTTTTCAACCTTTTTGAAGCCGAAATACTTCATGAAAATGTTCAACTTTTTTGAAGCCGAAATCTTTTCGTGAAAATTTTCAACTTTTTTGAAGCCGAAATCTTTTCATGAAAATTTTCAACTTTTTTGAAGCCGAAATCTTTTCATGAAAATTTTCAACTTTTTAGAAGCTGAACTACTTCATGAAAATGTTAGACTTTTTTAAAGCCGAAATCCTGTCGTGAAAATTTTCAACTTTTTTGAAGCCGAAATCTTTTCATGAAAATTTTCAACTTTTTTGAAGCCGAAATCTTTTCATGAAAATTTTCAACTTTTTAGAAGCCGAAATACTTCATGAAAATGTTCGACTTTTTTAAAGCCGAAATCCTGTCGTGAAATTTTTCAACCTTTTTGAAGCCGAAATACTTCATGAAAATGTTCGACTTTTTTAAAGCCGAAATCCTTTCGTGAAAATTTTCAACTTTTTTGAAGCCCAAATACTTCATGAAAATGTTCGAGTTTTTTAACGCCGAAATCCTGTCGTGAAAATGTTCGACTTTTTTTAATCCGAAATACTTCATGAAAATTTTTGAAATTTTTTGAAGCCGAAATACTTCATGAAAATGTTCGACTTTTTTAATGCCGAAATCCTGTCGTGAAAATTTTCAACTTTTTTGAAGCCGAAATCTTTTCATGAAAATTTTCAACTTTTTTGAAGCCGAAATCTTTTCATGAAAATTTTCAACTTTTTTGAATCTGAAATACTTCATGAAAATGTTCGACATTTTGAAAGCCGAAATCCTGTTGTGAAAATTTTCAACTTTTTTGAAGCCGAAATCTTTTCATGAAAATTTTCAACTTTTTTGAAGCCGAAATCTTTTCATGAAAATTTGCAACTTTTTTGAAGCCGAAATCTTTTTATGAAAATTTTCAACTTTTTTGAATCCGAAATACTTCATGAAAATTTTCAACTTTTTTAAAGCCGAAATACTTCATGAAAATGTTCGACTTTTTTAAAGTCGAAATCCTGTCGTGAAAATTTTCAACTCTTTTGAAGCCGAAATCTTTTCATGAATATTTTCAACTTTTTTGAAGCCGAAATCTTTTCATGAAAATTTTCAACTTTTTTGTAGCCGAAATCCTGTCGTGAAAATTTTCAACTTTTTTGAAGCCGAAATCTTTTCATGAAAATTTTCAACTTTTTTGAAGCCGAAATCTTTTCGTGAAAATTTTCAACTTTTTTGAAGCCGAAATCTTTTCATGAAAATTTTCAACTTTTTTGAAGCTGAAATACTTCATGAAAATGTTCGACTTTTTTAAAGTCGAAATCCTGTCGTGAAAATTTTCAACTCTTTTGAAGCCGAAATCTTTTCATGAATATTTTCAACTTTTTTGAAGCCGAAATCTTTTCATGAAAATTTTCAACTTTTTTGTAGCCGAAATCTTGTCATGAAAATTTTCAACTTTTTTGAAGCCGAAATCTTTTCATGAAAATTTTCAACTTTTTTGAAGCCGAAATCTTTTCATGAAAATTTTCAACTTTTTTGAAGCTGAAATACTTCATGAAAATGTTCGACTTTTTTAAAGCTGAAATCCTGTCGTGAAAATTTTCAACTTTTTTGGAGCCCAAATACTTCATGAAAATGTTCGACTTTTTTAAAGCCGAAATCCTGTCGTGAAAATTTTCAACCTTTTTGAAGCCGAAATACTTCATGAAAATGTTCGACTTTTTTAAAGCCGAAATCCTGTCGTGAAAATTTTAAACTTTTTTGAAACCGAAATCTTTACATGAAAATTTTCAACTTTTTAGAAGCTGAAATACTTCATGAAAATGTTCGACTTTTTTAAAGCCGAAATCCTGTCGTGAAAATTTTCAATTTTTTTGAAACCGAAATCTTTTCATGAAAATTTTCAACTTTTTTGAAGCCGAAATCTTTTCATGAAAATTTTCAACTTTTCTGAAGCTGAAATACTTCATGAAAATGTTCGACTTTTTTAAAGCTGAAATCCTGTCGTGAAAATTTTCAACTTTTTTGAAGCCCAAATACTTCATGAAAATGTTCAACTTTTTTGAAGCCGAAATACTTCATGAAAATGTTCGACTTTTTTAAAGCCGAAATCCTGTCGTGAAAATTTTCAACCTTTTTGAAGCCGAAATACTTCATGAAAATGTTCGACTTTTTTAAAGTCGAAATCCTGTCGTGAAAATTTTCAACTTTTTTGAAGCCCAAATACTTCATGAAAATGTTCAACTTTTTTGAAGCCGAAATACTTCATGAAAATGTTCGACTCTTTTAAAGCCGAAATCCTGTCGTGAAAATTTTCAACTTTTTTGAAGCCGAAATCTTTTCGTGAAAATTTTCAACTTTTTTGAAGCCGAAATCTTTTCATGAAAATTTTCAACTTTTTTGAAGCCGAAATCTTTTCATGAAAATTTTCAACTTTTTAGAAGCTGAAATACTTCATGAAAATGTTAGACTTTTTTAAAGCCGAAATCCTGTCGTGAAAATTTTCAACTTTTTTGAAGCCGAAATCTTTTCATGAAAATTTTCAACTTTTTTGAAGCCGAAATCTTTTCATGAAAATTTTCAACTTTTTTGAAGCTGAAATACTTCATGAAAATGTTCGACATTTTGAAAGCCGAAATCCTGTCGTGAAAATTTTCAACTTTTTTGAAGCCGAAATCTTTTCATGAAAATTTTCAACTTTTTTGAAGCCGAAATCTTTTCATGAAAATTTGCAACTTTTTTGAAGCCGAAATCTTTTCATGAAAATTTTCAACTTTTTTGAATCCGAAATACTTCATGAAAATTTTCAACTTTTTTAAAGCCGAAATACTTCATGAAAATGTTCGACTTTTTGAAAGTCGAAATCCTGTCGTGAAAATTTTCAACTCTTTTGAAGCCGAAATCTTTTCATGAATATTTTCAACTTTTTTGAAGCCGAAATCTTTTCATGAAAATTTTCAACTTTTTTGTAGCCGAAATCCTGTCGTGAAAATTTTCAACTTTTTTGAAGCCGAAATCTTTTCATGAAAATTTTCAACTTTTTTGAAGCCGAAATCTTTTCGTGAAAATTTTCAACTTTTTTGAAGCCGAAATCTTTTCATGAAAATTTTCAACTTTTTTGAAGCTGAAATACTTCATGAAAATGTTCGACTTTTTTAAAGTCAAAATCCTGTCGTGAAAATTTTCAACTCTTTTGAAGCCGAAATCTTTTCATGAATATTTTCAACTTTTTTGAAGCCGAAATCTTTTCATGAAAATTTTCAACTTTTTTGTAGCCGAAATCTTGTCATGAAAATTTTCAACTTTTTTGAAGCAGAAATACTTCATGAAAATTTTCAACTTTTTTGAAGCCGAATTTCTTCATGAATATTTTCAACTTTTTTGAAGCCCAAATAATTCATGAAAATTTTCAACTTTTCTGAAGCCGAATTTTTTCATGAATATTTTCAATTGACCCACCTCCCCTTACGAAAAAGTTGAAAAAAGACGAAACACCCCCCCTTGCGAAAACTTTTTTGAAGCCGAATTTCTTCATGAAAATTTTCAACTTTTTTGAAGCCCAAATACTTCATGAAAATTTTCATCTTTTTTGAAGCCTAATTTCTTCATGAATATTTTCAATTGACCCACCCCCCCTTACGAAAAAGTTGAAAAAAGACGATACACCCCCCCCCTCACGAAAAAGTTGAAAAAAGACGAAACACCCCCCCTTACAAAAAAGTTGAAAAAAGACGAAACACCCCCCCATCTACGAAAAAGTTGAAAAAAGACGAAACGCCCCCCCTTACGAAAAAGTTGAAAAAAGACGAAACACCCCCCCTTGCGAAAACTTTTTTGAAGCCGAATTTCTTCATGAAAATATTAAACTTTTTTAAAGCCCAAATACTTCATGAAAATTTTCAACTTTTATGAAGCCGAATTTCTTCCTGAAAATTTTAGACTTTTTTGAAGCCCAAATACTTCATGAAAATTTTCGACTTTTTTAAAGCCGAAATCCTGTCGTGAAAATTTTCATCTTTTTTGAAGCCGAATTTCTTCTTTAAAATTTTCAACTTTTTTGAAGCCCAAATCCTTCATGAAAATGTTCAACTTTTTTGAAGCCCAAATACTTGTTGAAAATTTTCAACTTTTTTGAAGCCGAATTACTTCATGAAAATTTTCAACTTTTTTGAAGCCCAAATACTTCATGAAAATTTTCAACTTGTTTGAAGCTGAATTTCTTCATGAATATTTTCCACTTTTTTGAATCCGAATTTCTTCATGAAAATTTTCAAATTTTTTGAAGCCTAATTTCTTCATGAATATTTTCAATTGACCCACCCCCCCTTACGAAAAAGTTGAAAAAAGACGATACACCCCCCCCTCACGAAAAAGTTGAAAAAAGACGAAACACCCCCCCCTCTACGAAAAAGTTGAAAAAAGACGAAACGCCCCCCCTTACGAAAAAGTTGACAAAAGACGAAACACCCCCCCTTGCGAAAACTTTTTTGAAGCCGAATTTCTTCATGAAAATATTAAACTTTTTTAAATCCCAAATACTTCATGAAAATTTTCAACTTTTATGCAGCCGAATTTATTCCTGAAAATTTTAGACTTTTTTGAAGCCCAAATACTTCATGAAAATTTTCGACTTTTTTAAAGCCGAAATCCTGTCGTGAAAATTTTCAACTTTTTTGAAGCCGAATTTCTTCTTTAAAATTTTCAACTTTTTTGAAGCCCAAATCCTTCATGAAAATGTTCAACTTTTTTGAAGCCCAAATACTTGTTGAAAATTTTCAACTTTTTTGAAGCCGAATTACTTCATGAAAATTTTCAACTTTTTTGAAGCCCAAATACTTCATGAAAATTTTCAACTTGTTTGAAGCTGAATTTCTTCATGAATATTTTCCACTTTTTTGAATCCGAATTTCTTCATGAAAATTTTCAAATTTTTTGAAGCACAAATACTTCATGAAAATTTTCAACTTTTTTGAAGCCGAATTTCTTAATGAATATTTTCAACTTTTTTGAAGCCCAAATAATTCATGAAAATTTTCAACTTTTTTGAAGCCGAATTTCTTCATGAATATTTTCAAATGACCCACCCCCCCTACGAAAAAGTTGAAAAAAGACGAAACACCCCCCCTTGCGAAAACTTTTTTGAAGCCGAATTTCTTAATGAAAATTTTAAACTTTTTTGAAGCCGAATTTCTTCATGAAAATTTTAAACTTTTTTGAAGCCGAATTTCTTCATGAAAATTTTCAATTGACCCACCACCTCACGAAAAAGTTGAAAAAAGACTAAACACACCCCTCTTACGAAAAAGTTGAAAAAAGACGAAACACCCCCCCCCTTACGAAAAAGTTGAAAAAAGACGAAGCACCCCCCCTTGCGAAAACTTTTTTGAAGCCGAATTTCTTCATGAAAATTTTCAACTTTTTTGAAGCCCAAATACTTCATGAAAATTTTCATCTTTTTTGAAGCCTAATTTCTTCATGAATATTTTCAATTGACCCACCCCCCCTTACGAAAAAGTTGAAAAAAGACGATACACCCCCCCCTCACGAAAAAGTTGAAAAAAGACGAAACACCCCCCCTTACGAAAAAGTTGAAAAAAGACGAAACACCCCCCCCTCTACGAAAAAGTTGAAAAAAGACGAAACACCCCCCCTTGCGAAAACTTTTTTGAAGCCGAATTTCTTCATGAAAATATTAAACTTTTTTAAAGCCCAAATACTTCATGAAAATTTTCAACTTTTATGAAGCCGAATTTCTTCCTGAAAATTTTAGACTTTTTTGAAGCCCAAATACTTCATGAAAATTTTCGACTTTTTTAAAGCCGAAATCCTGTCGTGAAAATTTTCAACTTTTTTGAAGCCGAATTTCTTCTTTAAAATTTTCAACTTTTTTGAAGCCCAAATCCTTCATGAAAATTTTCGACTTTTTTAAAGCCGAAATCCTGTCGTGAAAATTTTCATCTTTTTTGAAGCCGAATTTCTTCTTTAAAATTTTCAACTTTTTTGAAGCCCAAATCCTTCATGAAAATGTTCAACTTTTTTGAAGCCCAAATACTTGTTGAAAATTTTCAACTTTTTTGAAGCCGAATTACTTCATGAAAATTTTCAACTTTTTTGAAGCCCAAATACTTCATGAAAATTTTCAACTTGTTTGAAGCTGAATTTCTTCATGAATATTTTCCACTTTTTGAATCCGAATTTCTTCATGAAAATTTTCAAATTTTTTGAAGCCTAATTTCTTCATGAATATTTTCAATTGACCCACCCCCCCTTACGAAAAAGTTGAAAAAAGACGATACACCCCCCCCTCACGAAAAAGTTGAAAAAAGACGAAACACCCCCCCCTCTACGAAAAAGTTGAAAAAAGACGAAACGCCCCCCCTTACGAAAAAGTTGACAAAAGACGAAACACCCCCCCTTGCGAAAACTTTTTTGAAGCCGAATTTCTTCATGAAAATATTAAACTTTTTTAAATCCCAAATACTTCATGAAAATTTTCAACTTTTATGCAGCCGAATTTATTCCTGAAAATTTTAGACTTTTTTGAAGCCCAAATACTTCATGAAAATTTTCGACTTTTTTAAAGCCGAAATCCTGTCGTGAAAATTTTCAACTTTTTTGAAGCCGAATTTCTTCTTTAAAATTTTCAACTTTTTTGAAGCCCAAATCCTTCATGAAAATGTTCAACTTTTTTGAAGCCCAAATACTTGTTGAAAATTTTCAACTTTTTTGAAGCCGAATTACTTCATGAAAATTTTCAACTTTTTTGAAGCCCAAATACTTCATGAAAATTTTCAACTTGTTTGAAGCTGAATTTCTTCATGAATATTTTCCACTTTTTTGAATCCGAATTTCTTCATGAAAATTTTCAAATTTTTTGAAGCACAAATACTTCATGAAAATTTTCAACTTTTTTGAAGCCGAATTTCTTAATGAATATTTTCAACTTTTTTGAAGCCCAAATAATTCATGAAAATTTTCAACTTTTTTGAAGCCGAATTTCTTCATGAATATTTTCAAATGACCCACCCCCCCTACGAAAAAGTTGAAAAAAGACGAAACACCCCCCCTTGCGAAAACTTTTTTGAAGCCGAATTTCTTAATGAAAATTTTAAACTTTTTTGAAGCCGAATTTCTTCATGAAAATTTTAAACTTTTTTGAAGCCGAATTTCTTCATGAAAATTTTCAATTGACCCACCACCTCACGAAAAAGTTGAAAAAAGACTAAACACACCCCTCTTACGAAAAAGTTGAAAAAAGACGAAACACCCCCCCCCTTACGAAAAAGTTGAAAAAAGACGAAGCACCCCCCCTTGCGAAAACTTTTTTGAAGCCGAATTTCTTCATGAAAATTTTCAACTTTTTTGAAGCCCAAATACTTCATGAAAATTTTCATCTTTTTTGAAGCCTAATTTCTTCATGAATATTTTCAATTGACCCACCCCCCCTTACGAAAAAGTTGAAAAAAGACGATACACCCCCCACTCACAAAAAAGTTGAAAAAAGACGAAACACCCCCCCTTACGAAAAAGTTGAAAAAAGACGAAACACCCCCCCCTCTACGAAAAAGTTGAAAAAAGACGAAACACCCCCCCTTGCGAAAACTTTTTTGAAGCCGAATTTCTTCATGAAAATATTAAACTTTTTTAAAGCCCAAATACTTCATGAAAATTTTCAACTTTTATGAAGCCGAATTTCTTCCTGAAAATTTTAGACTTTTTTGAAGCCCAAATACTTCATGAAAATTTTCGACTTTTTTAAAGCCGAAATCCTGTCGTGAAAATTTTCAACTTTTTTGAAGCCAAATTTCTTCTTTAAAATTTTCAACTTTTTTGAAGCCCAAATCCTTCATGAAAATGTTCAACTTTTTTGAAGCCCAAATACTTGTTGAAAATTTTCAACTTTTTTGAAGCCGAATTACTTCATGAAAATTTTCAACTTTTTTGAAGCCCAAATACTTCATGAAAATTTTCAACTTGTTTGAAGCTGAATTTCTTCATGAATATTTTCCACTTTTTTGAATCCGAATTTCTTCATGAAAATTTTCAAATTTTTTGAAGCACAAATACTTCATGAAAATTTTCAACTTTTTTGAAGCCGAATTTCTTAATGAATATTTTCAACTTTTTTTAAGCCCAAATAATTCATGAAAATTTTCAACTTTTTTGAAGCCGAATTTCTTAATGAAAATTTTAAACTTTTTTGAAGCCGAATTTCTTCATGAAAATTTTAAACTTTTTTGAAGCCGAATTTCTTCATGAAAATTTTCAATTGACCCACCAACTCACGAAAAAGTTGAAAAAAGACTAAACACACCCCTCTTACGAAAAAGTTGAAAAAAGACGAAACACCCCCCCCCTTACGAAAAAGTTGAAAAAAGACGAAACACCCCCCCCCTTACGAAAAAGTTGAAAAAAGACGAAACACCCCCCCCTCGCGAAAACTTTTTTGAAGCCGAATTTCTTCATGAAAATTTTCAACTTTTTTGAAGCCCAAATACTTGATGAAAATTTTCAACTTTTTTGAAGCCGAATTTCTTGATGAATACTTTCAACTTTTTTGAAGCCCAAATACTTCATGAAAACGTTCATCTTTTTTGAAGCCGAATTTCTTCATGAAAATTTTCAACTTTTTTGAAGCCGAATTTCTTCATGAAAATTTGAAACATTTTTGAAGCCCACATACTTCATGAAAATTTTCAACCTTTTTGAAGCCGAATTTCTTCATGAAATTTTAAAACTTTTTTGAAGCCCAAATACTTCATGAAAATTTTCAACTTTTTTGAAGCCGAATTTCTTCATGAATATTTTCAATTGACCCACCCCCCCTCACGAAAAAGTTGAAAAAAGACGAAAAACTGTTATGAAAAAGTTGAAAAAAGACGAAACACCCCCCCTTGCGAAAACTTTTTTGAAGCCGAATTTCTTCATGAAAATTTTCAACTTTTTTGAAGCCCAAATACTTCATGAAAATTTTCATCTTTTTTGAAGCCAAATTTCTTCATGAATATTTTCAATTGACCCACCCCCGCTAACGAAAAAGATGAAAAAAGACGAAACACCCCCCCTTACGAAAAAGTTGAAAAAAGACGAAACACCCCCCCCCTTGCAAAAACTTTTTTGAAGCCGAATTTCTTCATGAATATTTTCAATTGACCCACCACCTCACGAAAAAGTTGAAAAAAAACTAAACACACCCCTTACGAAAAAGTTGAAAAAAGACGAAACACCCCCCCTTACGAAAAAGTTGAAAAAAGACGAAACACACCCCCCTCACGAAAACTTTTTTGAAGCCGAATTTCTTCATGAAAATTTTCAACTTTTTTGAAGCCCAAATACTTCATGAAAATTTTCAACTTTTTTGAAGCCGAATTTCTTCATGAAAATTTTAAACTTTTTTGAAGCCGAATTTCTTCCTGAAAATTTAAAAAAACTTTTCAAGCCCAAATACTTCATGAAAATTTTCAACTTTTTTGAAGCCGAATTTCTTCATGAAAATTTAAAACATTTTTGAAGCCCAAATACTTCATGAAAATTTTCAACTTTTTTGAAGCCGATTTTCTTCATGAATATTTTCAACTTTTTTGAAGCCCAAATACTTCATGAAAATTTTCAACTTTTTTGAAGCCGAATTTCTTCATGAATATTTTCAATTGACCCACCCCCCCTCACGAAAAAGTTGAAAAAAGACGAAACACCCCCCTCTTACGAAAAAGTTGAAAAAAGACCAAACACCCCCCCCTTGCGAAAACTTTTTTGAAGCCGAATTTCTTAATGAAAATTTTCAACTTTTTTAAAGCCCAAATACTTCATGAAAATTTTCAACTTTTTTGAAGCCGAATTTCTTCATGAAAATTTTCAACTTTTTTGAAGCCCAAATACTTCATGAAAATTTTCAACTTTTTTGAAGCCCAAATACTTCATAAAAATTTTCAACTTTTTTGAAGCCGAATTTCTTCATGAAAATTTTAAACTTTTTTGAAGCCGAATTTCTTCATGAAAATTTTAAACTTTTTTGAAGCCGAATTTCTTCATGAATATTTTCAACTTTTTTGAAGCCCAAATACTTCATGAAAATTTTCAACTTTTTTGAAGCCCAAATACTTCATGAAAATTTTCAACTTTTTTGAAGCCCAAATACTTCATGAAAATTTTCAACTTTTTTGAAGCCGAATTTCTTCTTGAATATTTTCAACTTTTTTGAAGCCCAAATACTTCATGAAAATTTTCAACTTTTTTGAAGCCCAAATACTTCATGAAAATTTTCAACTTTTTTGAAGCCCAAATATTTCATGAAAATTTTCAACTTTTTTGAAGTCGAATTTCTTCATGAAAATTTTAAACTTTTTTGAAGCCGAATTTCTTCATGAAAATTTAAAAAAAATTTCAAGCCCAAATACTTCATGAAAATTTTCAACTTTTTTGAAGCCGAATTTCTTCATGAATATTTTCAACTTTTTTGAAGCCCAAATACTTCATGAAAATTTTCAACCTTTTTGAAGCCGAATTTCTTCATGAATATTTTCAATTGACCCACCCCCCCTCACGAAAAAGTTGAAAAAAGACGAAACACCCCCCTCTTACGAAAAAGTTGAAAAAAGACGAAACACCCCCCCCTTGCGAAAACTTTTTTGAAGCCGAATTTCTTAATGAAAATTTTCAACTTTTTTGAAGCCCAAATACTTCATGAAAATTTTCAACTTTTTTGAAGCCGAATTTCTTCATGAAAATTTTCAACTTTTTTGAAGCCCAAATACTTCATGAAAATTTTCAACTTTTTTGAAGCCCAAATACTTCATAAAAATTTTCAACTTTTTTGAAGCCGAATTTCTTCATGAAAATTTTAAACTTTTTTGAAGCCGAATTTCTTCATGAAAATTTTAAACTTTTTTGAAGCCGAATTTCTTCATGAATATTTTCAACTTTTTTGAAGCCCAAATACTTCATGAAAATTTTCAACTTTTTTGAAGCCCAAATACTTCATGAAAATTTTCAACTTTTTTGAAGCCCAAATACTTCATGAAAATTTTCAACTTTTTTGAAGCCGAATTTCTTCTTGAATGTTTTCAACTTTTTTGAAGCCCAAATACTTCATGAAAATTTTCAACTTTTTTGAAGCCCAAATACTTCATGAAAATTTTCAACTTTTTTGAAGCCGAATTTCTTCATGAAAATTTTCAACTTTTTTGAAGCCCAAATACTTCATGAAAATGTTCAACTTTTTTGAAGCCCAAATACTTCATGAAAATTTTCAACTTTTTTGAAACCCAAATACTTCATGAAAATTTTCAACTTTTTTGAAGCCGAATTTCTTCATGAAAATTTTCAACTTTTTTGAAGCCGAATTTCTTCATGAATATTTTCAGCTTTTTTGAAGCCCAAATACTTCATGAAAATTTTCAACTTTTTTGAAGCCCAAATACTTCATGAAAATTTTCAACTTTTTTGAAGCCCAAATATTTCATGAAAATTTTCAACTTTTTTGAATTCGAATTTCTTCATGAAAATTTTAATCTTTTTTGAAGCCGAATTTCTTCATGAAAATT